>NC_073247.2:6252500-6877500 GCF_029281585.2 Gorilla gorilla gorilla
GAAATAACTACACCGCTATATCTATAAACATGGAAATATCTACATCACCATCTGTAGGAACATGGAAATATCTGCACCGCCATCTGTTTGAACATATAAATATCTACACCGCCATCTGTATTAAGAAGGAAATATCTAAACCGCTATCTGTATAATCACGGAAATATCAGCACCGCTCTCTGTATGAAAATGGAAATATCTACACCGCTATCTGTATGAACATGGAAATATCTACAATGCTATCTGTATGAACATGGAAATAGCTACACTGTTATGTGTATGAAAATGGAAATAGCTACACCGCTATCTGTATGAACATGGAAATATCTACACCGCTATCTGTATGAACATGGATATATCTACACAGCCATCTGGATGAACATGGAAATATCTACACCGCTATCTCTATGAACATGGAAATATCTACACCGCTATCTATATGAACATGGATATATCTACACAGCCATCTGGATGAACATGGAAATATCTACACCGCTTTCTGTGTAAACATGCATACATCTTCACCACTATCTGTATAAACATGGAAATATCTGCACTGCTATCGGTATGAACATGGAAATATCTACACCGCTATCTGTATGAACATGGAAATACCGACACCGCTATCTGTTTGGACATGGAAATAACTACACCGCTATCTGCATGAAAATGGAAATATCTACACTGCTATCTGCATATACATTTAAATATCTACACAGCTATCTCTTTACACATGGAAATAACTACACCACTATCTGTATGAACATGGAAATAACTACACAGCCATCTGGATGAACATGGAAATATCAGCACCACTATCTGTATGAACATGGAAATATCTACACCGCTATCTGTATGAACATGGACATATCTACACCGCTATCTGTATGAACATGGATATATCTACACAGCCCTCTGGATGAACATGGAAATATCCACACCGCTATCTGTGTAAACATGCATATATCTTCACCGCTATCTGTATAAACATGGAAATACTACACCGCTATCTGTATGAACATGGAAATATCTACAACACTATCTGTTTGAAGATGGAAATATATACATCACTATCTGTATGAAAATGGAAATATCTACACAGCTCTCTGCATATAGATGGAAATATCTACACAGCAATCTCTTTACACTTGAAATAACTACACCGCTATTTGTATGAATATGGACATATCTATACCGCCATGTGTATGAACATGGAAATATCTGCACGGCCATCTGTATGAACATATAAATATCTACACCGCCATCTGTATTTAGATGGAGATATCTACACCGCTATCTGAATAAACATGGAAATATCTACACCGATATCTGTATGAACATGGAAATATCTACACCGCTATCTGTATAAACATGGAAATATCTACACCGCTACCTGTATAAACATGGAAATATCAGCACCGCTATCTGTATGAACCTGGAAATATCTACACCGCTATCTGTATGAACATGGAAATATCTACACCGCTATCTGTATGAACATGGAAATATCTACAAAGCTATCTGAATGAACATGGAAATATCTACACCGCTATCTGCATGAAAATGGAAATATCTACAAAGCTATCTGCATATTCATGTAAATATCTACACAGCTATCTCTTTACACATGGAAATAACTACACCGCTATATCTATAAACATGGAAATATCTACACCACCATCTGTATGAACATGGAAATATCTGCACCGCCATCTGTTTGAACATATAAATATCTGCACCGCCATCTGTATTAAGATGGAGATATCTACACCGCTATCTGAATAAACATGTAAATATCTACAGCGATATCTGTATGAACATGGAAATATCTACACTGCTATCTGTATGAACATGGAAATAGCTACACCATTATCTGTATGAACATGGAAATACCTACACCGCTATCTGTATGAACATGGAAATATCTACACCACTATCTGAATGAACATGGATATATCTACACAGCCATCTGCATGAACATGGAAATATCTACACCGCCATCTGTATGAACATGGAAATATCTGCAACGCCATCTGTATGAACATATAAATATCTACACCGCCATCTCTATTAAGATGGAGATATCTACACCGCTATCTGAATAAACTTGGAAATATCTACACCGCTATCTGTATAAACATGGAAATATCTACACCGCTATCTGTAAAAACATGGAAATATCTACACGGCTACCTGTATAAACATGGAAATATCAGCACCGCTATCTGTATGAACCTGGAATTATCTACACCGCTATCTGTATGAACATGGAAATATCTACACCGCTATCTGTATGAACATGGAAATATCTACAAAGCTATCTGAATGAACATGGAAATATCTACACCGCTTTCTGTTTGAACATGTAAATATCTACACCGCCAACTGTATTAAGAAGGAAATATCTACACTGCTATCTGTGTAAACATGCATACATCTTCACCACTATCTGTATAAACATGGAAATATCTGCACCGCTATCGGTATGAACATGTAAATATCTACACCGCTATCTGTATGAACATGGATATATCTACACAGCCCTCTGGATGAACATGGAAATATCCACACCGCTATCTGTGTAAACATGCATACATCTTCAGCGCTATCTGTATAAACATGGAAATATCTACACCGCTATCTCTATGAACATGGAAATATCTACACCGCTATCTCTTTGAAGATGGAAATATATACACCGCTATCTGCATGAAAATGGAAATATCTACACAGCTATCTGCATATAGATGGAAATATCTACACAGCTATCTCTTTACACATGGAAATAACTACACCGCTATCTGTATGAACATGGAAATATCTGCACCGCCATCTGTATGAACACATAAATATCTACACCGCCATCTGTATTAAGATGGAGATATCTACACTGCTATCTGTATAAACATGGAAATATCTACACCGCTATCTGTATAAACATGGAAATATCTACACCGCTATCTGTATAAACATGGAAATATCTACACCGCTACCAGTATAAACATGGAAATATCAGCACCGCTATCTGTATGAACATGGAAATATCTACACTGCTATCTCTATGAACATAGAAATATCTACACCGCTATCTGTATGAACATGGATATATCTACACAGCCCTCTGGATGAACATGGAAATATCCACACCGCTATCTGTGTAAACATGCATACATCTTCACCGCTATCTGTATAAACATGGAAATATCTACACGGCTATCTGTATGAACATGGAAATATCTACACCGCTATCTGTTTGAAGATGGAAATATATACACCGCTATCTGCATGAAAATGGAAATATCTACACAGCTATCTGCATATAGATGGAAATATCTACACAGCTATCTCTTTACACATGGAAATAACTACACCGCTATCTGTATGAACATGGAAATATCAGCACCGCTATCTGTAAGAACTTGGAAATATCTACACCGCTACCTGTATAAACATGGAAATATCAGCACCGCTATCTGTATGAACCTGGAAATATCTACACCGCTATCTGTATGAACATGGAAATATCTACACCGCTATCTGCATGAACATGGAAATATCTACAAAGCTATCTGAATGAACATGGAAATATCTACACCGCTATCTGTTTGAACATGTAAATATCTACACCGCTATCTGCATGAAAATGGAAATATCTACAAAGCTATCTGCATATACATGGAAATATCTTCACAGCTATCTCTTTACACATGGAAATAACTACACCGCCTTATCTATAAAAATGGAAATATCTACACCACCGTCTGTATGAACATGGAAATATCTGCACCGCCATCTGTTTGAACATATAAATATCTACACCGCCATCTGTATTAAGAAGGAAATATCTAAACCGCTATCTGTATAAACATGGAAATATCTACACCACTACCTGTATAAACATGGAAATATCAGCACCGCTATCTGCATGAACATGGAAATATCTACACCGCTATCTCTATGAAAATGGAAATTTCTACACCACTATCTATATGAACATGGAAATAGCTGCACCGCTATCTGTATGAACAGGGAAATATCTACACCACTACCTGTATGAACATGGAAATATCTACACCGCTATCTGTATGAACATGGATATATCTACACAGCCATCTGGATGAACACAGAAATATCTACACCGCTATCTGTATGAACATGGAAATATCTGCAATGACATCTGTATGAACATATAAATATCTACACCGCCATCTATATTAAGATGGAGATATCTACACCGCTATCTGCATGAAAATGGAAATATCTACACTGCTATCTGCATATACATTTAAATATCTACACCGCTATCTCTTTACACATGGAAATAACTACACCGTTATCTGTATGAACATGGAAATATCTACACCGCCATCTGTATGAACATGGAAATATCTTCACCGTCATCTGTATGAACATGGATATATCTACTCAGCCATCTGTATGAACATGGAAATATCTACACCGCTATCTGTATGAACATGGAAATATCTACACCGCTATCTGTATGAACATGGAAATATCTTCACCGCCATCTGTGTAAACATGCATACACCTTCACCGCTATCTGTATAACCATGGAAATATCTACACCGCTATCTGTATGAACATGGAAATATCTACACCGCTATCTGAACACGGAAATATCTTAACCGCTATCTGCATGAAAATGGAAATATCTACACAGCTATCTGCATGTACATGGAAATATCTACACAGCTATCCCTTTACACGTGGAAATAATTACACCGCTATCTGTATGAACATGGAAATATCTTCACCGTCATCTGTATGAACATGGATATATCTACAGAGCCATCTGGATGAACATGGAAATATCTACACCGCTATCTGTATGAAGATGGAAATATCTACAACGCTATCTGTGTAAACATGCATACATCTTCACTGCTATCTATATAAACATGGAAATATCTACACTGCTATCTGTATGAACTTGGAAATATCTACACCGCTATCTGTTTGAACAAGGAAATATCTACACCGCTATCTGCATGAAAATGGAAATATCTACACAGCGATCTGCATATACATGGAAATATCTACAAAGCTATCTCTTTACACATGGAAATATCTACAGCGCTATCTCTATAAACATACAAATATCTACACCGCCATCTGTATGAACATGGAAATATCTGCACCGCCATCTGTATGAACATATAAATATCTACACCGCCATCTATATTAAGATGGAGATATCTACACCGCTATCTGTATAAACTTGGAAATATCTACACCGCTATCTGTATAAACATGGAAATATCTACACTGCAATCTGTATAAACATGGAAATATCTACACCGCTACCTGTATAAACATGGAAATATCAGCACCACTATCTGTATGAACATGGAAATATGTACACCGCTATCTCTATGAACATGGAAATTTCTACACCACTATCTATATGAACATGGAAATAGCTGCACCGCTATCTGTATGAACAGGGAAATATCTACACCACTACCTGTATGAACATGGAAATATCTACACCGCTATCTGTATGAGCATGGATATATCTACACAGCCATCTGGATGAACACAGAAATATCTACACCGCTATCTGTATGAACATGGAAATATCTACACTGCTATCTGGGTAAATATGCATGCATCTTCACAGCAATCTGTATAAACATGGAAATATCTACACCGCTATCTGTATGAACATGGAAATATCTACACCGCTATCTGAACATGGAAATATCTACACCGCTATCTGCATGAAAATGGAAATATCTACACAGCTATCTGCATATACATGGAAATATCTACACAGCTATCTCTTTACACATGGAAATAACTACACCGCTATCTGTATGAACATGGAAATATCTACACCGCCATCTGTATGAACACAGAAATATCTACACCGCTATCTGTATGAACATGGAAATATCTACACCGCTATCTGTATGAATGTGGATATATCTACACAGCCATCTGGATGAACATGGAAACATCTGCACCGCTATCTGTGTAAACATGCATACATCTTCACCACTATCTGTATAAACCTGGAAATATCTGCACCGCTATCGGTATGAACATGGAAATATCTACACCGCTATCTGTATGAACACGGAAATACCTACACCGCTATCTGTTTGGACATGGAAATAACTACACCGCTATCTGCATGAAAATGGAAATATCTACACTGCTATCTGCATATACATTTAAATATCTACACAGCTATCTCTTTACACATGGAAATAACTACACCACTATCTGTATGAACATGGAAATAACTACACAGCCATCTGGATGAACATGGAAATATCAGCACCGCTATCTGTATGAACATGGAAATATTTACACCGCTATCTGTATGAACATGGAAATATCTACACCTCTATCTGTATGAACATGGATATATCTACACAGCCCTCTGGATGAACATGGAAATATCCACACCGCTATCTGTGTAAACATGCATACATCTTCACCGCTATCTGTATAAACATGGAAATATCTACACCGCTATCTGTATGAACATGGAAATATCTACACCGCTATCTGTATGAACATGGAAATATCTACACGGCTATCTGTCTGAAGATGGAAATATATACATCGCTATCTGCATGAAAATGGAAATATCTAAACAGCTCTCTGCATATAGATGGAAATATCTACACAACAATCCCTTTACACATGGAAATAACTACACCGCTATTTGTATGAACATGGACATATCTACACCGCCATCTGTATGAACATGGAAATATCTGCACGGCCATCTGTATGAACATATAAATATCTACACTGCCATCTGTATTAAGATGGAGATATCTACACCGCTATCTGAATAAACATGGAAATATCTACACCGATATCTGTATGAACATGGAAATATCTACACTGCTATCTGTATGAACATGGAAATAGCTACACCGTTATCTGTATGAACATGGAAATAGCTACACCGCTATCTGTATGAACATGGAAATATCTACACAGCCATCTGGATGAACATGGAAATATCTACACCGCTATCTGTATGAACATGGAAATATCTACACCGCTATCTGTATAAACATGGAAATATCTACACTGCTATCTGTATGAACATGGAAATATCTGCACCGCTATCTGCATGAACATGGAAATATCTACACCGCTATCTGTTTGAACATGGAAATATCTACACCGCTATCTGCATATACATGGAAATATCTACACAGCTATCTCTTTACACATGGAAATAACTACACTGCTATCTGTAGGAACATGGAAATATCTACACCGCCATCTGTATGAACATGGAAATATCTGCACCGCCATCTGTATGAACATATAAATATATACACCGCCATCTGTATTAAGATGGAGATATCTACACCGCTATCTGTATAAACATGGAAATATCTACACCGCTATCTGTATAAACATGGAAATATCTACACCGCTATCTGTATAAACATGGAAATATCTACACCGCTACCTGTATAAACATGGAAATATCAGCACCGCTATCTGTATGAACATGGAAATATCTACACTGCTATCTGTATGAACATGGAAATATCTACACCACTATCTGTATGAACATGGATATATCTACACAGCCCTCTGGATGAACATGGAAATATCCACACCGCTATCTGTGTAAACATGCATACATCTTCACCGCTATCTGTATAAACATGTAAATATCTACACCGCTATCTCTATGAACGTGGAAATATCTACACCGCTATCTGTTTGATGATGGAAATATATACACCGCTATCTGCATGAAAATGGAAATATCTACACAGCTATCTGCATATAGATGGAAATATCTACACAGCTATCTCTTTACACATGGAAATAACAACACCGCTATCTGTATGAACATGGACATATCTACACCGCCATCTGTATGATCATGGAAATATCTGCACCGCCATCTGTATGAACATATAAATATCTACACCGCCATCTGTATTAAGATGGATATATCTACACCGCTCTCTGAATAAACATGGAAATATCTACACCGCTATCTGTATAAACATGGAAATATCTACAACGCTCTCTGTATAACCATGGAAATATCTACACCGCTATCTGTATGAACATGGAAATATCTACACTGCTATCTGTATGAACATGGAAATATCTGCACCGCCGTCTCTATGAACATATAAATATCTACACCGCCATCTGTATTAAGAAGGAAATATCTAAATCGCTATCTGTATAAACATGGAAATATCTACACCGCTGCCTGTATAAACATGGAAATATCAGCACCGCTATCTGTATGAACATGGAAATATCTACATCGCTATCTGTATGAACATGGAAATATCTACACTGCTGTCTGTATGAACATGGAAATAGCTACACCGTTATCTGTATGAACATGGAAATAGCTACACCACTATCTGTATGAACATGGAAATATCTACAACGCTATCTGTATGAACATGGATATATCTACACAGCCATGTGGATGAACATGGAAATATCTACACCGCTATCTGAATGAACATGGAAATATCTACACCGCTATCTGTATGAACATGGATATATCTACACAGCCATCTGGATGAACATGGAAATATCTACACCGCTATCTGTGTAAACATGCATAGATCTTCAACGCTATCTGTATAAACATATAAATATCTACACTGCTATATGTATGAACATGGAAATATCCACACCGCTATCTGTATGAGCATGGAAATATCTACACCGCTATCTGTTTGAACATGGAAATATCTACACCGCCATCTGTGTGAACACGGAAATATCTGCACTGCCATCTGTATGAACATATAAATATCTACACCGCCATCTGTATTAAGATGGAGATATCTACACTGATATCTGTATAAACCTGGAAATATCTACACCGCCATCTGTATGAAGATATAAATATCTACACCGCCATCTGTATTAAGAAGGAAATATCTAAACCGCTATCTGTATAAACATGGAAATATCTACACCGCTGCCTGTATAAACAGGGAAATATCAGCACCGCTATCTGTATGAACATGGAAATATCTAGACCGCTATCTGTATGAACATGGAAATATCTACACCGCTATCTGTATGAACATGGAAATATCTACACTGCTATCTGTATGAACATGGAAATATCTACACCGCTATCTGTATGAACATGGAAATATCTACACCGCTATCTGTTTGAACATGGAAATATCTACACTGCTATCTGCATGAAAATGGAAATATCTACACTGCTATCTGCATATACATGGAAATATCTACACAGCTATCTCTTTACACATGGAAATAACTACACCGCTATCTGTATGAACATGGAAATATCTACACCGCCATCTGTATGAACATGGAAATATCTGCACCGCCATCTGTATGAACATATAAATATCTACACCGCCATCTGTATTAAGATGGAGATATCTACACCGCTATCTGTATAAACATGGAAATATCTACACCGCTATCTGTATAAACATGGAAATATCTACACCGCTACCTGTATAAACATGGAAATATCAGCACCGCTTTCTGTATGAACATGGAAATATCTACACTGCTATCTGTATGAACATGGAAATATCTACACCGCTATCTGTATGAACATGGATATACCTACACAGCCCTCTGGAAGAACATGGAAATATCCACACCGCTATCTGTGTAAACATGCATACATCTTCACCGCTATCTGTATAAACATGGAAATATCTACACCGCTATCTCTATGAACGTGGAAATATCTACACCGCTATCTGTTTGATGATGGAAATATATACACCGCTATCTGCATGAAAATGGAAATATCTACACAGCTATCTGCATATAGATGGAAATATCTACACAGCTATCTCTTTACATATGGAAATAACTACACCGCTATCTGTATGAACATGGAAATATCTACACCGCCATCTGTACGAACATGGAAATATATGCACCGCCATCTGTATGAACACATAAATATCTACACCGCCATCTCTATTAAGATGGAGATATCTACACCGCTATCTGAATAAACATGGAAATACCTACACCGCAATCTGTATAAACATGGAAATATCTACACCGCTATCTGTATAAACATGGAAATATCTACACCGCTACCTGTATAAACATGGAAATATCAGCACCGCTATCTGTATGAACATGGAAATATCTACACCGCTATCTGTATGAACATGGAAATATCTACACCGCTATCTGTATGAACATGGAAATATCTACAAAGCTATCTGAATGAACATGGAAATATCTACACCGCTATCTGTTTCAACATGTAAATATCTACACCGCTATCTGCATGAAAATGGAAATATCTACAAAGCTATCTGCATATACATGGAAATATCCACACAGCTATCTCTTTACACATGGAAATAACTACACCGCTATATCTATAAACATGGAAATATCTACACCACCATCTGTATGAACATGGAAATATCTGCACCGCCATCTGTTTGAACATATAAATATCTACACCGCCATCTGTATTAAGAAGGAAATATCTAAACCGCTATCCGTATAAACACGGAAATATCAGCACTGCTCTCTGTATGAAAATGGAAATATCTACACCGCTATCGGTATGAACATGGAAGTATCTACACTGCTATCTGTATGAACATGGAAATAGCTACACCGTTATGTGTATGATAATGGAAATAGCTACACCGCTATCTGTATGAACATGGAAATATCTACACCGCTATCTGTATGAACACGGATATATCTACACAGCCATCTGGATGAAGATGGAAATATCTACACCGCTATCTGTATGAACATGGAAATATCTACACCCCTATCTCTATGAACATGGATATATCCACACAGCCTTCTGGATGAACATGGAAATATCTACACCGCTATCTGTGTAAACATGCATACATCTTCACCACTATCTGTATAAACATGGAAATATCTGCACCGCTATCGGTATGAACATGGAAATATCTACACCGCTATCTGTATGAACATGGAAACACCTACACCGCTATCTGTTTGGACATGGAAATATCTACACCGCTATCTGCATGAAAATGGAAATATCTACACTGCTATCTGCATATACATTTAAATATCTACACCGCTATCTCTTTACACATGGAAATAACTACACCACTATCTGTATGAACATGGAAATAACTACACCGCCATCTGTATGAACATGGAAATATCTGCACCGCCATCTGTATGAACATATAAATATCTACACCGCCATCTGTATTAAGATGGAGATATCTACACTGCTATCTGTATAAACATGGAAATATCTACACCGCCATCTGTATGAACACATAAATACAACGCCGTCTGTATTAAGAAGGAAATATCTAAACCGCTATCTGTATAAACATGGAAATATCTACACCGCTGCCTGTATAAACATGGAAATATCAGCACCGCTATCTGTATGAACATGGAAATATCTACACCGCTATCTGTTTGAACATGGAAATATCTACACCGCTATCTGCATGAAAATGGAAATATCTACAAAGCTATCTGCATATACATGGAAATATCTACACAGCTATCTCTTTACACATGGAAATAACTACACCGCTATATCTATAAACATGGAAATATCTACACCGCCATCTGTATGAACATGGAAATATCTGCACCGCCATCTGTATGAACATATAAATATCTACACCACCATCTGTATTAAGAAGGAAATATCTAAACCGCTATCTGTATAAACATGGAAATATCTACACCGCTGCCTGTATAAACATGGAAATATCAGCACCGCTCTCTGTATGAAAATGGAGATATCTACACCGCTATCTGTATGAACATGGAAATATCTACACTGCTATCTGTATGAACACGGAAATAGCTACACCGTTATCTGTATGAACATGGAAATAGCTACACCGCTATCTGTATGAACATGGAAATATCTACACCGCTATCTGTATGAACATGGATATATCTACACAGCCATCTGGATGAACATGGAAATAGCTACACCGCTATCTGTATGAACATGGAAATATCCACACCGCTATCTGTATGAACATGGATATATCTACTCAGCCATCTGGATGAACATGGAAATATCTACACCGCTATCTGTGTAAACATGCATACATCTTCACCGCTATCTGTATAAACATGGAAATATCTACACCGCTATCTGTATGAACATGGAAATATCTGCACCGCTATCTGTATGAACATGGAAATATCTACACCGCTATCTGTTTGAACATGGAAATATCTACACAGCTATCTCTTTACACATGGAAATAACTACACCGCTATCTGTATGAACATGGATATATCTGCACCACCATCTGTATGAACATATAAATATCTACACCGCCATCTGTATTAAGATGGAGATATCTACACCGCTATCTGTATAAACATGGAAATATCAACACCGCTATCTGTATAAACATGGAAATATCTACACCGCTATCTGGATAATCATGGAAATATCTACACCGCTACCTGTATGAACATGGAAATATCAGCACCGCTATCTGTATGAACATGGAAATATCTACACCGCTATCTGTATGAACATGGAATTATAAACACCTCTATCTGTGTAAACATGCATATATCTTCACCGCTATCTGTATAAACATGGAAATATCTACACTGCTATCTGTATGAACATGGAAATAGCTACACCGCTATCTGTATGAACATGGAAATATCTACACCGCTATCTGTATGAACATGGATATATCTACACCGCTACCTGTATGAACATGGAAATATCAGCACCGCTATCTGTATGAACATGGAAATATCTACACCGCTATCTGTATGAACATGGAAATATTTACTCCGCCATCTGTATGAACATGGATATACGTAAACAGCCCTCTGGATGAACATGGAAATCTCTACACCGCTATCTGTGTAAACATGCATACATCTTCACCGCTATCTGTATAAACATGGAAATATCTACACCGCTATCTCTACGAACATGGAAATATCTACACCGCTATCTGTTTGAACATGGAAATATCTACACCGCTATCTGCATGAAAATGGAAATATCTACACTGCTATCTGCATATACATGGAAATATCTACACAGCTATATCACTTCACATGGAAATAACTACACCGCTATCTGTATGAACTTGGAAATATCCACACCGCCATCTGTATGAACATGGAAATATCTGCACCGCCATCTGTATGAACATATAAATATCTACACCGCCATCTGTATTAAGATGGAGATATCTACACCGCTATGTGTATAAACATGGAAATATCTACACCGCTATCTTTATAAACATGGAAATATCTACACCGCTATCTGTATAAACATGGAAATATCTACACCGCTACCTGTATAAACATGGAAATATCAGCACCGCTATCTGTATTAACATGGAAATATCTACACCGTTATCTGTTTGAACATGGAAATATCTACACCGCTATCTGAATGAACATGGAAATATCTACACCACTATCAGTATGAACAAGGAAATATCTACACCGCTATCTGTATGAACATGGATATATCTACACAGCCCTCTGGATGAACATGGAAATATCCACACCGCTATCTGTGTAAACATACATACATCTTCACCGCTATCTGTATAAACATGGAAATATCTACACCGCTATCTGTACGAACATGGAAATATCTACACAGCTATCTGTTTGAAGATGGAAATACATACACCGCTATCTACATGAAAATGGAAATATCTACACAGCTATCTGCAAAAACATGGAAATATCTTCACAGCTCTCTCTTTACACATGGAAATAACTACACCGCTATCTGTATGAACATGGAAATATCTACACCGCCATCTGTATGAACATGGAAATATCTGCACCGCCATCTGTATGAACATATAAATATCTACACCGCCATCTGTATTAAGATGGAGATAACTAAACCGCTATCTGAATAAACATGGAAATATCAACACCGCTATCTGTATAAACATGGAAATATCTACAACGCTCTCTGTATAACCATGGAAATATCTACACCGCTATCTGTATGAACATGGAAATATCTACACTGCTATCTGTATGAACATGGAAATATCTGCACCGCCGTCTCTATGAACATATAAATATCTACACCGCCATCTGTATTAAGAAGGAAATATCTAAACCGCTATCTGTATAAACATGGAAATATCTACACCGCTGCCTGTATAAACAGGGAAATATCAGCACCGCTATCTGTATGAACATGGAAATATCTACATCGCTATCTGTATGAACATGGAAATATCTACACTGCTGTCTGTATGAACATGGAAATAGCTACACCGTTATCTGTATGAACATGGAAATAGCTACACCACTATCTGTATGAACATGGAAATATCTACACCGCTATCTGTATGAACATGGATATATCTACACAGCCATGTGGATGAACATGGAAATATCTACACCGCTATCTGTATGAACATGGAAATATCTACACCGCTATCTGTATGAACATGGATATATCTACACAGTCATCTGGATGAACATGGAAATATCTACACCGCTATCTGTGTAAACATGCATAGATCTTCAACGCTATCAGTGTAAACATATAAATATCTACACCGCTATCTGTATGAACATGGAAATATCCACACCGCTATCTGTATGAGCATGGAAATATCTACACTGCTATCTGTTTGAACATGGAAATATCTACAACGCTATCTGCATGAAAATGGAAATATCTACACTGCTATCAGCATATTCATTTAAAAATCTGCACAGCTATCTCTTTACACATGGAAATAACTACACCGCTATCTGATTGAACATGGAAATATCTACACCGCCATCTGTGTGAACACCGAAATATCTGCACTGCCATCTGTATGAACATATAAATATCTACACCGCCATCTGTATTAAGATGGAGATATCCACACTGATATCTGTATAAACATGGAAATATCTACACCGCCATCTGTATGAAGATATAAATATCTACACCGCCATCTGTATTAAGAAGGAAATATCTAAACCGCTATCTGTATAAACATGGAGATATCTACACCGCTGCCTGTATAAACAGGAAAATATCAGCACCGCTATCTGTATGAACATGGAAATATCTAGACCGCTATCTGTATGAACATTGAAATATCTACACCGCTATATGTATGAACATGGAAATATCTACACCGCTATCTGTATGAACATGGAAATATCTACACCGCTATCTGTATGAACATGGAAATATCTACACCGCTATCTGCATGAAAATGGAAATATCTACACTGCTATCTGCATATACATGGAAATATCTACACAGCTATCTCTTTACACATGGAAATAACTACACCGCTATCTGTATGAACTTGGAAATATCCACACTGCCATCTGTATGAACATGGAAATATCTGCACCGCCATCTGTATGAACATATAAATATCTACACCGCCATCTGTATTAAGATGGAGATATCTACACCGCCATCTGTATAAACATGGAAATATCTACACCGCTATCTGTATAAACATGGAAATATCTACACCGCTATCTGTATAAACATGGAAATATCTACACCGCTACCTGTATAAACATGGAAATATCAGCACCGCTATCTGTATTAACATGGAAATATCTACACCGCTATCTGTATGAACATGGAAATATCTACACCGCTATCTGAATGAACATGGAAATATCTACACCACTATCAGTATGAACAAGGAAATATCTACACCGCTATCTGTATGAACATGGATATAACTACACAGCCCTCTGGATGAACATGGAAATATCCACACCGCTATCTGTGTAAACATACATACATCTTCACCGCTATCTGTATAAACATGGAAATATCTACACCGCAATCTGTACGAACATGGAAATATCTACACCGCTATCTGTTTGAAGATGGAAATACATACACCGCTATCTGCATGAAAATGGAAATATCTACACAGCTATCTGCATATACATGGAAATATCTACACAGCTATCTCTTTACACATGGAAATAACTACACCGCTATCTGTATGAACATGGAAATATCTACACCGCCATCTGTATGAACATGGAAATATCTGCACCGCCATCTGTATGAACATATAAATATCTACACCGCCATCTGTATTAAGATGGAGATATCTACACCGCTATCTGAATAAACATGGAAATATCTACACCGCTATCTGTATAAACATGGAAATATCTATAACGCTCTCTGTATAACCATGGAAATATCTACACAGCTATCTGTATGAACATGGAAATATCTACACTGCTATCTGTATGAACATGGAAATATCTGCACCGCCGTCTCTATGAACATATAAATATCTACACCGCCATCTGTATTAAGAAGGAAATATCTAAACCGCTATCTGTATAAACATGGAAATATCTACACCGCTGCCTGTATAAACATGGAAATATCAGCACCGCTATCTGTATGAACATGGAAATATCTACATCGCTATCTGTATGAACATGGAAATATCTACACTGCTGTCTGTATGAACATGGAAATAGCTACACCGTTATCTGTATGAACATGGAAATAGTTACACCACTATCTGTATGAACATGGAAATATCTACACCGCTATCTGTATGAACATGGATATATCTACACAGCCATGTGGATGAACATGGAAATATCTACACCGCTATCTGTATGAACATGGAAATATCTACACCGCTATCTGTATGAACATGGATATATCTACACAGCCATCTGGATGAACATGGAAATATCTACACCGCTATCTGTGTAAACATGCATAGATCTTCAACGCTATCTGTATAAACATATAAATATCTACACCGCTATCTGTATGAACATGGAAATATCCACACCGCTATCTGTATGAGCATGGAAATATCTACACCGCTATCTGTTTGAACATGGAAATATCTACACCGCTATCTGCATGAAAATGGAAATATCTACACTGCTATCTGCATATTCATTTAAATATCTGCAGAGCTATCTCTTTACACATGGAAATAACTACACCGCTATCTGTTTGAACATGGAAATATCTACACCGCCATCTGTGTGAACACGGAAATATCTGCACTGCCATCTGTATGAACATATAAATATCTACACCGCCATCTGTATTAAGATGGAGATATCTACACTGATATCTGTATAAACATGGAAATATCTACACCGCCATCTGTATGAAGATATTAATATCTACACCGCCATCTGTATTAAGAAGGAAATATCTAAACCGCTATCTGTATAAACATGGAAATATCTACACCGCTGCCTGTATAAACAGGGAAATATCTGCACCGCTATCTGTATGAACATGGAAATATCTAGACCGCTATCTGTATGAACATGGAAATATCTACACCGCTATCTGTATGAACATGGAAATATCTACACCGCTATCTGTATGAACATGGAAATATCTACACCGCTATCTGTTTGAACATGGAAATATCTACACTGCTATCTGCATGAAAATGGAAATATCTACCCTGCTATCTGCATATACATGGAAATATCTACACACCTATATCACTACACATGGAAATAACTACACCGCTATCTGTATGAACATGGAAATATCCACCCCGCCATCTGTATGAACATGGAAATATCTCCACCGCCATCAGTATGAACATATAAATATCTACACCGCCATCTGTATTAAGATGGAGATATCTACACCGCTATCTGAATAAACATGGAAATATCTACACCGCTATCTGTATAAACATGGAAATATCTACACCGCTATCTGTATAAACATGGAAATATCTACACCGCTACCTGTATAAACATGGAAATATCAGCACCGCTATCTGTATGAACATGGAAATATCTACACCGCTATCTGTATGAACATGGAAATATCTACACCGCTATCTGTATAAACATGGAAATATCTACACCGCTACCTGTATAAACATGGAAATAACAGCACCGCTATCTGTATGAACATGGAAATATCTACACCGCTATCTGTATGAACATGGAAATATCTACACCGCTATCTGAATGAACATGGAAATATCTACACCGCTATCAGTATGAACAAGGAAATATCTACACCGCTATCTGTATGAACATGGATATATCTACACAGCCCTCTGTATGAACATGGAAATATCTACACCGCTATCTGTATGAACATGGAAATAGCTACACCGCTATCTGAATGAACATGGAAATATCTACACCGCTACCTGTATAAACATGGAAATATCAGCACCGCTATCTGTATGAACATGGAAATATCTACACCGCTGCCTGTATAAACATGGAAATATCAGCACCGCTATCTGTATGAACATGGAAATATCTACATCGCTATCTGTATAAACATGGAAATATCTACACTGCTCTCTGTATGAACATGGAAATATCTACACCGCTATCTGTATGAACATGGAAATAGCTACACCAATATCTGTATGAACATGGAAATATCTTCAACGCCATCTGTATGAACATGGATATATCTACACAGCTATCTGTATGAACATGGAATTATAAACACCTCTATCTGTGTAAACATGCATATATCTTCACCGCTATCTGTATAAACATGGAAATATCTACACTGCTATCTGTATGAACATGGAAATAGCTACACCGCTATCTGTATGAACATGGAAATATCTACACCGCTATCTGTATGAACATGGATATATCTACACCGCTACCTGTATGAACATGGAAATATCAGCACCGCTATCTGTATGAACATGGAAATATCTACACCGCTATCTGTATGAACATGGAAATATTTACTCCGCCATCTGTATGAACATGGATATACGTAAACAGCCCTCTGGATGAACATGGAAATCTCTACACCGCTATCTGTGTAAACATGCATACATCTTCACCGCTATCTGTATAAACATGGAAATATCTACACCGCTATCTCTACGAACATGGAAATATCTACACCGCTATCTGTTTGAACATGGAAATATCTACACCGCTATCTGCATGAAAATGGAAATATCTACACTGCTATCTGCATATACATGGAAATATCTACACAGCTATATCACTTCACATGGAAATAACTACACCGCTATCTGTATGAACTTGGAAATATCCACACCGCCATCTGTATGAACATGGAAATATCTGCACCGCCATCTGTATGAACATATAAATATCTACACCGCCATCTGTATTAAGATGGAGATATCTACACCGCTATGTGTATAAACATGGAAATATCTACACCGCTATCTTTATAAACATGGAAATATCTACACCGCTATCTGTATAAACATGGAAATATCTACACCGCTACCTGTATAAACATGGAAATATCAGCACCGCTATCTGTATTAACATGGAAATATCTACACCGTTATCTGTTTGAACATGGAAATATCTACACCGCTATCTGAATGAACATGGAAATATCTACACCACTATCAGTATGAACAAGGAAATATCTACACCGCTATCTGTATGAACATGGATATATCTACACAGCCCTCTGGATGAACATGGAAATATCCACACCGCTATCTGTGTAAACATACATACATCTTCACCGCTATCTGTATAAACATGGAAATATCTACACCGCTATCTGTACGAACATGGAAATATCTACACAGCTATCTGTTTGAAGATGGAAATACATACACCGCTATCTACATGAAAATGGAAATATCTACACAGCTATCTGCAAAAACATGGAAATATCTTCACAGCTCTCTCTTTACACATGGAAATAACTACACCGCTATCTGTATGAACATGGAAATATCTACACCGCCATCTGTATGAACATGGAAATATCTGCACCGCCATCTGTATGAACATATAAATATCTACACCGCCATCTGTATTAAGATGGAGATAACTAAACCGCTATCTGAATAAACATGGAAATATCAACACCGCTATCTGTATAAACATGGAAATATCTACAACGCTCTCTGTATAACCATGGAAATATCTACACCGCTATCTGTATGAACATGGAAATATCTACACTGCTATCTGTATGAACATGGAAATATCTGCACCGCCGTCTCTATGAACATATAAATATCTACACCGCCATCTGTATTAAGAAGGAAATATCTAAACCGCTATCTGTATAAACATGGAAATATCTACACCGCTGCCTGTATAAACAGGGAAATATCAGCACCGCTATCTGTATGAACATGGAAATATCTACATCGCTATCTGTATGAACATGGAAATATCTACACTGCTGTCTGTATGAACATGGAAATAGCTACACCGTTATCTGTATGAACATGGAAATAGCTACACCACTATCTGTATGAACATGGAAATATCTACACCGCTATCTGTATGAACATGGATATATCTACACAGCCATGTGGATGAACATGGAAATATCTACACCGCTATCTGTATGAACATGGAAATATCTACACCGCTATCTGTATGAACATGGATATATCTACACAGTCATCTGGATGAACATGGAAATATCTACACCGCTATCTGTGTAAACATGCATAGATCTTCAACGCTATCAGTGTAAACATATAAATATCTACACCGCTATCTGTATGAACATGGAAATATCCACACCGCTATCTGTATGAGCATGGAAATATCTACACTGCTATCTGTTTGAACATGGAAATATCTACAACGCTATCTGCATGAAAATGGAAATATCTACACTGCTATCAGCATAATCATTTAAAAATCTGCACAGCTATCTCTTTACACATGGAAATAACTACACCGCTATCTGATTGAACATGGAAATATCTACACCGCCATCTGTGTGAACACCGAAATATCTGCACTGCCATCTGTATGAACATATAAATATCTACACCGCCATCTGTATTAAGATGGAGATATCCACACTGATATCTGTATAAACATGGAAATATCTACACCGCCATCTGTATGAAGATATAAATATCTACACCGCCATCTGTATTAAGAAGGAAATATCTAAACCGCTATCTGTATAAACATGGAGATATCTACACCGCTGCCTGTATAAACAGGAAAATATCAGCACCGCTATCTGTATGAACATGGAAATATCTAGACCGCTATCTGTATGAACATTGAAATATCTACACCGCTATATGTATGAACATGGAAATATCTACACCGCTATCTGTATGAACATGGAAATATCTACACTGCTATCTGTATGAACATGGAAATATCTACACCGCTATCTGCATGAAAATGGAAATATCTACACTGCTATCTGCATATACATGGAAATATCTACACAGCTATCTCTTTACACATGGAAATAACTACACCGCTATCTGTATGAACTTGGAAATATCCACACTGCCATCTGTATGAACATGGAAATATCTGCACCGCCATCTGTATGAACATATAAATATCTACACCGCCATCTGTATTAAGATGGAGATATCTACACCGCCATCTGTATAAACATGGAAATATCTACACCGCTATCTGTATAAACATGGAAATATCTACACCGCTATCTGTATAAACATGGAAATATCTACACCGCTACCTGTATAAACATGGAAATATCAGCACCGCTATCTGTATTAACATGGAAATATCTACACCGCTATCTGTATGAACATGGAAATATCTACACCGCTATCTGAATGAACATGGAAATATCTACACCACTATCAGTATGAACAAGGAAATATCTACACCGCTCTCTGTATGAACATGGATATAACTACACAGCCCTCTGGATGAACATGGAAATATCCACACCGCTATCTGTGTAAACATACATACATCTTCACCGCTATCTGTATAAACATGGAAATATCTACACCGCAATCTGTACGAACATGGAAATATCTACACCGCTATCTGTTTGAAGATGGAAATACATACACCGCTATCTGCATGAAAATGGAAATATCTACACAGCTATCTGCATATACATGGAAATATCTACACAGCTATCTCTTTACACATGGAAATAACTACACCGCTATCTGTATGAACATGGAAATATCTACACCGCCATCTGTATGAACATGGAAATATCTGCACCGCCATCTGTATGAACATATAAATATCTACACCGCCATCTGTATTAAGATGGAGATATCTACACCGCTATCTGAATAAACATGGAAATATCTACACCGCTATCTGTATAAACATGGAAATATCTATAACGCTCTCTGTATAACCATGGAAATATCTACACAGCTATCTGTATGAACATGGAAATATCTACACTGCTATCTGTATGAACATGGAAATATCTGCACCGCCGTCTCTATGAACATATAAATATCTACACCGCCATCTGTATTAAGAAGGAAATATCTAAACCGCTATCTGTATAAACATGGAAATATCTACACCGCTGCCTGTATAAACATGGAAATATCAGCACCGCTATCTGTATGAACATGGAAATATCTACATCGCTATCTGTATGAACATGGAAATATCTACACTGCTGTCTGTATGAACATGGAAATAGCTACACCGTTATCTGTATGAACATGGAAATAGTTACACCACTATCTGTATGAACATGGAAATATCTACACCGCTATCTGTATGAACATGGATATATCTACACAGCCATGTGGATGAACATGGAAATATCTACACCGCTATCTGTATGAACATGGAAATATCTACACCGCTATCTGTATGAACATGGATATATCTACACAGCCATCTGGATGAACATGGAAATATCTACACCGCTATCTGTGTAAACATGCATAGATCTTCAACGCTATCTGTATAAACATATAAATATCTACACCGCTATCTGTATGAACATGGAAATATCCACACCGCTATCTGTATGAGCATGGAAATATCTACACCGCTATCTGTTTGAACATGGAAATATCTACACCGCTATCTGCATGAAAATGGAAATATCTACACTGCTATCTGCATATTCATTTAAATATCTGCAGAGCTATCTCTTTACACATGGAAATAACTACACCGCTATCTGTTTGAACATGGAAATATCTACACCGCCATCTGTGTGAACACGGAAATATCTGCACTGCCATCTGTATGAACATATAAATATCTACACCGCCATCTGTATTAAGATGGAGATATCTACACTGATATCTGTATAAACATGGAAATATCTACACCGCCATCTGTATGAAGATATTAATATCTACACCGCCATCTGTATTAAGAAGGAAATATCTAAACCGCTATCTGTATAAACATGGAAATATCTACACCGCTGCCTGTATAAACAGGGAAATATCTGCACCGCTATCTGTATGAACATGGAAATATCTAGACCGCTATCTGTATGAACATGGAAATATCTACACCGCTATCTGTATGAACATGGAAATATCTACACCGCTATCTGTATGAACATGGAAATATCTACACCGCTATCTGTTTGAACATGGAAATATCTACACTGCTATCTGCATGAAAATGGAAATATCTACCCTGCTATCTGCATATACATGGAAATATCTACACACCTATATCACTACACATGGAAATAACTACACCGCTATCTGTATGAACATGGAAATATCCACACCGCCATCTGTATGAACATGGAAATATCTCCACCGCCATCAGTATGAACATATAAATATCTACACCGCCATCTGTATTAAGATGGAGATATCTACACCGCTATCTGAATAAACATGGAAATATCTACACCGCTATCTGTATAAACATGGAAATATCTACACCGCTATCTGTATAAACATGGAAATATCTACACCGCTACCTGTATAAACATGGAAATATCAGCACCGCTATCTGTATGAACATGGAAATATCTACACCGCTATCTGTATGAACATGGAAATATCTACACCGCTATCTGTATAAACATGGAAATATCTACACCGCTACCTGTATAAACATGGAAATAACAGCACCGCTATCTGTATGAACATGGAAATATCTACACCGCTATCTGTATGAACATGGAAATATCTACACCGCTATCTGAATGAACATGGAAATATCTACACCGCTATCAGTATGAACAAGGAAATATCTACACCGCTATCTGTATGAACATGGATATATCTACACAGCCCTCTGTATGAACATGGAAATATCTACACCGCTATCTGTATGAACATGGAAATAGCTACACCGCTATCTGAATGAACATGGAAATATCTACACCGCTACCTGTATAAACATGGAAATATCAGCACCGCTATCTGTATGAACATGGAAATATCTACACCGCTGCCTGTATAAACATGGAAATATCAGCACCGCTATCTGTATGAACATGGAAATATCTACATCGCTATCTGTATGAACATGGAAATATCTACACTGCTCTCTGTATGAACATGGAAATATCTACACCGCTATCTGTATGAACATGGAAATAGCTACACCAATATCTGTATGAACATGGAAATATCTTCAACGCCATCTGTATGAACATGGATATATCTACACAGCTATCTGTATGAACATGGAATTATAAACACCTCTATCTGTGTAAACATGCATATATCTTCACCGCTATCTGTATAAACATGGAAATATCTACACTGCTATCTGTATGAACATGGAAATAGCTACACCGCTATCTGAATGAACATGGAAATATCTACACCGCTATCTGTATGAACATGGATATATCTACACAGCCATCTGGATGAACATGGAAATATCTACAGCGCTATCTGTGTAAACATGCATACATCTTCACCGTTATCTGTATAAACATGGAAATATCTACACCGCTATCTGTAAGAACATGGAAATGTCTGCACCGCTATCTGTATGCACATGGAAATATCTACACTGCTATCTGTTTGAACATGGAAATATCTACACCGCTATCTGCATGAAAATGGAAATATCTACACTGCTATCTGCATATACATGGAAATATCTACACAGCTATTTCTTTACACATGGAAATAACTACACCGCTATCTGTATGAACATGGAAATATCTACACCGCCATGTGTATGAACATGGAAATATCTGCACCGCCATCTGTATGAACATATAAATATCTACACCGCCATCTGTATTAAGATGGAGATATCTACACCGCTATCTGTATAAACATGGAAATATCTACACGGCTATCTGTATAAACATGGAAATATCTACACCGCTATCTGTATAAACATGGAAATATCTACACCGCTACCTGTATAAACATAGAAATATCAGCACCGCTATCTGTATGAACATGGAAATATCTACACCGCTATCTGTATGAACATGGAAGTATCTACACCGCTATCTGTATGAACATGGATATATCTAAACAGCCCTCTGGATGAACATGGAAATATCCACACCGCTATCTGTGTAAACATGCATACAACTTCACCGCTATCTGAATAAACATGGAAATATCTACACCGATATCTGTATGAACATGGAAATATCTACACCGCTATCTCTTTGAAGATGGAAATATATACACCGCTACCTGCATGAAAATGGAAATATCTACACAGCTATCTGCATATACATGGCAATATCTACACAGCTATCTCTTTACACATGGAAATAACTACACCGCTATCTGTATTAACATGGAAATATCTACACTGCCATCTGTATGTACATGGAAATATCTGCACCGCCATCTGTATGAACATATAAATATCTACACCGCCATCTGTATTAAGATGGAGATATCTACACCGCTATCTGTATAAACATGGAAATATTTACACCGCTATCTGTATAAACATGGAAATATCTACACCGCTATCTGTATAAACATGGAAATATCTACACCGCTACCTGTATGAACATGGAAATATAAGCACCGCTATCGGTATGAACATGGAAATATCTACACCGCTATCTGTATGAACATGGAAATAGCTACACCAATATCAGTATGAACGTGGAAATATCTTCAACGCCATCTGTATGAACATGGATATATCTACACAGCCATCTGTATGAACATGGAAATATCTACACCGCTATCTGTATGAACATGGAAATATCTACACCGCTATCTGTATGAACATGGAAATATCTACACCGCTATCTGTTTGAACATGGAAATATCTACACCGCTGTCTGCATGAAAATGGAAATATCTACACAGCTATCTGCATATACATGGGAATATCTACACAGCTATCTCTTAACACATGGAAATAACTACACCGCTATCTCTATAAACATGGAAATATCTACACCGCCACCTGTATGAAATTGGAAATATCTGCACCGCCATCTGTATGAACATATAAATATCTACACTGCCATCTGTATTAAGAAGGAAATATCTATACCACTATCTGTATGACCATTGAAATATCTACACCGCTATCTGTATGAACATGGAAATATCTACACCGCTATCTGTGTAAACATGCATACTTCTTCACCGCTATCTGTATAAACATGGAAATGTCTACAAGGCTATCTGTATGAACATGGAAATATCTACACCGCTATCTGTACGAACATGGAAATATCTAAACCGCTATCTGCATGAAAATAGAAATATCTACACAGCTATCTGCATATACATGGAAATATCTACACAGCTATCTCTTTACACATGGAAATAACTACACCGCTATCTGTATGAACATGGAAATGTCTTCACCGCCATCTGTATGAACACATAAATATCTACACCGCCATCTGTATTAAGATGGAGATACCTACACCGCTATCTGTATAAACATGGAAATATCTACACCGCTATCTGTATAAACATGGAAATATCTACACCGCTATCTGTATAAACATGGAAATATCAGCACCGCTATCTGTATGAACATGGAAAGATCAGCCCCTCTATCTGTATGAACATGGAAATATCTACACCGCTATCTGTATGAACATGGAAATATCAGCACCGCTATCGGTAAGAACATGGAAATATCTACACCGCTATCTGTATGAACATGAAAATAGCTACACCAATATCTGTATGAACATGGAAATATCTTCAACGCCATCTGTATGAACATGGATATATCTACACAGCCATCTCTATGAACATGGAAATATCTACACCGCTATCTGTATGAACATGGAAATATCTACACCGCTATCTGTATGAACACGGAAATATCTACACTGCTATCTGTTTGAACAAGGAAATATCTACACCGCTATCTGTATGAACACGGAAATATCTACACCGCTATCTGTTTGAACATGGAAATATCTAAACCGCTATCTGCTTGAAAATGGAAATATATACACAGCTATCTGCATATACATGGAAATATCTACACAGCTATCTCTTTACACATGGAAATAACTACACCGCTATCTGTATGAACATGGAAAAATCTTCACCGCCATCTGTATGAACATGGATATATCTACACACCCATCTGGATGAACATGGAAATATCTACACGGCTATCTGTATGAACATGGAAATATCTACACTGCTATCTGTGTAAAAATGCATACATCTTCACCGCTATCTGTAAAAACATGGAAATATCTACACTGCTATCTGTATGAACATGGAAATATCTACACCGCTATCTGTTTGAACATGGAAATATCTACACGGCTATCTGCATGAAAATGGAAATATCTACACAGCGATCTGCATATACATGGAAATATCTACAAAACTATCTCTTTACACATAGAAATAAGTACAGCGCTATCTCTATAAACATGGAAATAGCTACACCGCCATCTGTATGAACATGGAAATATCTGCACCGCCATCTGTATGAACATTTAAATATCTACACCACCATCTATATTAAGATGGATATATCTACACCGCTATCTGTATAAACTTAGAAATATCTACACCGCTATCTGTATAAACATGGAAATATCTACACAGCAATCTGTATAAACATGGAAATATCTACACCGCTACCTGTACAAACATGGAAATATCAGCACCACTATCTGTATGAACATGGAAATATCTACACCGCTAGCTCTATGAACATGGAAATATCTACACCGCTATCTGTATGAACATGGAAATATCTACACCGCTATCTGTTTGAACATGGAAATATCTACAAAGCTATCTACATGAAAATGGAAATATCTACACTGCTATCTGCATTTACATTTAAATATCTACACAGCTATCTCTTTACACATGGAAATAACTACACCGCTATCTGTATGAATATGGAAATATCTACACCGCCATCTGTATGAACATGGAAATATCTTCACCGCCATCTGTATGAACATATAAATATCTACACCGCCATCTGTATTAAGATGGAGATATCTGCAATGCTATCTGAATAAAAATGGAAATATCTACACCGCCATCTGTACGAACATATAAAGATCTACACCGCCATCTGTATTAAGAAGGAAATATCTAATCCGCTATCTGTATAAACATGGAAATATCTACACAGCTGCCTGTATAAACATGGAAATATCAGCACCGCTATCTGTTTGAAGATGGAAATATCTACACCGCTATCTGTATAAACATGGAAATATCAGCACCGCTATCTGTAGGAACATGGAAACATCTACACCGCTATCTGTACGAACATGGAAATATCTACACCGCTATCTGTATGAACATGGAAATAGCTACACTGCTATCTGTCTGAACATGGAAATATCTACACCACTATCTGTATAAATATGGAAATATCTACACCGCTACCTGCATAAACATGGAAATATCAGCACCGCTATCTGTATAAACATGGAAATATCTACACCGCTATCTGTATAAACATGGAAATATCTGCACCGCTACCTGTATAAACATGGAAATATCAGCACCGCTATCCGTATGAACATGGAAATATCTACACAGCCATCTGGATGAACATGGAAATATCTAAACCGCTATCGGTATGAACATGGAAATAGCTACACCGCTATCTGTATGAACATGGAAATGTCCACACCGCTATCTGTATGAACAAGGAAATATCTACACCGCCATCTGTATGAACATGGAAATATCTTCACCGCCATCTGTATGAAAATGGATATATCTACACAGCCATCTGGATGAACATGGAAATATCTACACCGCTATCTGTATGAACATGGAAACATCTACACCGCTATCTGTGTAAACATGCATACATCTTCACCGCTATCTGTATAAACATGGAAATATCTACACCGCTACCTGTATAAACATGGAAATATCAGCACCGCTATCTGTATGAACATGGAAATATCTACACCACCATCAGTATTAAGAAGGAAATATCTAAACCGCCATCTGTATTAAGAAGGAAATATCTAAACCGCTATCTGTATAAACATGGAAATATCTACACCGCTGCCTGTATAAACAAGGAAATATCAGCACCGCTATCTGTATGAACATGGAAATATCTACACCGAAAACTGTATGAACATGGGAATAGCTACACCGCTATCTGTATGAACATGGATATATCTACACAGCCATCTGGATGAACATGGAAATATCTACACCGCAATCTCTGTAAACATGCAGAGATCTTCACCGCTATCTGTATAAACATGGAAATATCTACACCGCTATCTGTATGAACATGGAAATATCTACACCGCTATCTGTATGAACATGGAAATATCTACACCGCTATCTGTTTGAACATGGAAATATCTACACCGCTATCTGCATGAAAATGGAAATATCTACACTGCTATCTGCATATACATTTAAATATCTACACAGCTATCTCTTTACACATGGAAATAACTACACCGCTATCTGTATGAACATGGAAATATTTACACCGCCATCTGTATGAACATGGAAATATCTGCACCGCCATCTGTATGAACATATAAATATCTACACCGCCATCTGTATTAAGATGGAGATATCTACACTGCTATCTGTATAAACGTGGAAATATCTACACCGCTATCTGTATAAACATGGAAATATCTACACCGCTACCTGTATAAACATGGAAATATCTACACCACTACCTGTATAAACATGGAAATATCAGCACCGCTATCTGTATGAACATGGAAATATCTACACCGCCATCTGTATGAACATGGAAATATCTACACCGCTATCTGTATGAACATGGAAATATCTACACCGCTATCTGTATGAACATGGAAATAACTACACCGCTATCTGTTTGAACATGGAAATATCTACACCGCTGTCTGCATGAAAATGGAAATATCCACACAGCTATCTGCAAATACATGGAAATGTCTACACAGCTATCTCTTAACACATGGAAATAACTACACCGCTATCTCTATAAACATGGAAATATCTACACCGCCATCTGTATGAACATGGAAATATCTGCACCGCCAACTGTATGAACATATAAATATCTACAACGCCATCTGTATGAACATGGATATATCTACACAGCCATCTGGATGAACATGGAAATATCTACACCGCTATCTGTATAAACTTGGAAATATCTACACCGCTATCTGTATAAACATGGAAATATCTACACCGCAATCTGTATAAACATGGAAATATCTACACCGCTACCTGTACAAACATGGAAATATCAGCACCGCTATCTCTATGAACATGGAAATATCTACACCGCTAGCTCTATGAACATGGAAATATCTACACTGCTATCTGTATGAACATGGAAATATCTATACCGCTATCTGTTTGAACATGGAAATATCTACACCGCTATCTGCATGAAAATGGAAATATCTACACTGCTATCTGCATATACATTTAAATATCTACACAGCTATCTCTTTACACATGGAAATAACTACTCCGCTATCTGTATGAATATCGAAATATCTACACCGCCATCTGTATGAACATGGAAATATCTGCACCGCCATCTGTATGAACTTATAAATATCTACACCGCCATCTGTATTAAGATGGAGATATGTACACTGCTATCTGTATAAACATGGAAATATCTACACCGCCATCTGTACGAACATATAAATATCTACACCGCCATCTGTATTAAGAAGGAAATATCTAAACCGCTATCTGTATAAACATGGAAATATCTACACAGCTGCCTGTATAAACATGGAAATATCAGCACCGCTATCTGTATGAACATGGAAATATCTACACCGCTATCTGTATAAACATGGAAATTTCTACACCGCTACCTGTATAAACATGGAAATATCAGCACTGCTATCTGTAGGAACATGGAAATATCTACACCGCTATCTGTACGAACATGGAAATATCTACACCGCTATCTGTATGAACATGGAAATAGCTACACTGCTATCTGTATGAACATGGAAATATCTACACCACTATCTGTATGAACATTTAAATATCTACACCGCTATCTGTATGAACATGGATATATCTACACAGCCATCTGGATGAACATGGAAATATGTACACCGCTATCTGTATGAACATGGAAATATCTACACCGCTATCTGTGTAAACATGCATACATCTTCACCGCTATCTGTATAAACATGGAAATATCTACACCGCTATCTGTATGAACATGGAAATGTCTGCACCGCTATATGTATGAACATGGAAATATCTACACCGCTATCTGTTTGAACATGGAAATATCTACACTGCTATCTGCAAGAAAATGGAAATATCTACACTGCAATCTGCACATACATGGAAATATCGACACAGCTATCTCTTTACACATGGAAATAACTACACCGCTATCTGTATGAACATGGAAATATCTACACCGCTATCTGTATGAACAAGGAAATATCAACACCGCTATCTGTATGAACATGGAAATATCTTCACCGCCATCTGTATGAACATGGATATATCTACAAAGCCATCTGGATGAACATGGAAATATCTACACAGCTATCTGTATGAACATGGAAATAGCTACACCTCTATCTGTATGAACATGGAAATACCTACACCGCTATCTGTATGAACATGGAAAGATCTACACCGCTATCTGTATGAACATGGAAATATCTTCACCGCCATCTGTATGAAGATGGATATATCTACACAGCCATCTGGATGAACATGGAAATATCTACACCGCTATCTGTATGAAGATGGAAATATCTACACCGCTATCTGCGTAAACATGCATACATCTTCACCGCTATCTGTATAAACATGGTAATATCTACACCGGTATCTGTATGAACATGGAAATATCTACACTGCTATCTGTTTGAACATGGAAATATCTACACCGCTATCTGCATGAAAATGGAAATATCTACACAGCTATCTGCATATACATGGAAATATCTACAAAGCTATTTCTTTACACATGGAAATAGCTACTCCGCTGTCTCTATAAACATGGAAATATCTACACCGCCATCTGTATGAACATGGAAATATCTGCACCGCCATCTGTATGAACATATAAATATCTACACCGCCATCTGTATTAAGATGGAGATATCTACACCGCTATCTGTATAAACATGGAAATATCTACACCGTTATCTGTATAAACATGGAAATATCTACACTGCTATCTGTATAAACATGTAAATATCTACACCGCTACATGTATAAACAAGGAAATATCAGCACCGCTATCTGTATGAACATGGAAATATCTACACAGCCATCTGGATGAACATAGAAATATCTACACCGCTATCTGTATGAACATGGAAATAGCTACACCGCTATCTGTATGAACATGGAAATAGCTACACCGCTATCTGTATGAACATGGAAATATCTACACCTCTATCTGTATGAACATGGAAATATCTACACCGTTATCTGTATGAACATGGGAATATCTACACCACTATCTGTATAAATATGGAAATATCTACACCGCTACCTGTATAAACATGGAAATATCAGCACCGCTATCTGTATAAACATGGAAATATCCACACCGCTATCTGTATAAACATGGAAATATCTACACCGCTACCTGTATAAACATGGAAATATCAGCACCGCTATCCGTATGAACATGGAAATATCTACACAGCCATCTGGATGAACATGGAAATATCTACACCGCTATCTGTATGAACATGGAAATAGCTACACCGCTATCTGTATGAACATGGAAATGTCCACACCGCTATCTGTATGAACATGGAAATATCTACACCGCCATCTGTATGAACATGGAAATATCTTAACCGCCATCTTTATGAACATGGATATATCTACAGAGCCATCTGGATGAACATGGAAATATCTACACCGCTATATGTATGAACATGGAAATAGCTACACCGCTATCTGTATGAACATGGAAATATCTACACCGCTATCTGTATGAACAAGGAAATATCTACACCGCTAACTGTATGAACAAGGAAATACCTTCACCGCCATCTGTATGAACATGGATATATCTACACAGCCATCTGGATGAACATGGAAATATCTACACCGCTATCTGTATGAACATGGAAACATCTACACCGCTATCTGTGTAAACATGCATACATCCTCACCGCTATCTGTATAAACATGGAAATATCTACACTGCTACCTGTATAAACATGAAAATATCAGCACCGCTATCTGTATGAACATGGAAATATCTACACAGCCATCAGGATGAAAATGGAAATATCTACACCCCTATCTGTATGAACATGGAAATAGCTACACTGCTATCTGTATGAACATGGAAATGTCCACACAGCTATCTGTATGAACATGGAAATATCTACACCGCCATCTGTATGAACATGGAAATATCTTCACCGCTATATGTATGAACATGGAAATAGCTACACCGCTATCTGTATGAACATGGAAATATCTACACCGCTATCTGTATGAACATGGAAATATCTTCACCGCCATCGGTGTGAACATGGATATATCTACACAGCCATCTGGATGATCATGGAAATATCTACACAGCTATCTGTATGAACATGGAAATATCTACACCGCAGTCTGTATGAACATGGAAATATCTACACCGCTGTCTGTATGAACATGGAAATATCTACACTGCTATCTGTTTGAAGATGGAAATATATACACCGCTATCTGCATGAAAATGGAAATATCTACACAGCTATCTGCATATACATGGAAATATCCACACAGCTATCCCTTTACACATGGAAATAACTACAATGCCAACTATATGAACATGGAAATATCTGCATCGCAATCTGTATGAACATATAAATATCTACACCGCCATCTGTATTAAGATGGAGATATCTACACCGCTATCTGTATAAACATGGAAATATCTACACCGCCATCTGTATTAAGATGGAGATATCTACACCGCTATCTGTATAAACATGGAAATATCTACACCGCAATCTGTATAAACATGGAAATAGCTACACCGCTATCTGAATGAACATGGAAATATCTACACCACTATCTGTATGAACATGGAAATAGCTACACCGCTATCTGAAACAACATGGAAATAGATACACCGCTTTCTGTATGAACATGGAAATATCTACACCGCTATCTGTATGAACATGGAAATATCTTCACCACCTTCTGTACGAACATGAGTATGTCTACACAGCCATCTGGATGAACATGGAAATATCTACACCGCTATCTGTATGAACAAGGAAATATATACACCACTATCTGTGTAAACATGCATAAATCTTCACCGCTATCTGTATAAACATGGAAATATCTACACCGCTATCTGTATGAACATGGAAATATCTACACCGCTATCTGTTTGAACATGGAAATATCTACACCGCTATCTGCATGAAAATGGAAATATCTACACAGCTATCTGCATATACATGGAAATATCTACAAAGCTATCTCTTTACACATGGAAATAACTACACCGCCTTCTCTATAAACATGGAAATATCTACACCGCCATCTGTATGAACATGGAAATATCTGCACCGCCATCTGTATGAACACATAAATATCTACACCGTCATCTGTATTAAGATGGAGATATGTACACCACTATCTGTATAAACATGGAAATATCTACACCGCTATCTGTATAAACATGGAAATATCTACAACGATATCTGTATGAACATGGAAATATCTTCACCGCCATCTGTATGAACATAGATATATCTACACAGCCATCTGGATGAACATGGAAATATCAGCACCGCTGTCTTTATGAACATGGAAATATCTACACCGCTATCTGTTTGAACATGGAAATATCTACACCGCTATCTGCATGAAAATGGAAATATCTACACTGCTATCTGCATATACATTTAAATATCTACACAGCTATCTCTTTACACATGGAAATAACTACACCGCTATCTGTATGAACATGGAAATATTTACACCGCCATCTGTATGAACATGGAAATATCTGCACCGCCATCTGTATGAACATATAAATATCTACACCGCCATCTGTATTAAGATGGAGATATCTACACTGCTATCTGTATAAACGTGGAAATATCTACACCGCTATCTGTATAAACATGGAAATATCTACACCGCTATCTGTGTAAACATGCATACATCTTCACCACTATCTGTATAAACATGGAAATATCTATACTGCTATCTATATGAACATGGAAATATCTACAGCGCTATCTGTTTGAACATGGAAATATCTACACCGCTATCAGCATGAAAATGGAAATGTCTACAAAGCTATCTGCATATACATGGAAATATCTATACAGCTATCTCTTTACACACGGAAATAACTACACCGCTATCTCTATAAACATGGAAATATCTACACCGCCATCTGTATGAACATGGAAATATCTGCACCGCCGTCTGTATTCACATATGAATATCTACACCGCCGTCTGTATTAAGATGGAGATATCTACACCGCTATCTGTATAAACATGAAAATATCTACACCGCTATCTGTATAAACATGGAAATATCTACACCGCTATCTGTATAAACATGGAAATATCTACACCGCTACCTGTATAAACATGGAAATATCAGCACTGCAATCTGTATGAACATGGAAATATCTACACCGCTATCTGTATGAACATGGAAATATCTACACCACTATCTGTATGAACATGGAAATAGCTACACAGCCATCTGCATGAACATAGAAATATCTACACCGCTATCTGTATGAACATGGAAATATCTACACCGCTATCTGTATGAACATGGAAATATCTACACCGCTATCTGTATGAACGTATAAATATCTACACCGCCATCTGTATTAAGATGGAGATATCTACACCGCTATCTGTATAAACATGGAAATATCTACACCGATATCTGTATGAACATGGAAATATCTTCACCGCCATCTGTATGAACATGGATATATCTATACTGCCATCTGGATGAACATGGAAATATCTACACCGCTATCTCTATGAACATGGAAATATCTACACCGCTACATGTATAAACAAGGAAATATCAGCACCGCTATCTGTATGAACATGGAAATATCTACACCGCTATCTGTATGAACATGGAAATATCTACACCACTATCTGTATAAATATGGAAATATCTACACCGCTACCTGTATAAACATGGAAATAGCACCGTTATCTGTATAAACATGGAAATATCCACACCGCTATCTGTATAAACATGGAAATATCTACACCGCTACCTGTATAAACATGGAAATATCAGCACCGCTATCCGTATGAACATGGAAATATCTACACAGCCATCTGGATGAACATGGAAATATCTACACCGCTATCTGTATGAACATGGAAATAGCTACACCGCTATCTGTATGAACATGGAAATGTCCACACCGCTATCTATATGAACATGGAAATATCTTCACCGCCATCTGTATGAACATGGATATATCTACAGAGCCATCTGGATGAACATGGAAATATCTACACCGCTATATGTATGAACATGGAAATATCTACACCGCTATCTGTATGAACAAGGAAATATCTACACCGCTATCTGTATGAACATGGAAATATCTTCACCGCCATCTGTATGAACATGGATATATCTACACAGCCATCTGGATGAACATGGAAATATCTACACCGCTATCTGTATGAACCTGGAAACATCTACACCGCTATCTGTGCAAACATGCATACATCCTCACCGCTATCTGTATAAACATGGAAATATCTACAACGCTACCTGTATAAACATGGAAATATCAGCACCGCTATCCGTATGAACATGGAAATATCTACAACGCCATCTGGATGAACATGGAAATATCTACACCGCTATCTGTATGAACATGGAAATAGCTACACCGCTATCTGTATGAACATGGAAATATCTACACCGCCATCTGTATGAACATGGAAATATCTTCACCGCCATCTGTATGAACATGGATATATCTAAAGAGCCATCTGGATGAACATGGAAATATCTACACCGCTATATGTATGAACATGGAAATAGCTACACCGCTATCTGTATGAACATGGAAATAGCTACACAGCCATCTGCATGAACATAGAAATATCTACACCGCTATCTGTATGAACATGGAAATATCTACACCGCTATCTGTATGAACATGGAAATATCTACACCGCTATCTGTATGAACATATAAATATCTACACCGCCATCTGTATTAAGATGGAGATATCTACACCGCTATCTGTATAAACATGGAAATATCTACACCGATATCTGTATGAACATGGAAATATCTTCACCGCCATCTGTATGAACATGGATATATCTATAATGCCATCTGGATGAACATGGAAATATCTACACCACTATCTCTATGAACATGGAAATATCTACACCGCTACATGTATAAACAAGGAAATATCAGCACCGCTATCTGTATGAACATGGAAATATCTACACCGCTATCTGTATGAACATGGAAATATCTACACCACTATCTGTATAAATATGGAAATATCTACACCGCTACCTGTATAAACATGAAAATATCAGCACCGTTATCTGTATAAACATGGAAATATCCACTCCGCTTTCTGTATAAACATGGAAATATCTACACCGCTACCTGTATAAACATGGAAATATCAGCACCGCTATCCATATGAACATGGAAATATCTACACAGCCATCTGGATGAACATGGAAATATCTACACCGCTATCTGTATGAACATGGAAATAGCTACACCGCTATCTGTATGAACATGGAAATGTCCACACCGCTATCTGTATGAACATGGAAATATCTACACTGCCATCTGTATGAACATGGAAATATCTTCACCGCCATCTGTATGAACATGGATATATCTACAGAGCCATCTGGATGAACATGGAAATATCTACACCGCTATATGTATGAACATGGAAATAGCTACACCGCTATCTGTATGAACATGGAAATATCTACACCGCTATCTGTATGAACAAGGAAATATCTACACCGCTATCTGTATGAACATGGAAATATCTTCACCGCCATCTGTATGAACATGGATATATCTACACAGCCATCTGGATGAACATGGAAATATCTACACCGCTATCTGTATGAACCTGGAAACATCTACACCGCTATCTGTGCAAACATGCATACATCCTCACCGCTATCTGTATAAACATGGAAATATCTACAATGCTACCTGTATAAACATGGAAATATCAGCACCGCTATCCGTATGAACATGGAAATATCTACAACGCCATCTGGATGAACATGGAAATATCTACACCGCTATCTGTATGAACATGGAAATAGCTACACCGCTATCTGTATGAACATGGAAATATCTACACCGCCATCTGTATGAACATGGAAATATCTTCACCGCCATCTGTATGAACATGGATATATCTAAAGAGCCATCTGGATGAACATGGAAATATCTACACCGCTATATGTATGAACATGGAAATAGCTACACCGCTATCTGTATGAACATGGAAATATCTATACCGCTTTCTGTATGAACAACGAAATATCTACACCGCTATCTGTATGAACATGGAAATATCTTCACCGCTATATGTATGAACATGGAAATAGCTACACCGCTATCTGTATGAACATGGAAATATCTACACCGCTATCTGTATGAACATGGAAATATCTTCACAGCCATCTGTGTGAACATGGATATATCTACACAGCCATCTGGATGAACATGGAAATATCTACACCGCTATCTGTATGAACATGGAAATATCTACACCGCTATCTGTGTAAACATGCATACATCTTCACCACTATCTGTATAAACATGGAAATATCTATACTGCTATCTATATGAACATGGAAATATCTACACCGCTATCAGCATGAAAATGGAAATGTCTACAAAGCTATCTGCATATACATGGAAATATCTATACAGCTATCTCTTTACACACGGAAATAACTACACCGCTATCTCTATAAACATGGAAATATCTACACCGCCATCTGTATGAACATGGAAATATCTGCACCGCCGTCTGTATGCACATATAAATATCTAAACCGCCGTCTGTATTAAGATGGAGATATCTACACCGCTATCTGTATAAACATGAAAATATCTACACCGCTATCTGTATAAACATGGAAATATCTACACCGCTATCTGTATAAACATGGAAATATCTACACCGCTACCTGTATAAACATGGAAATATCAGCACTGCAATCTGTATGAACATGGAAATATCTACACCGCTATCTGTATGAACATGGAAATATCTACACCACTATCTGTATGAACATGGAAATAGCTACACAGCCATCTGCATGAACATAGAAATATCTACACCGCTATCTGTATGAACATGGAAATATCTACACCGCTATCTGTATGAACATGGAAATATCTACACCGCTATCTGTATGAACATATAAATATCTACACCGCCATCTGTATTAACATGGAGATATCTACACCGCTATCTGTATAAACATGGAAATATCTACACCGATATCTGTATGAACATGGAAATATCTTCACCGCCATCTGTATGAACATGGATATATCTATACTGCCATCTGGATGAACATGGAAATATCTACACCGCAATCTCTATGAACATGGAAATATCTACACCGCTATATGTATGAACATGGAAATATCTACACCGCTATCTGTATGAACATGGAAATATCTACACCGCTATCTGTATGAACATGGAAATATCTACACCGCTATCTGCATGAAAATGGAAATATCTACACTGCTATCTGCATATACATGGAAATATCTACACAGCTATCTCTTTACACATGGAAATAACTACACCGCTATCTGTATGAACTTGGAAATATCCACACTGCCATCTGTATGAACATGGAAATATCTGCACCGCCATCTGCATGAACATAGAAATATCTACACCGCTATCTGTATGAACATGGAAATATCTACACCGCCATCTGTATGAACATGGAAATATCTGCACCGCCGTCTGTATGCACATATAAATATCTAAACCGCCGTCTGTATTAAGATGGAGATATCTACACCGCTATCTGTATAAACATGAAAATATCTACACCGCTATCTGTATAAACATGGAAATATCTACACCGCTATCTGTATAAACATGGAAATATCTACACCGCTACCTGTATAAACATGGAAATATCAGCACTGCAATCTGTATGAACATGGAAATATCTACACCGCTATCTGTATGAACATGGAAATATCTACACCACTATCTGTATGAACATGGAAATAGCTACACAGCCATCTGCATGAACATAGAAATATCTACACCGCTATCTGTATGAACATGGAAATATCTACACCGCTATCTGTATGAACATGGAAATATCTACACCGCTATCTGTATGAACATGGAAATAGCTACACCGCTATCTGTATGAACATGGAAATGTCCACACCGCTATCTGTATGAACATGGAAATATCTACACTGCCATCTGTATGAACATGGAAATATCTTCACCGCCATCTGTATGAACATGGATATATCTACAGAGCCATCTGGATGAACATGGAAATATCTACACCGCTATATGTATGAACATGGAAATAGCTACACCGCTATCTGTATGAACATGGAAATATCTACACCGCTATCTGTATGAACAAGGAAATATCTACACCGCTATCTGTATGAACATGGAAATATCTTCACCGCCATCTGTATGAACATGGATATATCTACACAGCCATCTGGATGAACATGGAAATATCTACACCGCTATCTGTATGAACCTGGAAACATCTACACCGCTATCTGTGCAAACATGCATACATCCTCACCGCTATCTGTATAAACATGGAAATATCTACAATGCTACCTGTATAAACATGGAAATATCAGCACCGCTATCCGTATGAACATGGAAATATCTACAACGCCATCTGGATGAACATGGAAATATCTACACCGCTATCTGTATGAACATGGAAATAGCTACACCGCTATCTGTATGAACATGGAAATATCTACACCGCCATCTGTATGAACATGGAAATATCTTCACCGCCATCTGTATGAACATGGATATATCTAAAGAGCCATCTGGATGAACATGGAAATATCTACACCGCTATATGTATGAACATGGAAATAGCTACACCGCTATCTGTATGAACATGGAAATATCTATACCGCTTTCTGTATGAACAACGAAATATCTACACCGCTATCTGTATGAACATGGAAATATCTTCACCGCTATATGTATGAACATGGAAATAGCTACACCGCTATCTGTATGAACATGGAAATATCTACACCGCTATCTGTATGAACATGGAAATATCTTCACAGCCATCTGTGTGAACATGGATATATCTACACAGCCATCTGGATGAACATGGAAATATCTACACCGCTATCTGTATGAACATGGAAATATCTACACCGCTATCTGTGTAAACATGCATACATCTTCACCACTATCTGTATAAACATGGAAATATCTATACTGCTATCTATATGAACATGGAAATATCTACACCGCTATCAGCATGAAAATGGAAATGTCTACAAAGCTATCTGCATATACATGGAAATATCTATACAGCTATCTCTTTACACACGGAAATAACTACACCGCTATCTCTATAAACATGGAAATATCTACACCGCCATCTGTATGAACATGGAAATATCTGCACCGCCGTCTGTATGCACATATAAATATCTAAACCGCCGTCTGTATTAAGATGGAGATATCTACACCGCTATCTGTATAAACATGAAAATATCTACACCGCTATCTGTATAAACATGGAAATATCTACACCGCTATCTGTATAAACATGGAAATATCTACACCGCTACCTGTATAAACATGGAAATATCAGCACTGCAATCTGTATGAACATGGAAATATCTACACCGCTATCTGTATGAACATGGAAATATCTACACCACTATCTGTATGAACATGGAAATAGCTACACAGCCATCTGCATGAACATAGAAATATCTACACCGCTATCTGTATGAACATGGAAATATCTACACCGCTATCTGTATGAACATGGAAATATCTACACCGCTATCTGTATGAACATATAAATATCTACACCGCCATCTGTATTAACATGGAGATATCTACACCGCTATCTGTATAAACATGGAAATATCTACACCGATATCTGTATGAACATGGAAATATCTTCACCGCCATCTGTATGAACATGGATATATCTATACTGCCATCTGGATGAACATGGAAATATCTACACCGCAATCTCTATGAACATGGAAATATCTACACCGCTATATGTATGAACATGGAAATATCTACACCGCTATCTGTATGAACATGGAAATATCTTCACCGCCATCTGTATGAAAATGGATATATCTACACAGCCATCTGGATGAACATGGAAATATCTACACCGCTATCTGTATGAACATGGAAACATCTACACCGCTATCTGTGTAAACATGCATACATCTTCACCGCTATCTGTATAAACATGGAAATATCTACACCGCTACCTGTATAAACATGGAAATATCAGCACCGCTATCTGTATGAACATGGAAATATCTACACCACCATCAGTATTAAGAAGGAAATATCTAAACCGCCATCTGTATTAAGAAGGAAATATCTAAACCGCTATCTGTATAAACATGGAAATATCTACACCGCTGCCTGTATAAACAAGGAAATATCAGCACCGCTATCTGTATGAACATGGAAATATCTACACCGAAAACTGTATGAACATGGGAATAGCTACACCGCTATCTGTATGAACATGGATATATCTACACAGCCATCTGGATGAACATGGAAATATCTACACCGCAATCTCTGTAAACATGCAGAGATCTTCACCGCTATCTGTATAAACATGGAAATATCTACACCGCTATCTGTATGAACATGGAAATATCTACACCGCTATCTGTATGAACATGGAAATATCTACACCGCTATCTGTTTGAACATGGAAATATCTACACCGCTATCTGCATGAAAATGGAAATATCTACACTGCTATCTGCATATACATTTAAATATCTACACAGCTATCTCTTTACACATGGAAATAACTACACCGCTATCTGTATGAACATGGAAATATTTACACCGCCATCTGTATGAACATGGAAATATCTGCACCGCCATCTGTATGAACATATAAATATCTACACCGCCATCTGTATTAAGATGGAGATATCTACACTGCTATCTGTATAAACGTGGAAATATCTACACCGCTATCTGTATAAACATGGAAATATCTACACCGCTACCTGTATAAACATGGAAATATCTACACCACTACCTGTATAAACATGGAAATATCAGCACCGCTATCTGTATGAACATGGAAATATCTACACCGCCATCTGTATGAACATGGAAATATCTACACCGCTATCTGTATGAACATGGAAATATCTACACCGCTATCTGTATGAACATGGAAATAACTACACCGCTATCTGTTTGAACATGGAAATATCTACACCGCTGTCTGCATGAAAATGGAAATATCCACACAGCTATCTGCAAATACATGGAAATGTCTACACAGCTATCTCTTAACACATGGAAATAACTACACCGCTATCTCTATAAACATGGAAATATCTACACCGCCATCTGTATGAACATGGAAATATCTGCACCGCCAACTGTATGAACATATAAATATCTACAACGCCATCTGTATGAACATGGATATATCTACACAGCCATCTGGATGAACATGGAAATATCTACACCGCTATCTGTATAAACTTGGAAATATCTACACCGCTATCTGTATAAACATGGAAATATCTACACCGCAATCTGTATAAACATGGAAATATCTACACCGCTACCTGTACAAACATGGAAATATCAGCACCGCTATCTCTATGAACATGGAAATATCTACACCGCTAGCTCTATGAACATGGAAATATCTACACTGCTATCTGTATGAACATGGAAATATCTATACCGCTATCTGTTTGAACATGGAAATATCTACACCGCTATCTGCATGAAAATGGAAATATCTACACTGCTATCTGCATATACATTTAAATATCTACACAGCTATCTCTTTACACATGGAAATAACTACTCCGCTATCTGTATGAATATCGAAATATCTACACCGCCATCTGTATGAACATGGAAATATCTGCACCGCCATCTGTATGAACTTATAAATATCTACACCGCCATCTGTATTAAGATGGAGATATGTACACTGCTATCTGTATAAACATGGAAATATCTACACCGCCATCTGTACGAACATATAAATATCTACACCGCCATCTGTATTAAGAAGGAAATATCTAAACCGCTATCTGTATAAACATGGAAATATCTACACAGCTGCCTGTATAAACATGGAAATATCAGCACCGCTATCTGTATGAACATGGAAATATCTACACCGCTATCTGTATAAACATGGAAATTTCTACACCGCTACCTGTATAAACATGGAAATATCAGCACTGCTATCTGTAGGAACATGGAAATATCTACACCGCTATCTGTACGAACATGGAAATATCTACACCGCTATCTGTATGAACATGGAAATAGCTACACTGCTATCTGTATGAACATGGAAATATCTACACCACTATCTGTATGAACATTTAAATATCTACACCGCTATCTGTATGAACATGGATATATCTACACAGCCATCTGGATGAACATGGAAATATGTACACCGCTATCTGTATGAACATGGAAATATCTACACCGCTATCTGTGTAAACATGCATACATCTTCACCGCTATCTGTATAAACATGGAAATATCTACACCGCTATCTGTATGAACATGGAAATGTCTGCACCGCTATATGTATGAACATGGAAATATCTACACCGCTATCTGTTTGAACATGGAAATATCTACACTGCTATCTGCAAGAAAATGGAAATATCTACACTGCAATCTGCACATACATGGAAATATCGACACAGCTATCTCTTTACACATGGAAATAACTACACCGCTATCTGTATGAACATGGAAATATCTACACCGCTATCTGTATGAACAAGGAAATATCAACACCGCTATCTGTATGAACATGGAAATATCTTCACCGCCATCTGTATGAACATGGATATATCTACAAAGCCATCTGGATGAACATGGAAATATCTACACAGCTATCTGTATGAACATGGAAATAGCTACACCTCTATCTGTATGAACATGGAAATACCTACACCGCTATCTGTATGAACATGGAAAGATCTACACCGCTATCTGTATGAACATGGAAATATCTTCACCGCCATCTGTATGAAGATGGATATATCTACACAGCCATCTGGATGAACATGGAAATATCTACACCGCTATCTGTATGAAGATGGAAATATCTACACCGCTATCTGCGTAAACATGCATACATCTTCACCGCTATCTGTATAAACATGGTAATATCTACACCGGTATCTGTATGAACATGGAAATATCTACACTGCTATCTGTTTGAACATGGAAATATCTACACCGCTATCTGCATGAAAATGGAAATATCTACACAGCTATCTGCATATACATGGAAATATCTACAAAGCTATTTCTTTACACATGGAAATAGCTACTCCGCTGTCTCTATAAACATGGAAATATCTACACCGCCATCTGTATGAACATGGAAATATCTGCACCGCCATCTGTATGAACATATAAATATCTACACCGCCATCTGTATTAAGATGGAGATATCTACACCGCTATCTGTATAAACATGGAAATATCTACACCGTTATCTGTATAAACATGGAAATATCTACACTGCTATCTGTATAAACATGTAAATATCTACACCGCTACATGTATAAACAAGGAAATATCAGCACCGCTATCTGTATGAACATGGAAATATCTACACAGCCATCTGGATGAACATAGAAATATCTACACCGCTATCTGTATGAACATGGAAATAGCTACACCGCTATCTGTATGAACATGGAAATAGCTACACCGCTATCTGTATGAACATGGAAATATCTACACCTCTATCTGTATGAACATGGAAATATCTACACCGTTATCTGTATGAACATGGGAATATCTACACCACTATCTGTATAAATATGGAAATATCTACACCGCTACCTGTATAAACATGGAAATATCAGCACCGCTATCTGTATAAACATGGAAATATCCACACCGCTATCTGTATAAACATGGAAATATCTACACCGCTACCTGTATAAACATGGAAATATCAGCACCGCTATCCGTATGAACATGGAAATATCTACACAGCCATCTGGATGAACATGGAAATATCTACACCGCTATCTGTATGAACATGGAAATAGCTACACCGCTATCTGTATGAACATGGAAATGTCCACACCGCTATCTGTATGAACATGGAAATATCTACACCGCCATCTGTATGAACATGGAAATATCTTAACCGCCATCTTTATGAACATGGATATATCTACAGAGCCATCTGGATGAACATGGAAATATCTACACCGCTATATGTATGAACATGGAAATAGCTACACCGCTATCTGTATGAACATGGAAATATCTACACCGCTATCTGTATGAACAAGGAAATATCTACACCGCTAACTGTATGAACAAGGAAATACCTTCACCGCCATCTGTATGAACATGGATATATCTACACAGCCATCTGGATGAACATGGAAATATCTACACCGCTATCTGTATGAACATGGAAACATCTACACCGCTATCTGTGTAAACATGCATACATCCTCACCGCTATCTGTATAAACATGGAAATATCTACACTGCTACCTGTATAAACATGAAAATATCAGCACCGCTATCTGTATGAACATGGAAATATCTACACAGCCATCAGGATGAAAATGGAAATATCTACACCCCTATCTGTATGAACATGGAAATAGCTACACTGCTATCTGTATGAACATGGAAATGTCCACACAGCTATCTGTATGAACATGGAAATATCTACACCGCCATCTGTATGAACATGGAAATATCTTCACCGCTATATGTATGAACATGGAAATAGCTACACCGCTATCTGTATGAACATGGAAATATCTACACCGCTATCTGTAGGAACATGGAAATATCTTCACCGCCATCGGTGTGAACATGGATATATCTACACAGCCATCTGGATGAACATGGAAATATCTACACAGCTATCTGTATGAACATGGAAATATCTACACCGCAGTCTGTATGAACATGGAAATATCTACACCGCTGTCTGTATGAACATGGAAATATCTACACTGCTATCTGTTTGAAGATGGAAATATATACACCGCTATCTGCATGAAAATGGAAATATCTACACAGCTATCTGCATATACATGGAAATATCCACACAGCTATCCCTTTACACATGGAAATAACTACAATGCCAACTATATGAACATGGAAATATCTGCATCGCAATCTGTATGAACATATAAATATCTACACCGCCATCTGTATTAAGATGGAGATATCTACACCGCTATCTGTGTAAACATGGAAATATCTACACCGCCATCTGTATTAAGATGGAGATATCTACACCGCTATCTGTATAAACATGGAAATATCTACACCGCAATCTGTATAAACATGGAAATAGCTACACCGCTATCTGAATGAACATGGAAATATCTACACCACTATCTGTATGAACATGGAAATAGCTACACCGCTATCTGAAACAACATGGAAATAGATACACCGCTTTCTGTATGAACATGGAAATATCTACACCGCTATCTGTATGAACATGGAAATATCTTCACCACCTTCTGTACGAACATGAGTATGTCTACACAGCCATCTGGATGAACATGGAAATATCTACACCGCTATCTGTATGAACAAGGAAATATATACACCACTATCTGTGTAAACATGCATAAATCTTCACCGCTATCTGTATAAACATGGAAATATCTACACCGCTATCTGTATGAACATGGAAATATCTACACCGCTATCTGTTTGAACATGGAAATATCTACACCGCTATCTGCATGAAAATGGAAATATCTACACAGCTATCTGCATATACATGGAAATATCTACAAAGCTATCTCTTTACACATGGAAATAACTACACCGCCTTCTCTATAAACATGGAAATATCTACACCGCCATCTGTATGAACATGGAAATATCTGCACCGCCATCTGTATGAACACATAAATATCTACACCGTCATCTGTATTAAGATGGAGATATGTACACCACTATCTGTATAAACATGGAAATATCTACACCGCTATCTGTATAAACATGGAAATATCTACAACGATATCTGTATGAACATGGAAATATCTTCACCGCCATCTGTATGAACATAGATATATCTACACAGCCATCTGGATGAACATGGAAATATCAGCACCGCTGTCTTTATGAACATGGAAATATCTACACCGCTATCTGTTTGAACATGGAAATATCTACACCGCTATCTGCATGAAAATGGAAATATCTACACTGCTATCTGCATATACATTTAAATATCTACACAGCTATCTCTTTACACATGGAAATAACTACACCGCTATCTGTATGAACATGGAAATATTTACACCGCCATCTGTATGAACATGGAAATATCTGCACCGCCATCTGTATGAACATATAAATATCTACACCGCCATCTGTATTAAGATGGAGATATCTACACTGCTATCTGTATAAACGTGGAAATATCTACACCGCTATCTGTATAAACATGGAAATATCTACACCGCTATCTGTGTAAACATGCATACATCTTCACCACTATCTGTATAAACATGGAAATATCTATACTGCTATCTATATGAACATGGAAATATCTACAGCGCTATCTGTTTGAACATGGAAATATCTACACCGCTATCAGCATGAAAATGGAAATGTCTACAAAGCTATCTGCATATACATGGAAATATCTATACAGCTATCTCTTTACACACGGAAATAACTACACCGCTATCTCTATAAACATGGAAATATCTACACCGCCATCTGTATGAACATGGAAATATCTGCACCGCCGTCTGTATTCACATATGAATATCTACACCGCCGTCTGTATTAAGATGGAGATATCTACACCGCTATCTGTATAAACATGAAAATATCTACACCGCTATCTGTATAAACATGGAAATATCTACACCGCTATCTGTATAAACATGGAAATATCTACACCGCTACCTGTATAAACATGGAAATATCAGCACTGCAATCTGTATGAACATGGAAATATCTACACCGCTATCTGTATGAACATGGAAATATCTACACCACTATCTGTATGAACATGGAAATAGCTACACAGCCATCTGCATGAACATAGAAATATCTACACCGCTATCTGTATGAACATGGAAATATCTACACCGCTATCTGTATGAACATGGAAATATCTACACCGCTATCTGTATGAACGTATAAATATCTACACCGCCATCTGTATTAAGATGGAGATATCTACACCGCTATCTGTATAAACATGGAAATATCTACACCGATATCTGTATGAACATGGAAATATCTTCACCGCCATCTGTATGAACATGGATATATCTATACTGCCATCTGGATGAACATGGAAATATCTACACCGCTATCTCTATGAACATGGAAATATCTACACCGCTACATGTATAAACAAGGAAATATCAGCACCGCTATCTGTATGAACATGGAAATATCTACACCGCTATCTGTATGAACATGGAAATATCTACACCACTATCTGTATAAATATGGAAATATCTACACCGCTACCTGTATAAACATGGAAATAGCACCGTTATCTGTATAAACATGGAAATATCCACACCGCTATCTGTATAAACATGGAAATATCTACACCGCTACCTGTATAAACATGGAAATATCAGCACCGCTATCCGTATGAACATGGAAATATCTACACAGCCATCTGGATGAACATGGAAATATCTACACCGCTATCTGTATGAACATGGAAATAGCTACACCGCTATCTGTATGAACATGGAAATGTCCACACCGCTATCTATATGAACATGGAAATATCTTCACCGCCATCTGTATGAACATGGATATATCTACAGAGCCATCTGGATGAACATGGAAATATCTACACCGCTATATGTATGAACATGGAAATATCTACACCGCTATCTGTATGAACAAGGAAATATCTACACCGCTATCTGTATGAACATGGAAATATCTTCACCGCCATCTGTATGAACATGGATATATCTACACAGCCATCTGGATGAACATGGAAATATCTACACCGCTATCTGTATGAACCTGGAAACATCTACACCGCTATCTGTGCAAACATGCATACATCCTCACCGCTATCTGTATAAACATGGAAATATCTACAACGCTACCTGTATAAACATGGAAATATCAGCACCGCTATCCGTATGAACATGGAAATATCTACAACGCCATCTGGATGAACATGGAAATATCTACACCGCTATCTGTATGAACATGGAAATAGCTACACCGCTATCTGTATGAACATGGAAATATCTACACCGCCATCTGTATGAACATGGAAATATCTTCACCGCCATCTGTATGAACATGGATATATCTAAAGAGCCATCTGGATGAACATGGAAATATCTACACCGCTATATGTATGAACATGGAAATAGCTACACCGCTATCTGTATGAACATGGAAATAGCTACACAGCCATCTGCATGAACATAGAAATATCTACACCGCTATCTGTATGAACATGGAAATATCTACACCGCTATCTGTATGAACATGGAAATATCTACACCGCTATCTGTATGAACATATAAATATCTACACCGCCATCTGTATTAAGATGGAGATATCTACACCGCTATCTGTATAAACATGGAAATATCTACACCGATATCTGTATGAACATGGAAATATCTTCACCGCCATCTGTATGAACATGGATATATCTATAATGCCATCTGGATGAACATGGAAATATCTACACCACTATCTCTATGAACATGGAAATATCTACACCGCTACATGTATAAACAAGGAAATATCAGCACCGCTATCTGTATGAACATGGAAATATCTACACCGCTATCTGTATGAACATGGAAATATCTACACCACTATCTGTATAAATATGGAAATATCTACACCGCTACCTGTATAAACATGAAAATATCAGCACCGTTATCTGTATAAACATGGAAATATCCACTCCGCTTTCTGTATAAACATGGAAATATCTACACCGCTACCTGTATAAACATGGAAATATCAGCACCGCTATCCATATGAACATGGAAATATCTACACAGCCATCTGGATGAACATGGAAATATCTACACCGCTATCTGTATGAACATGGAAATAGCTACACCGCTATCTGTATGAACATGGAAATGTCCACACCGCTATCTGTATGAACATGGAAATATCTACACTGCCATCTGTATGAACATGGAAATATCTTCACCGCCATCTGTATGAACATGGATATATCTACAGAGCCATCTGGATGAACATGGAAATATCTACACCGCTATATGTATGAACATGGAAATAGCTACACCGCTATCTGTATGAACATGGAAATATCTACACCGCTATCTGTATGAACAAGGAAATATCTACACCGCTATCTGTATGAACATGGAAATATCTTCACCGCCATCTGTATGAACATGGATATATCTACACAGCCATCTGGATGAACATGGAAATATCTACACCGCTATCTGTATGAACCTGGAAACATCTACACCGCTATCTGTGCAAACATGCATACATCCTCACCGCTATCTGTATAAACATGGAAATATCTACAATGCTACCTGTATAAACATGGAAATATCAGCACCGCTATCCGTATGAACATGGAAATATCTACAACGCCATCTGGATGAACATGGAAATATCTACACCGCTATCTGTATGAACATGGAAATAGCTACACCGCTATCTGTATGAACATGGAAATATCTACACCGCCATCTGTATGAACATGGAAATATCTTCACCGCCATCTGTATGAACATGGATATATCTAAAGAGCCATCTGGATGAACATGGAAATATCTACACCGCTATATGTATGAACATGGAAATAGCTACACCGCTATCTGTATGAACATGGAAATATCTATACCGCTTTCTGTATGAACAACGAAATATCTACACCGCTATCTGTATGAACATGGAAATATCTTCACCGCTATATGTATGAACATGGAAATAGCTACACCGCTATCTGTATGAACATGGAAATATCTACACCGCTATCTGTATGAACATGGAAATATCTTCACAGCCATCTGTGTGAACATGGATATATCTACACAGCCATCTGGATGAACATGGAAATATCTACACCGCTATCTGTATGAACATGGAAATATCTACACCGCTATCTGTGTAAACATGCATACATCTTCACCACTATCTGTATAAACATGGAAATATCTATACTGCTATCTATATGAACATGGAAATATCTACACCGCTATCAGCATGAAAATGGAAATGTCTACAAAGCTATCTGCATATACATGGAAATATCTATAGAGCTATCTCTTTACACACGGAAATAACTACACCGCTATCTCTATAAACATGGAAATATCTACACCGCCATCTGTATGAACATGGAAATATCTGCACCGCCGTCTGTATGCACATATAAATATCTAAACCGCCGTCTGTATTAAGATGGAGATATCTACACCGCTATCTGTATAAACATGAAAATATCTACACCGCTATCTGTATAAACATGGAAATATCTACACCGCTATCTGTATAAACATGGAAATATCTACACCGCTACCTGTATAAACATGGAAATATCAGCACTGCAATCTGTATGAACATGGAAATATCTACACCGCTATCTGTATGAACATGGAAATATCTACACCACTATCTGTATGAACATGGAAATAGCTACACAGCCATCTGCATGAACATAGAAATATCTACACCGCTATCTGTATGAACATGGAAATATCTACACCGCTATCTGTATGAACATGGAAATATCTACACCGCTATCTGTATGAACATATAAATATCTACACCGCCATCTGTATTAACATGGAGATATCTACACCGCTATCTGTATAAACATGGAAATATCTACACCGATATCTGTATGAACATGGAAATATCTTCACCGCCATCTGTATGAACATGGATATATCTATACTGCCATCTGGATGAACATGGAAATATCTACACCGCAATCTCTATGAACATGGAAATATCTACACCGCTATATGTATGAACATGGAAATATCTACACCGCTATCTGTATGAACATGGAAATATCTACACCGCTATCTGTATGAACATGGAAATATCTACACCGCTATCTGCATGAAAATGGAAATATCTACACTGCTATCTGCATATACATGGAAATATCTACACAGCTATCTCTTTACACATGGAAATAACTACACCGCTATCTGTATGAACTTGGAAATATCCACACTGCCATCTGTATGAACATGGAAATATCTGCACCGCCATCTGTATGAACATATAAATATCTACACCGCCATCTGTATTAAGATGGAGATATCTACACCGCTATCTGTATAAACATGGAAATATCTACACCGCTATCTGTATAAACATGGAAATATCTACACCGCTATCTGTATAAACATGGAAATATCTACACCGCTACCTGTATAAACATGGAAATATCAGCACCGCTATCTGTATTAACATGGAAATATCTACACCGCTATCTGTATGAACATGGAAATATCTACACCGCTATCTGAATGAACATGGAAATATCTACACCACTATCAGTATGAACAAGGAAATATCTACACCGCTATCTGTATGAACATGGATATAACTACACAGCCCTCTGGATGAACATGGAAATATCCACACCGCTATCTGTGTAAACATACATACATCTTCACCGCTATCTGTATAAACATGGAAATATCTACACCGCAATCTGTACGAACATGGAAATATCTACACCGCTATCTGTTTGAAGATGGAAATACATACACCGCTATCTGCATGAAAATGGAAATATCTACACAGCTATCTGCATATACATGGAAATATCTACACAGCTATCTCTTTACACATGGAAATAACTACACCGCTATCTGTATGAACATGGAAATATCTACACCGCCATCTGTATGAACATGGAAATATCTGCACCGCCATCTGTATGAACATATAAATATCTACACCGCCATCTGTATTAAGATGGAGATATCTACACCGCTATCTGAATAAACATGGAAATATCTACACCGCTATCTGTATAAACATGGAAATATCTATAACGCTCTCTGTATAACCATGGAAATATCTACACAGCTATCTGTATGAACATGGAAATATCTACACTGCTATCTGTATGAACATGGAAATATCTGCACCGCCGTCTCTATGAACATATAAATATCTACACCGCCATCTGTATTAAGAAGGAAATATCTAAACCGCTATCTGTATAAACATGGAAATATCTACACCGCTGCCTGTATAAACATGGAAATATCAGCACCGCTATCTGTATGAACATGGAAATATCTACATCGCTATCTGTATGAACATGGAAATATCTACACTGCTGTCTGTATGAACATGGAAATAGCTACACCGTTATCTGTATGAACATGGAAATAGTTACACCACTATCTGTATGAACATGGAAATATCTACACCGCTATCTGTATGAACATGGATATATCTACACAGCCATGTGGATGAACATGGAAATATCTACACCGCTATCTGTATGAACATGGAAATATCTACACCGCTATCTGTATGAACATGGATATATCTACACAGCCATCTGGATGAACATGGAAATATCTACACCGCTATCTGTGTAAACATGCATAGATCTTCAACGCTATCTGTATAAACATATAAATATCTACACCGCTATCTGTATGAACATGGAAATATCCACACCGCTATCTGTATGAGCATGGAAATATCTACACCGCTATCTGTTTGAACATGGAAATATCTACACCGCTATCTGCATGAAAATGGAAATATCTACACTGCTATCTGCATATTCATTTAAATATCTGCAGAGCTATCTCTTTACACATGGAAATAACTACACCGCTATCTGTTTGAACATGGAAATATCTACACCGCCATCTGTGTGAACACGGAAATATCTGCACTGCCATCTGTATGAACATATAAATATCTACACCGCCATCTGTATTAAGATGGAGATATCTACACTGATATCTGTATAAACATGGAAATATCTACACCGCCATCTGTATGAAGATATTAATATCTACACCGCCATCTGTATTAAGAAGGAAATATCTAAACCGCTATCTGTATAAACATGGAAATATCTACACCGCTGCCTGTATAAACAGGGAAATATCTGCACCGCTATCTGTATGAACATGGAAATATCTAGACCGCTATCTGTATGAACATGGAAATATCTACACCGCTATCTGTATGAACATGGAAATATCTACACCGCTATCTGTATGAACATGGAAATATCTACACCGCTATCTGTTTGAACATGGAAATATCTACACTGCTATCTGCATGAAAATGGAAATATCTACCCTGCTATCTGCATATACATGGAAATATCTACACACCTATATCACTACACATGGAAATAACTACACCGCTATCTGTATGAACATGGAAATATCCACACCGCCATCTGTATGAACATGGAAATATCTCCACCGCCATCAGTATGAACATATAAATATCTACACCGCCATCTGTATTAAGATGGAGATATCTACACCGCTATCTGAATAAACATGGAAATATCTACACCGCTATCTGTATAAACATGGAAATATCTACACCGCTATCTGTATAAACATGGAAATATCTACACCGCTACCTGTATAAACATGGAAATATCAGCACCGCTATCTGTATGAACATGGAAATATCTACACCGCTATCTGTATGAACATGGAAATATCTACACCGCTATCTGTATAAACATGGAAATATCTACACCGCTACCTGTATAAACATGGAAATAACAGCACCGCTATCTGTATGAACATGGAAATATCTACACCGCTATCTGTATGAACATGGAAATATCTACACCGCTATCTGAATGAACATGGAAATATCTACACCGCTATCAGTATGAACAAGGAAATATCTACACCGCTATCTGTATGAACATGGATATATCTACACAGCCCTCTGTATGAACATGGAAATATCTACACCGCTATCTGTATGAACATGGAAATAGCTACACCGCTATCTGAATGAACATGGAAATATCTACACCGCTACCTGTATAAACATGGAAATATCAGCACCGCTATCTGTATGAACATGGAAATATCTACACCGCTGCCTGTATAAACATGGAAATATCAGCACCGCTATCTGTATGAACATGGAAATATCTACATCGCTATCTGTATGAACATGGAAATATCTACACTGCTCTCTGTATGAACATGGAAATATCTACACCGCTATCTGTATGAACATGGAAATAGCTACACCAATATCTGTATGAACATGGAAATATCTTCAACGCCATCTGTATGAACATGGATATATCTACACAGCTATCTGTATGAACATGGAATTATAAACACCTCTATCTGTGTAAACATGCATATATCTTCACCGCTATCTGTATAAACATGGAAATATCTACACTGCTATCTGTATGAACATGGAAATAGCTACACCGCTATCTGTATGAACATGGAAATATCTACACCGCTATCTGTATGAACATGGATATATCTACACAGCCATCTGGATGAACATGGAAATATCTACAGCGCTATCTGTGTAAACATGCATACATCTTCACCGTTATCTGTATAAACATGGAAATATCTACACCGCTATCTGTAAGAACATGGAAATGTCTGCACCGCTATCTGTATGCACATGGAAATATCTACACTGCTATCTGTTTGAACATGGAAATATCTACACCGCTATCTGCATGAAAATGGAAATATCTACACTGCTATCTGCATATACATGGAAATATCTACACAGCTATTTCTTTACACATGGAAATAACTACACCGCTATCTGTATGAACATGGAAATATCTACACCGCCATGTGTATGAACATGGAAATATCTGCACCGCCATCTGTATGAACATATAAATATCTACACCGCCATCTGTATTAAGATGGAGATATCTACACCGCTATCTGTATAAACATGGAAATATCTACACGGCTATCTGTATAAACATGGAAATATCTACACCGCTATCTGTATAAACATGGAAATATCTACACCGCTACCTGTATAAACATAGAAATATCAGCACCGCTATCTGTATGAACATGGAAATATCTACACCGCTATCTGTATGAACATGGAAGTATCTACACCGCTATCTGTATGAACATGGATATATCTAAACAGCCCTCTGGATGAACATGGAAATATCCACACCGCTATCTGTGTAAACATGCATACACCTTCACCGCTATCTGAATAAACATGGAAATATCTACACCGATATCTGTATGAACATGGAAATATCTACACCGCTATCTCTTTGAAGATGGAAATATATACACCGCTACCTGCATGAAAATGGAAATATCTACACAGCTATCTGCATATACATGGCAATATCTACACAGCTATCTCTTTACACATGGAAATAACTACACCGCTATCTGTATTAACATGGAAATATCTACACTGCCATCTGTATGTACATGGAAATATCTGCACCGCCATCTGTATGAACATATAAATATCTACACCGCCATCTGTATTAAGATGGAGATATCTACACCGCTATCTGTATAAACATGGAAATATTTACACCGCTATCTGTATAAACATGGAAATATCTACACCGCTATCTGTATAAACATGGAAATATCTACACCGCTACCTGTATGAACATGGAAATATAAGCACCGCTATCGGTATGAACATGGAAATATCTACACCGCTATCTGTATGAACATGGAAATAGCTACACCAATATCAGTATGAACGTGGAAATATCTTCAACGCCATCTGTATGAACATGGATATATCTACACAGCCATCTGTATGAACATGGAAATATCTACACCGCTATCTGTATGAACATGGAAATATCTACACCGCTATCTGTATGAACATGGAAATATCTACACCGCCATCTGTTTGAACATGGAAATATCTACACCGCTGTCTGCATGAAAATGGAAATATCTACACAGCTATCTGCATATACATGGGAATATCTACACAGCTATCTCTTAACACATGGAAATAACTACACCGCTATCTCTATAAACATGGAAATATCTACACCGCCACCTGTATGAAATTGGAAATATCTGCACCGCCATCTGTATGAACATATAAATATCTACACTGCCATCTGTATTAAGAAGGAAATATCTATACCACTATCTGTATGACCATTGAAATATCTACACCGCTATCTGTATGAACATGGAAATATCTACACCGCTATCTGTGTAAACATGCATACTTCTTCACCGCTATCTGTATAAACATGGAAATGTCTACAAGGCTATCTGTATGAACATGGAAATATCTACACCGCTATCTGTACGAACATGGAAATATCTAAACCGCTATCTGCATGAAAATAGAAATATCTACACAGCTATCTGCATATACATGGAAATATCTACACAGCTATCTCTTTACACATGGAAATAACTACACCGCTATCTGTATGAACATGGAAATGTCTTCACCGCCATCTGTATGAACACATAAATATCTACACCGCCATCTGTATTAAGATGGAGATACCTACACCGCTATCTGTATAAACATGGAAATATCTACACCGCTATCTGTATAAACATGGAAATATCTACACCGCTATCTGTATAAACATGGAAATATCAGCACCGCTATCTGTATGAACATGGAAAGATCAGCCCCTCTATCTGTATGAACATGGAAATATCTACACCGCTATCTGTATGAACATGGAAATATCAGCACCGCTATCGGTAAGAACATGGAAATATCTACACCGCTATCTGTATGAACATGAAAATAGCTACACCAATATCTGTATGAACATGGAAATATCTTCAACGCCATCTGTATGAACATGGATATATCTACACAGCCATCTGTATGAACATGGAAATATCTACACCGCTATCTGTATGAACATGGAAATATCTACACCGCTATCTGTATGAACACGGAAATATCTACACTGCTATCTGTTTGAACAAGGAAATATCTACACCGCTATCTGTATGAACACGGAAATATCTACACCGCTATCTGTTTGAACATGGAAATATCTAAACCGCTATCTGCTTGAAAATGGAAATATATACACAGCTATCTGCATATACATGGAAATATCTACACAGCTATCTCTTTACACATGGAAATAACTACACCGCTATCTGTATGAACATGGAAAAATCTTCACCGCCATCTGTATGAACATGGATATATCTACACACCCATCTGGATGAACATGGAAATATCTACACGGCTATCTGTATGAACATGGAAATATCTACACTGCTATCTGTGTTAAAATGCATACATCTTCACCGCTATCTGTAAAAACATGGAAATATCTACACTGCTATCTGTATGAACATGGAAATATCTACACCGCTATCTGTTTGAACATGGAAATATCTACACGGCTATCTGCATGAAAATGGAAATATCTACACAGCGATCTGCATATACATGGAAATATCTACAAAACTATCTCTTTACACATAGAAATAAGTACAGCGCTATCTCTATAAACATGGAAATAGCTACACCGCCATCTGTATGAACATGGAAATATCTGCACCGCCATCTGTATGAACATTTAAATATCTACACCACCATCTATATTAAGATGGATATATCTACACCGCTATCTGTATAAACTTAGAAATATCTACACCGCTATCTGTATAAACATGGAAATATCTACACAGCAATCTGTATAAACATGGAAATATCTACACCGCTACCTGTACAAACATGGAAATATCAGCACCACTATCTGTATGAACATGGAAATATCTACACCGCTAGCTCTATGAACATGGAAATATCTACACCGCTATCTGTATGAACATGGAAATATCTACACCGCTATCTGTTTGAACATGGAAATATCTACAAAGCTATCTACATGAAAATGGAAATATCTACACTGCTATCTGCATTTACATTTAAATATCTACACAGCTATCTCTTTACACATGGAAATAACTACACCGCTATCTGTATGAATATGGAAATATCTACACTGCCATCTGTATGAACATGGAAATATCTTCACCGCCATCTGTATGAACATATAAATATCTACACCGCCATCTGTATTAAGATGGAGATATCTGCAATGCTATCTGAATAAAAATGGAAATATCTACACCGCCATCTGTACGAACATATAAAGATCTACACCGCCATCTGTATTAAGAAGGAAATATCTAATCCGCTATCTGTATAAACATGGAAATATCTACACAGCTGCCTGTATAAACATGGAAATATCAGCACCGCTATCTGTTTGAAGATGGAAATATCTACACCGCTATCTGTATAAACATGGAAATATCAGCACCGCTATCTGTAGGAACATGGAAACATCTACACCGCTATCTGTACGAACATGGAAATATCTACACCGCTATCTGTATGAACATGGAAATAGCTACACTGCTATCTGTCTGAACATGGAAATATCTACACCACTATCTGTATAAATATGGAAATATCTACACCGCTACCTGCATAAACATGGAAATATCAGCACCGCTATCTGTATAAACATGGAAATATCTACACCGCTATCTGTATAAACATGGAAATATCTGCACCGCTACCTGTATAAACATGGAAATATCAGCACCGCTATCCGTATGAACATGGAAATATCTACACAGCCATCTGGATGAACATGGAAATATCTAAACCGCTATCGGTATGAACATGGAAATAGCTACACCGCTATCTGTATGAACATGGAAATGTCCACACCGCTATCTGTATGAACAAGGAAATATCTACACCGCCATCTGTATGAACATGGAAATATCTTCACCGCCATCTGTATGAAAATGGATATATCTACACAGCCATCTGGATGAACATGGAAATATCTACACCGCTATCTGTATGAACATGGAAACATCTACACCGCTATCTGTGTAAACATGCATACATCTTCACCGCTATCTGTATAAACATGGAAATATCTACACCGCTACCTGTATAAACATGGAAATATCAGCACCGCTATCTGTATGAACATGGAAATATCTACACCACCATCAGTATTAAGAAGGAAATATCTAAACCGCCATCTGTATTAAGAAGGAAATATCTAAACCGCTATCTGTATAAACATGGAAATATCTACACCGCTGCCTGTATAAACAAGGAAATATCAGCACCGCTATCTGTATGAACATGGAAATATCTACACCGAAAACTGTATGAACATGGGAATAGCTACACCGCTATCTGTATGAACATGGATATATCTACACAGCCATCTGGATGAACATGGAAATATCTACACCGCAATCTCTGTAAACATGCAGAGATCTTCACCGCTATCTGTATAAACATGGAAATATCTACACCGCTATCTGTATGAACATGGAAATATCTACACCGCTATCTGTATGAACATGGAAATATCTACACCGCTATCTGTTTGAACATGGAAATATCTACACCGCTATCTGCATGAAAATGGAAATATCTACACTGCTATCTGCATATACATTTAAATATCTACACAGCTATCTCTTTACACATGGAAATAACTACACCGCTATCTGTATGAACATGGAAATATTTACACCGCCATCTGTATGAACATGGAAATATCTGCACCGCCATCTGTATGAACATATAAATATCTACACCGCCATCTGTATTAAGATGGAGATATCTACACTGCTATCTGTATAAACGTGGAAATATCTACACCGCTATCTGTATAAACATGGAAATATCTACACCGCTACCTGTATAAACATGGAAATATCTACACCACTACCTGTATAAACATGGAAATATCAGCACCGCTATCTGTATGAACATGGAAATATCTACACCGCCATCTGTATGAACATGGAAATATCTACACCGCTATCTGTATGAACATGGAAATATCTACACCGCTATCTGTATGAACATGGAAATAACTACACCGCTATCTGTTTGAACATGGAAATATCTACACCGCTGTCTGCATGAAAATGGAAATATCCACACAGCTATCTGCAAATACATGGAAATGTCTACACAGCTATCTCTTAACACATGGAAATAACTACACCGCTATCTCTATAAACATGGAAATATCTACACCGCCATCTGTATGAACATGGAAATATCTGCACCGCCAACTGTATGAACATATAAATATCTACAACGCCATCTGTATGAACATGGATATATCTACACAGCCACCTGGATGAACATGGAAATATCTACACCGCTATCTGTATAAACTTGGAAATATCTACACCGCTATCTGTATAAACATGGAAATATCTACACCGCAATCTGTATAAACATGGAAATATCTACACCGCTACCTGTACAAACATGGAAATATCAGCACCGCTATCTGTATGAACATGGAAATATCTACACCGCTAGCTCTATGAACATGGAAATATCTACACTGCTATCTGTATGAACATGGAAATATCTATACCGCTATCTGTTTGAACATGGAAATATCTACACCGCTATCTGCATGAAAATGGAAATATCTACACTGCTATCTGCATATACATTTAAATATCTACACAGCTATCTCTTTACACATGGAAATAACTACTCCGCTATCTGTATGAATATCGAAATATCTACACCGCCATCTGTATGAACATGGAAATATCTGCACCGCCATCTGTATGAACTTATAAATATCTACACCGCCATCTGTATTAAGATGGAGATATGTACACTGCTATCTGTATAAACATGGAAATATCTACACCGCCATCTGTACGAACATATAAATATCTACACCGCCATCTGTATTAAGAAGGAAATATCTAAACCGCTATCTGTATAAACATGGAAATATCTACACAGCTGCCTGTATAAACATGGAAATATCAGCACCGCTATCTGTATGAACATGGAAATATCTACACCGCTATCTGTATAAACATGGAAATTTCTACACCGCTACCTGTATAAACATGGAAATATCAGCACTGCTATCTGTAGGAACATGGAAATATCTACACCGCTATCTGTACGAACATGGAAATATCTACACCGCTATCTGTATGAACATGGAAATAGCTACACTGCTATCTGTATGAACATGGAAATATCTACACCACTATCTGTATGAACATTTAAATATCTACACCGCTATCTGTATGAACATGGATATATCTACACAGCCATCTGGATGAACATGGAAATATGTACACCGCTATCTGTATGAACATGGAAATATCTACACCGCTATCTGTGTAAACATGCATACATCTTCACCGCTATCTGTATAAACATGGAAATATCTACACCGCTATCTGTATGAACATGGAAATGTCTGCACCGCTATATGTATGAACATGGAAATATCTACACCGCTATCTGTTTGAACATGGAAATATCTACACTGCTATCTGCAAGAAAATGGAAATATCTACACTGCAATCTGCACATACATGGAAATATCGACACAGCTATCTCTTTACACATGGAAATAACTACACCGCTATCTGTATGAACATGGAAATATCTACACCGCTATCTGTATGAACAAGGAAATATCAACACCGCTATCTGTATGAACATGGAAATATCTTCACCGCCATCTGTATGAACATGGATATATCTACACAGCCATCTGGATGAACATGGAAATATCTACACAGCTATCTGTATGAACATGGAAATAGCTACACCTCTATCTGTATGAACATGGAAATACCTACACCGCTATCTGTATGAACATGGAAAGATCTACACCGCTATCTGTATGAACATGGAAATATCTTCACCGCCATCTGTATGAAGATGGATATATCTACACAGCCATCTGGATGAACATGGAAATATCTACACCGCTATCTGTATGAAGATGGAAATATCTACACCGCTATCTGCGTAAACATGCATACATCTTCACCGCTATCTGTATAAACATGGTAATATCTACACCGGTATCTGTATGAACATGGAAATATCTACACTGCTATCTGTTTGAACATGGAAATATCTACACCGCTATCTGCACGAAAATGGAAATATCTACACAGCTATCTGCATATACATGGAAATATCTACAAAGCTATTTCTTTACACATGGAAATAGCTACTCCGCTGTCTCTATAAACATGGAAATATCTACACCGCCATCTGTATGAACATGGAAATATCTGCACCGCCATCTGTATGAACATATAAATATCTACACCGCCATCTGTATTAAGATGGAGATATCTACACCGCTATCTGTATAAACATGGAAATATCTACACCGTTATCTGTATAAACATGGAAATATCTACACTGCTATCTGTATAAACATGTAAATATCTACACCGCTACATGTATAAACAAGGAAATATCAGCACCGCTATCTGTATGAACATGGAAATATCTACACAGCCATCTGGATGAACATAGAAATATCTACACCGCTATCTGTATGAACATGGAAATAGCTACACCGCTATCTGTATGAACATGGAAATAGCTACACCGCTATCTGTATGAACATGGAAATATCTACACCTCTATCTGTATGAACATGGAAATATCTACACCGTTATCTGTATGAACATGGGAATATCTACACCACTATCTGTATAAATATGGAAATATCTACACCGCTACCTGTATAAACATGGAAATATCAGCACCGCTATCTGTATAAACATGGAAATATCCACACCGCTATCTGTATAAACATGGAAATATCTACACCGCTACCTGTATAAACATGGAAATATCAGCACCGCTATCCGTATGAACATGGAAATATCTACACAGCCATCTGGATGAACATGGAAATATCTACACCGCTATCTGTATGAACATGGAAATAGCTACACCGCTATCTGTATGAACATGGAAATGTCCACACCGCTATCTGTATGAACATGGAAATATCTACACCGCCATCTGTATGAACATGGAAATATCTTCACCGCCATCTTTATGAACATGGATATATCTACAGAGCCATCTGGATGAACATGGAAATATCTACACCGCTATATGTATGAACATGGAAATAGCTACACCGCTATCTGTATGAACATGGAAATATCTACACCGCTATCTGTATAAACATGGAAATATCTACACTGCTACCTGTATAAACATGAAAATATCAGCACCGCTATCTGTATGAACATGGAAATATCTACACAGCCATCAGGATGAAAATGGAAATATCTACACCCCTATCTGTATGAACATGGAAATAGCTACACTGCTATCTGTATGAACATGGAAATGTCCACACAGCTATCTGTATGAACATGGAAATATCTACACCGCCATCTGTATGAACATGGAAATATCTTCACCGCTATATGTATGAACATGGAAATAGCTACACCGCTATCTGTATGAACATGGAAATATCTACACCGCTATCTGTATGAACATGGAAATATCTTCACCGCCATCGGTGTGAACATGGATATATCTACACAGCCATCTGGATGAACATGGAAATATCTACACAGCTATCTGTATGAACATGGAAATATCTACACCGCAGTCTGTATGAACATGGAAATATCTACACCGCTGTCTGTATGAACATGGAAATATCTACACTGCTATCTGTTTGAAGATGGAAATATATACACCGCTATCTGCATGAAAATGGAAATATCTACACAGCTATCTGCATATACATGGAAATATCCACACAGCTATCCCTTTACACATGGAAATAACTACAATGCCAACTATATGAACATGGAAATATCTGCATCGCAATCTGTATGAACATATAAATATCTACACCGCCATCTGTATTAAGATGGAGATATCTACACCGCTATCTGTATAAACATGGAAATATCTACACAGCCATCTGTATTAAGATGGAGATATCTACACCGCTATCTGTATAAACATGGAAATATCTACACCGCAATCTGTATAAACATGGAAATAGCTACACCGCTATCTGAATGAACATGGAAATATCTACACCACTATCTGTATGAACATGGAAATAGCTACACCGCTATCTGAAACAACATGGAAATAGATACACCGCTTTCTGTATGAACATGGAAATATCTACACCGCTATCTGTATGAACATGGAAATATCTTCACCACCTTCTGTACGAACATGAGTATGTCTACACAGCCATCTGGATGAACATGGAAATATCTACACCGCTATCTGTATGAACAAGGAAATATATACACCACTATCTGTGTAAACATGCATAAATCTTCACCGCTATCTGTATAAACATGGAAATATCTACACCGCTATCTGTATGAACATGGAAATATCTACACCGCTATCTGTTTGAACATGGAAATATCTACACCGCTATCTGCATGAAAATGGAAATATCTACACAGCTATCTGCATATACATGGAAATATCTACAAAGCTATCTCTTTACACATGGAAATAACTACACCGCCTTCTCTATAAACATGGAAATATCTACACCGCCATCTGTATGAACATGGAAATATCTGCACCGCCATCTGTATGAACACATAAATATCTACACCGTCATCTGTATTAAGATGGAGATATGTACACCACTATCTGTATAAACATGGAAATATCTACACCGCTATCTGTATAAACATGGAAATATCTACAACGATATCTGTATGAACATGGAAATATCTTCACCGCCATCTGTATGAACATAGATATATCTACACAGCCATCTGGATGAACATGGAAATATCAGCACCGCTGTCTTTATGAACATGGAAATATCTACACCGCTATCTGTTTGAACATGGAAATATCTACACCGCTATCTGCATGAAAATGGAAATATCTACACTGCTATCTGCATATACATTTAAATATCTACACAGCTATCTCTTTACACATGGAAATAACTACACCGCTATCTGTATGAACATGGAAATATTTACACCGCCATCTGTATGAACATGGAAATATCTGCACCGCCATCTGTATGAACATATAAATATCTACACCGCCATCTGTATTAAGATGGAGATATCTACACTGCTATCTGTATAAACGTGGAAATATCTACACCGCTATCTGTATAAACATGGAAATATCTACACCGCTATCTGTGTAAACATGCATACATCTTCACCACTATCTGTATAAACATGGAAATATCTATACTGCTATCTATATGAACATGGAAATATCTACAGCGCTATCTGTTTGAACATGGAAATATCTACACCGCTATCAGCATGAAAATGGAAATGTCTACAAAGCTATCTGCATATACATGGAAATATCTATACAGCTATCTCTTTACACACGGAAATAACTACACCGCTATCTCTATAAACATGGAAATATCTACACCGCCATCTGTATGAACATGGAAATATCTGCACCGCCGTCTGTATTCACATATGAATATCTACACCGCCGTCTGTATTAAGATGGAGATATCTACACCGCTATCTGTATAAACATGAAAATATCTACACCGCTATCTGTATAAACATGGAAATATCTACACCGCTATCTGTATAAACATGGAAATATCTACACCGCTACCTGTATAAACATGGAAATATCAGCACTGCAATCTGTATGAACATGGAAATATCTACACCGCTATCTGTATGAACATGGAAATATCTACACCACTATCTGTATGAACATGGAAATAGCTACACAGCCATCTGCATGAACATAGAAATATCTACACCGCTATCTGTATGAACATGGAAATATCTACACCGCTATCTGTATGAACATGGAAATATCTACACCGCTATCTGTATGAACGTATAAATATCTACACCGCCATCTGTATTAAGATGGAGATATCTACACCGCTATCTGTATCAACATGGAAATATCTACACCGATATCTGTATGAACATGGAAATATCTTCACCGCCATCTGTATGAACATGGATATATCTATACTGCCATCTGGATGAACATGGAAATATCTACACCGCTATCTCTATGAACATGGAAATATCTACACCGCTACATGTATAAACAAGGAAATATCAGCACCGCTATCTGTATGAACATGGAAATATCTACACCGCTATCTGTATGAACATGGAAATATCTACACCACTATCTGTATAAATATGGAAATATCTACACCGCTACCTGTATAAACATGGAAATAGCACCGTTATCTGTATAAACATGGAAATATCCACACCGCTATCTGTATAAACATGGAAATATCTACACCGCTACCTGTATAAACATGGAAATATCAGCACCGCTATCCGTATGAACATGGAAATATCTACACAGCCATCTGGATGAACATGGAAATATCTACACCGCTATCTGTATGAACATGGAAATAGCTACACCGCTATCTGTATGAACATGGAAATGTCCACACCGCTATCTGTATGAACATGGAAATATCTTCACCGCCATCTGTATGAACATGGATATATCTACAGAGCCATCTGGATGAACATGGAAATATCTACACCGCTATATGTATGAACATGGAAATATCTACACCGCTATCTGTATGAACAAGGAAATATCTACACCGCTATCTGTATGAACATGGAAATATCTTCACCGCCATCTGTATGAACATGGATATATCTACACAGCCATCTGGATGAACATGGAAATATCTACACCGCTATCTGTATGAACCTGGAAACATCTACACCGCTATCTGTGCAAACATGCATACATCCTCACCGCTATCTGTATAAACATGGAAATATCTACAACGCTACCTGTATAAACATGGAAATATCAGCACCGCTATCCGTATGAACATGGAAATATCTACAACGCCATCTGGATGAACATGGAAATATCTACACCGCTATCTGTATGAACATGGAAATAGCTACACCGCTATCTGTATGAACATGGAAATATCTACACCGCCATCTGTATGAACATGGAAATATCTTCACCGCCATCTGTATGAACATGGATATATCTAAAGAGCCATCTGGATGAACATGGAAATATCTACACCGCTATATGTATGAACATGGAAATAGCTACACCGCTATCTGTATGAACATGGAAATAGCTACACAGCCATCTGCATGAACATAGAAATATCTACACCGCTATCTGTATGAACATGGAAATATCTACACCGCTATCTGTATGAACATGGAAATATCTACACCGCTATCTGTATGAACATATAAATATCTACACCGCCATCTGTATTAAGATGGAGATATCTACACCGCTATCTGTATAAACATGGAAATATCTACACCGATATCTGTATGAACATGGAAATATCTTCACCGCCATCTGTATGAACATGGATATATCTATAATGCCATCTGGATGAACATGGAAATATCTACACCACTATCTCTATGAACATGGAAATATCTACACCGCTACATGTATAAACAAGGAAATATCAGCACCGCTATCTGTATGAACATGGAAATATCTACACCGCTATCTGTATGAACATGGAAATATCTACACCACTATCTGTATAAATATGGAAATATCTACACCGCTACCTGTATAAACATGAAAATATCAGCACCGTTATCTGTATAAACATGGAAATATCCACTCCGCTTTCTGTATAAACATGGAAATATCTACACCGCTACCTGTATAAACATGGAAATATCAGCACCGCTATCCGTATGAACATGGAAATATCTACACAGCCATCTGGATGAACATGGAAATATCTACACCGCTATCTGTATGAACATGGAAATAGCTACACCGCTATCTGTATGAACATGGAAATGTCCACACCGCTATCTGTATGAACATGGAAATATCTACACTGCCATCTGTATGAACATGGAAATATCTTCACCGCCATCTGTATGAACATGGATATATCTACAGAGCCATCTGGATGAACATGGAAATATCTACACCGCTATATGTATGAACATGGAAATAGCTACACCGCTATCTGTATGAACATGGAAATATCTACACCGCTATCTGTATGAACAAGGAAATATCTACACCGCTATCTGTATGAACATGGAAATATCTTCACCGCCATCTGTATGAACATGGATATATCTACACAGCCATCTGGATGAACATGGAAATATCTACACCGCTATCTGTATGAACCTGGAAACATCTACACCGCTATCTGTGCAAACATGCATACATCCTCACCGCTATCTGTATAAACATGGAAATATCTACAATGCTACCTGTATAAACATGGAAATATCAGCACCGCTATCCGTATGAACATGGAAATATCTACAACGCCATCTGGATGAACATGGAAATATCTACACCGCTATCTGTATGAACATGGAAATAGCTACACCGCTATCTGTATGAACATGGAAATATCTACACCGCCATCTGTATGAACATGGAAATATCTTCACCGCCATCTGTATGAACATGGATATATCTAAAGAGCCATCTGGATGAACATGGAAATATCTACACCGCTATATGTATGAACATGGAAATAGCTACACCGCTATCTGTATGAACATGGAAATATCTATACCGCTTTCTGTATGAACAACGAAATATCTACACCGCTATCTGTATGAACATGGAAATATCTTCACCGCTATATGTATGAACATGGAAATAGCTACACCGCTATCTGTATGAACATGGAAATATCTACACCGCTATCTGTATGAACATGGAAATATCTTCACAGCCATCTGTGTGAACATGGATATATCTACACAGCCATCTGGATGAACATGGAAATATCTACACCGCTATCTGTATGAACATGGAAATATCTACACCGCTATCTGTGTAAACATGCATACATCTTCACCACTATCTGTATAAACATGGAAATATCTATACTGCTATCTATATGAACATGGAAATATCTACACCGCTATCAGCATGAAAATGGAAATGTCTACAAAGCTATCTGCATATACATGGAAATATCTATACAGCTATCTCTTTACACACGGAAATAACTACACCGCTATCTCTATAAACATGGAAATATCTACACCGCCATCTGTATGAACATGGAAATATCTGCACCGCCGTCTGTATGCACATATAAATATCTAAACCGCCGTCTGTATTAAGATGGAGATATCTACACCGCTATCTGTATAAACATGAAAATATCTACACCGCTATCTGTATAAACATGGAAATATCTACACCGCTATCTGTATAAACATGGAAATATCTACACCGCTACCTGTATAAACATGGAAATATCAGCACTGCAATCTGTATGAACATGGAAATATCTACACCGCTATCTGTATGAACATGGAAATATCTACACCACTATCTGTATGAACATGGAAATAGCTACACAGCCATCTGCATGAACATAGAAATATCTACACCGCTATCTGTATGAACATGGAAATACCTACACCGCTATCTGTATGAACATGGAAATATCTACACCGCTATCTGTATGAACATATAAATATCTACACCGCCATCTGTATTAAGATGGAGATATCTACACCGCTATCTGTATAAACATGGAAATATCTACACCGATATCTGTATGAACATGGAAATATCTTCACCGCCATCTGTATGAACATGGATATATCTATACTGCCATCTGGATGAACATGGAAATATCTACACCGCAATCTCTATGAACATGGAAATATCTACACCGCTATCTGTATAAATATGGAAATATCTACACCGCTACCTGTATAAACATGGAAATATCAGCACCGCTATCTGTATAAACATGGAAATATCCACACCGCTATCTGTATAAACATGGAAATATCTACACCGCTACCTGTATAAACATGGAAATATCAGCACCGCTATCCGTATGAACATGGAAATATCTACAAAGCCATCTGGATGATCATGGAAATATCTACACCGCTATCTGTATGAACATGGAAATAGCTACACCGCTATCTGTATGAACATGGAAATGTCCACACCGCTATCTGTATGAACATGGAAATATCTACACCGCCATCTGTATGAACATGGAAATATCTTCACCGCCATCTGTATGAACATGGATATATCTACAGAGCCATCTGGATGAGCATGGAAATATCTTCACCGCTATATGTATGAACATGGAAATAGCTACACCGCTATCTGTTTGAACATGGAAATATCTACACCGCTATCAGCATGAAAATGGAAATGTCTACAAAGCTATCTGCATATACATGGAAATATCTATACAGCTATCTCTTTACACACGGAAATAACTACACCGCTATTTCTATAAACATGGAAATATCTACACCGCCATCTGTATGAACATGGAAATATCTGCACCGCCGTCTGTATGCACATATAAATATCTAAACCGCCGTCTGTATTAAGATGGAGATATCTACACCGCTATCTGTATAAACATGAAAATATCTACACCGCTATCTGTATAAACATGGAAATATCTACACCGCTATCTGTATAAACATGGAAATATCTACACCGCTACCTGTATAAACATGGAAATATCAGCACTGCAATCTGTATGAACATGGAAATATCTACACCGCTATCTGTATGAACATGGAAATATCTACACCACTATCTGTATGAACATGGAAATAGCTACACAGCCATCTGCATGAACATAGAAATATCTACACCGCTATCTGTATGAACATGGAAATATCTACACCGCTATCTGTATGAACATGGAAATATCTACACCGCTATCTGTATGAACATATAAATATCTACACCGCCATCTGTATTAAGATGGAGATATCTACACCGCTATCTGTATAAACATGGAAATATCTACACCGATATCTGTATGAACATGGAAATATCTTCACCGCCATCTGTATGAACATGGATATATCTATACTGCCATCTGGATGAACATGGAAATATCTACACCGCAATCTCTATGAACATGGAAATATCTACACCGCTATCTGTATAAATATGGAAATATCTACACCGCTACCTCTATAAACATGGAAATATCAGCACCGCTATCTGTATAAACATGGAAATATCCACACCGCTATCTGTATAAACATGGAAATATCTACACCGCTACCTGTATAAACATGGAAATATCAGCACCGCTATCCGTATGAACATGGAAATATCTACAAAGCCATCTGGATGATCATGGAAATATCTACACCGCTATCTGTATGAACATGGAAATAGCTACACCGCTATCTGTATGAACATGGAAATGTCCACACCGCTATCTGTATGAACATGGAAATATCTACACCGCCATCTGTATGAACATGGAAATATCTTCACCGCCATCTGTATGAACATGGATATATCTACAGAGCCATCTGGATGAGCATGGAAATATCTTCACCGCTATATGTATGAACATGGAAATAGCTACACCGCTATCTGTATGAACATGGAAATATCTACACCGCTATCTGTATGAACATGGAAATATCTTCACCGCCATCTGTGTGAACATGGATATATCTACACAGCCATCTGGATGAACATGGAAATATCTACACCGCTATCTGTATGAACATGGAAATACCTACACCGCTATCTGTGTAAACATGCATACATCTTCACCACTATCTGTATAAACATGGAAATATCTACACTGCTATCTGTATGAACATGGAAATATCTACAGCGCTATCTGTTTGAACATGGAAATATCTACACCGCTATCAGCATGAAAATGGAAATGTCTACAAAGCTATCTGCATATACATGGAAATATCTATACAGCTATCTCTTTACACATGGAAATAACTACACCGCTATCTCTATAAACATGGAAATATCTATACCGCCATCTGTATGAACATGGAAATATCTACAACGCCATCTGCATGAACATGTAAATATCTACACGGCCATCTGTATGAACATATAAATATCTACACCGCCATCTGTATGAACATGGAAATATCTACACCACTATCTGTATAAACATGGAAATATCTACACCGCTATCTGTATGAACATGAAAATATCTTCACCGCTATCTGTATAAACATGGAAATATCAGCACCGCTATCTGTATGAACATGGAAATACCTACACCGCTATCTGGATGAACATGGAAATATCCACAACGCTATCTGTATGAACGTGGAAATATCTACACCGCTATCTGGTTGAACATGGAAATATCTACTCCGCAATCTGCATGAAAAAGGAAATATCTACACAGCTGTCTGCATATACATGGAAATATCTACAAAGCTATTTCTTTACACATGGAAATAACTACACCGCTATCTCTGTTAACATGGAAATATCTACACCGCCATCTGTATGAACATGGAAATATCTGCACCGCCATCTGTATGAACATATAAATATCTACACCGCCATCTGTATTAAGATGGAGATATCTACACCGCTATCTGTATAAACATGGAAATATCTACACCGCTATCTGTATAAACATGGAAATATCTACACCGCTATCTGTATAAACATGGAAATATCTACACCGCTACATGTATAAACAAGGAAATATCATCACCGCTATCTGTATGAACATGGAAATATCTAAACAGCCATCTGGATGAACATGGAAATATCTACACCACTATCTGTATGAACATGGAAATAGCTACACCTCTATCTGTATGAACATGGAAATATCTACACCACTATCTGTATGAACATGGAAATATCTACACCGCTATCTGTATGAACCTGGAAATATCTTCACCGCCATCTGTATGAACATGGATATATCTACACAGCCATCTGGATGAACATGGAAATATCTACACCGCTATCTGTATGAACATGGAAATAGCTACACCTCTATCTGTATGAACATGGAAATACCTACACCGCTATCTGTATGAACATGGAAAGATCTACACCGCTATCTGTATGAACATGGAAATATCTTCACCGCCATCTGTATGAACATGGATATATCTACACAGCCATCTGGATGAACATGGAAATATCTACACCGCTATCTGTATGAACATGGAAATACCTACACCGCTATCTGTGTAAACATGCATACATCTTCACCGCAATCTGTATAAACATGGAAATATCTACACCGCTATCTGTATGAACATGGAAATATCTACACCGCTATATTTTTGAACATGGAAATATCTACACCGCTATCTGCATGAAAATGGAAATATCTACACAGCTATCTGCATATACATGGAAATATCTACAAAGCTATTTCTTTACACATGGAAATAGCTACACCGCTATCTCTATAAACATGGAAATATCTACACCGTCATCTGTATGAACATGGAAATATCTGCACCGCCATCTGTATGAACATATAAATATCTACACCGCCATCTGTATTAAGATGGAGATATCTACTCTGCTATCTGTATAAACATGGAAATATCTACACCGCTATCTGTATAAACATGGAAATATCTACACCGCTATCTGTATCAACATGGAAATATGTACACCGCTACCTGTATAAACATGGAAATGTCAGCACAGCTATCTCTATGAACATGGAAATATCTACACAGCCATCTGGATGAACATGGAAATATCTACACCGCTATCTGTATGAACATGGAAATAGCTACACCGCTATCTGTATGAACATGGAAATATCTACACCACCATCTGTATGAACATGGAAATATCTACACCGCTATCTGTATGAACATGGAAATATCTACACCACTATCTGTATAAATATGGAAATATCTACACCGCTACCTGTATAAACATGGAAATATCAGCACCGCTATCTGTATAAACATGGAAATATCTACACCGCTATCTGTATAAACATGGAAATATCTACACCGCTACCTGTACAAACATGGAAATATCAGCACCGCTATCCGTATGAACATGGAAATATCTACACAGCCATCTGGATGAACATGGAAATATCTACACCGCTATCTGTATGAACATGGAAATAGCTACACCGCTATATGTATGAACATGGAAATGTCCACACCGCTATCTGTATGAACGTGGAAATAAATACACCGCCATCTGTATGAACATGGAAATATCTTCACCGCCATCTGCATGAACATGGATATATCTACACAGCCATCTGGATGAACATGGAAATATCTACACCGCTATATGTATGAACATGGAAATAGCTACACCGCTATCTGTATGAACATGGAAATATCTACACCGCTATCTGTATGAACAAGGAAATATCTACACCGCTATCTGTATGAACATGGAAATATGTTCACCGCCATCTGTATGAACATCGATATATCTACACAGCCATCTGGATGAACATGAAAATATCTACACCGCTATCTGTATGAACATGGAAACATCTACACCGCTATCTGTGTAAACATTCATACATCTTCACCGCAATCTGTATAAACAAGGAAATATCTAAACTGCTCCCTGTATAAACATGGAAATATCAGCACCGCTATCTGTATGAACATGGAAATATCTACACAGCCATCTGGATGAACATGGATATATCTACACCGCTATCTGTATGAACATGGAAATAGCTACACCTCTATCTGTATGAACATGGAAATACCTACACCGCTATCTGTATGAACATGGAAAGATCTACACCGCTATCTGTATGAACATGGAAATATCTTCACCGCCATCTGTATGAACATGGATATATCTACTCAGCCATCTGGATGAACATGGAAATATCTACACCGCTATCTGTATGAACATGGAAATATCTACACCGCTATCTGCGTAAACATGCATACATCTTCAGCGCTATCTGTATGAACATGGAAATATCTACACCGCTATCTTTTTGAACATGGAAATATCTACACCGCTATCTGCATGAAAATGGAAATATCTACACAGCTATCTGCATATACATGGAAATATCTACAAAGCTATTTCTTTACACATGGAAATAGCTACACCGCTATCTCTATAAACATGGAAATATCTACACCGCCATCTGTATGAACATGGAAATATCTGCACCACCATCTGTATGAACATATAAATATCTACACCGCCATCTGTATTAAGATGGAGATATCTACACTGCTATCTGTATAAACATGGAAATATCTACACCGCTATCTGTATAAACATGGAAATATCTACACCGCTATCTGTATGAACATGGAAATATTTACACCGCTACCTGTATAAACATGGAAATATCAGCACAGCTATCTCTATGAACATGGAAATATCTACACAGCCATCTGGATGAACATGGAAATATCTACACCGCTATCTGTATGATCATGGAAATAGCTACACCGCTATCTGTATGAACATGGAAATATCTACACCGCTATCTGTATGAACATGGAAATATCTACACCGCTATCTGTATGAACATGGAAATATCTACACCACTATCTGTATAAATATGGAAATATCTACACCGCTACCTGTATAAACATGGAAATATCAGCACCGCTATCTGTATAAACATGGAAATATCTACACCGCTATCTGTATAAACATGGAAATATCTACACCGCTAACTGTATAAACATGGAAATATCAGCACCGCTCTCTGTATGAACATGGAAATATCTACACAGCCATCTGGATGAACATGGAAATATCTACACCGCTATCTGTATGAACATGGAAATAGCTACACCGCTATATGTATGAACATGGAAATGTCCACACCGCTATCTGTATGAACATGGAAATAAATACACCGCCATCTGTATGAACATGGAAATATCTTCACCGCCATCTGTATGAACATGGATATATCTACAGAGCCATCTGGATGAACATGGAAATATCTACACCGCTATATGTATGAACATGGAAATAGCTACACCGCTATCTGTATGAACATGGAAATATCTACACCGCTATCTGTATGAACAAGGAAATATCTACACCGCTATCTGTATGAACATGGAAATATCTTCACCGCCATCTGTATGAACATCGATATATCTACACAGCCATCTGGATGAACATGAAAATAACTACACTGCTATCTGTATGAACATGGAAACATCTACACCACTATCAGTGTAAACATGCATACATCTTCACCGCAATCTGTATAAACAAGGAAATATCTACACTGCTCCCTGTATAAACATGTAAATATCAGCACCGCTATCTGTATGAACATGGAAATATCTACACAGCCATCAGGATGAACATGGAAATATCTACACCCCTATCTGTATGAACATGGAAATAGCTAAACTGCTATCTGTATGAACATGGAAATGTCCACACCGCTATCTGTATGAACATGGAAATGTCTACACCGCCATCTGTATGAACATGGAAATATCTTCACCGCTATATGTATGAACATGGAAATAGCTACACCGCTATCTGTATGAACATGGAAATATCTACACCGCTATCTGAATGAACATGGAAATATCTTCACCGCCATCTGTGTGAACATGGATATATCTACACAGCCATCTGGATGAACATGGAAATATCTACACCGCTATCTGTATGAACATGGAAATATCTACACCGCTATCTGTGTAAACATGCATACATCTTCACCACTATCTGTATAAACATGGAAATATCTACACTGCTATCTGTATGAACATGGAAATATCTACAGCGCTATCTGTTTGAACATGGAAATATCTACACCGCCATCAGCATGAAAATGGAAATATCTACAAAGCTATCTGCATATACATGGAAATATCTATACAGCTATCTCTTTACTCATGGAAATAACTACACCGCTATCTCTATAAACATGGAAATATCTACACCGCCATCTGTATAAACATGGAAATATCTGCACCGCCGTCTGTATGAACATATAAATATCTACACCGCCGTCTGTATTAAGATGGAGATATCTACACCGCTATCTATATAAACATGGAAATATCTACACCGCTATCTGTATAAACATGGAAATAGCTACACCGCTATCTGTATAAACATGGAAATATCTACACCGCTACCTGTATAAACATGGAAATATCAGCACTGCAATCTGCAAGAACATGGAAATATCTACACCGCTATCTGTATGAACATGGAAATATCTACACCACTATCTGTATGAACATGGAAATAGCTACACAGCCATCTGCATGAACATAGAAATATCTACACCGCTATCTGTATGAACATGGAAATATCTACACCGCTATCTGTATGAACATGGAAATATCTACACCGCTATCTGTATGATCATATAAATATCTACACCGCCATCTGTATTAAGATGGATATATCTACACCGCTATCTGTATAAACATGGAAATATCTACACCGATATCTGTATGAACATGGAAATATCTTCACCGCCATCTGTATGAACATGGATATATCTACACCGCTATCTGTATAAACATGGAAATATCTACACCGCTATCTGTATGAACATGGAAATATCTACACCACTATCTGTATGAACATGGAAATACCTTCACCGCCATCTGTATGAACATGGATATAACTATACAGTCATATGGATGAACATGGAAATATCTACACCGCTATATGTACAAACATGGAAATATCTACACCGCTACCTGTACAAACATGGAAATATCAGCACCACTATCCGTATGAACATGGAAATATCTACACAGCCATCTGGATGAACATGGAAATATCTACACCGCTATCTGTATGAACATGGAAATAGCTACACCGCTATATGTATGAACACGGAAATGTCCACACCGCTATCTGTATGAACCTGGAAATAAATACACCGCCATCTGTATGAACATGGAAATATATTCACCGCCATCTGTATGAACATGGATATATCTACACAGCCATCTGGATGAACATGGAAATATCTACACCGCTATATGTATGAACATGGAAATAGCTACACCGCTATCTGTATGAACATGGAAATATCTACACCGTTATCTGTATGAACAAGGAAATATCTACACCGCTATCTGTATGAACATGGAAATATCTACACCGCTATCTGTATGAACATGGATATATCTACACAGCCATCTGGATGAACATGGAAATATCTACACCGCTATATGTATGAACATGGAAATAGCTACACCGATATCTGTATGAACATGGAAATATCTACACCGCTATCTGTATGAACAAGGAAATATCTACACCGCTATCTGTATGAACATGGAAATATCTACACCGCTATCTGTATGAACAAGGAAATATCTACACCGCTATCTGTATGAACATGGAAATATGTTCACCGCCATCAGTATGAACATCGATATATCTACACAGCCATCTGGATGAACATGAAAATTTCTACACCGCTATCTGTATGAACATGGAAACATCTACACCGCTATCTGTGTAAACATGCATACATCTTCACCGCAATCTGTATAAACAAGGAAATATCTACACTGCTCCCTGTATAAACATGGAAATATCAGCACCGCTATCTGTATGAACATGGAAATATCTACACAGCCATCTGGATGAACATGGAAATATCTACACCGCTATCTGTATGAACATGGAAATAGCTACACCTCTATCTGTATGAATATGGAAATACCTACACAGCTATCTGTATGAACATGGAAAGATCTACACCGCTATCTGTATGAACATGGAAATATCTTCACCGCCATCTGTATGAACATGGATATATCTACTCAGCCATCTGGATGAACATGGAAATATCTACACCGCTATCTTTTTGAACATGGAAATATCTACACCGCTATCTGCATGAAAATGGAAATATCTACACAGCTATCTGCATATACATGCAAATATCTACAAAGCTATTTCTTTACACATGGAAATAGCTACACCGCTATCTCTATAAACATGGAAATATCTACACCGCCATCTGTATGAACATGGAAATATCTGCACCGCCATCTGTATGAACATATAAATATCTACACCGCCATCTGTATTAAGATGGAGATATCTACACTGCTATCTGTATAAACATGGAAATATCTACACCGCTATCTGTATAAACATGGAAATATCTACACCGCTATCTGTATGAACATGGAAATATTTACACCGCTACCTGTATAAACATGGAAATATCAGCACAGCTATCTCTATGAACATGGAAATATCTACACAGCCATCTGGATGAACATGGAAATATCTACACCGCTATCTGTATGAACATGGAAATAGCTACACCGCTATCTGTATGAACATGGAAATATCTACACCACCATCTGTATGAACATGGAAATATCTACACCGCTATCTGTATGAACATGGAAATATCTACACCACTATCTGTATAAATATGGAAATATCTACACCGCTACCTGTATAAACATGGAAATATCAGCACAGCTATCTGTATAAACATGGAAATATCTACACCGCTATCTGTATAAACATGGAAATATCTACACCGCTACCTGTATAAACATGGAAATATCAGCACCGCTATCCGTATGAACATGGAAATATCTACACAGCCATCTGGATGAACATGGAAATATCTACACCGCTATCTGTATGAACATGGAAATAGCTACAAAGCTATCTGTATGAACATGGAAATGTCCACAACGCTATCTGTATGAACATGGAAATAAATACACCGCCATCTGTATGAACATGGAAATATCTTCACCGCCATCTGTATGAACATGGATATATCTACACAGCCATCTGGATGAACATGGAAATATCTACACCGCTATATGTATGAACATGGAAATAGCTGCACCGCTATCTGTATGAACATGGAAATATCTACACCGCTATCTGTATGAACAAGGAAATATCTACACCGCTATCTGTATGAACATGGAAATATCTTCACCGCCATCTGTATGAACATCGATATATCTACACAGCCATCTGGATGAACATGAAAATAACTACACCGCTATCTGTATGAACATGGAAACATCTACACCGCTATCTGTGTAAACATGCATACATCTTCACCGCAATCTGTATAAACAAGGAAATATCTACACTGCTCCCTGTATAAACATGGAAATATCAGCACCGCTATCTGTATGAACATGGAAATATCAACACAGCCATCAGGATGAACATGGAAATATCTACACCCCTATCTGTATGAACATGGAAATAGCTAAAATGCTATCTGTATGAACATGGAAATGTCCACACCGCTATCTGTATGAACATGGAAATGTCTACACCGCCATCTGTATGAACATGGAAATATCTTCACCGCTATATGTATGAACATGGAAATAGCTACACCGCTATCTGTATGAACATGGAAATATCTACACCGCTATCTGAATAAACATGGAAATATCTTCACCGCCATCTGTGTGAACATGGATATATCTACACAGCCATCTGGATGAACATGGAAATATCTACACCGCTATCTGTATGAACATGGAAATATCTACACCGCTATCTGTGTAAACATGCATACATCTTCACCACTATCTGTATAAACATGGAAATATCTACACTGCTATCTGTATGAACATGGAAATATCTACAGCGCTATCTGTTTGAACATGGAAATATCAACACCGCCATCAGCATGAAAATGGAAATATCTACAAAGCTATCTGCATATACATGGAAATATCTATACAGCTATCTCTTTACTCATGGAAATAACTACACCGCTATCTCTATAAACATGGAAATATCTACACCGCCATCTGTATGAACATGGAAATATCTGCACCGCCGTCTGTATGAACATATAAATATCTACACCGCCGTCTGTATTAAGATGGAGATATCTACAGCGCTATCTGTATAAACATGGAAATATCTACACCGCTATCTGTATAAACATGGAAATAGCTACACCGCTATCTGTATAAACATGGAAATATCTACACCGCTACCTGTATAAACATGGAAATATCAGCACTGCAATCTGCAAGAACATGGAAATATCTACACCGCTATCTGTATGAACATGGAAATATCTACACCACTATCTGTATGAACATGGAAATAGCTACACAGCCATCTGCATGAACATAGAAATATCTACACCGCTATCTGTATGAACATGGAAATATCTACACCGCTATCTGTATGAACATGGAAATATCCACACCGCTATCTGTATGATCATATAAATATCTACACCGCCGTCTGTATTAAGATGGATATATCTACACCGCTATCTGTATAAACATGGAAATATCTACACCGATATCTGTATGAACATCGAAATATCTTCACCGCCATCTGTATGAACATGGATATATCTACACTGCAATCTGGATGAACATGGAAATATCTACACCGCTATCTGTATGAACATGGAAATATCTACACCGCTATCTGTATAAACATGCATACATCTTCACCGCTATCTGTATAAACATGGAAGTATCTACACCGCTATCTGTATGAACATGGAAATATCTACACCGCTACCTGTATAAACATGAAAATATCAGCACCGCTATCTGTATGAACATGGAAATATCTACACAGCCATCTGGATGAATATGGAAATATCTACACCGCTATCTGTATGAACAGGGAAATAGCTACACCGCTATCTGTATGAACATGGAAATATCTACACCACTATCTGTATGAACATGGAAATACCTTCACCGCCATCTGTATGAACATGGATATATCTACACAGCCATATGGATGAACATGGAAATATCTACACCGCTATATGTACGAACATGGAAATAGCTGCACCGCTATCTGTATGAACATGGAAATAGATACACCGCTATCTGTATGAACATGGAAATATCTACACCGATATCTGTATGAACATGGAAATATCTTCACCACCATCTGTACGAACATGGGTATGTCTACACAGCCATCTGGATGAACATGGAAATATCTACACCGCTATCTGTATGAAAATGGAAATATCTACACCGCTATCTGTGTAAACATGGAAATATGTACACAGCTATCTGTATGAACATGGAAATATCTACACCGCTATCTGTTTCAGCATGGGAATATCTAAACCGCTGTCTGCATGAAAATGGAAATATCTACACAGCTATCTGCATATACATGGAAATATCTACAAAGCTATCTCTTTACACATGGAAATAACTACACCGCTATCTCTATAAACATGGAAATATGTACACCGCCTTCTGTATGAACTTGGAAATATCTGCACCGCCATCTGTATGAACATATAAATATCTGCACCGCCATCTGTATTAAGATGGAGATATCAACACCGCTATCTGTATAAACATGGAAATATCTACACCGCTATCTGTATAAACATGGAAATATCTACACCGCTATCTGTATAAACATGGAAATATCAGCACCGCTATCTGTATGAGCATGGAAATATCTACACCGCTATCTGTATGAACATGGAAATATCTACAGCGATATCTGTATGAACATGGAAACAACTTCACCGCCATCTGTATGAACATAGATATATCTACACAGCCATCTGGATGAACATGGAAATATCAGCACCGCTGTCTGTATGAACATGGAAATATCTACACCGCTATCTGTATGAACATGGAAATATCTACACCACTATCTGTTTGAACATGGAAATATCTACACCTGTATCAGCATGAAAATGGAAATATCTACAAAGCTATCTGCATATACATGGAAATATCTATGCAGCTATCTCTTTACACATGGAAATAACTACACCGCTATCTCTATAAACATGGAAATATCTACACCGCCATCTGTATGAACATGGAAATATCTACACCGCCGTCTGTATGAACATATAAATATCTACACCGCCGTCTGTATTAAGATGGAGATATCTACACTGCTATCTGTATAAACATGGAAATACCTACACCGCTATCTGTTTAAACATGGAAATATCTACACCGCTATCTGTATAAACATGGAAATATCTACACCGCTATCTGTATGAACATGGAAATATCTACACCGCTATCTGTATGAACATGGAAATATCTACACCGCTATCTGTATGAACATATAAATATCTACACCGCCATCTGTATTAAGATGGAGATATCTACACCGCTATCTGTATAAACATGGAAATATCAGCACCGCTATCTGTATGAACATGGAAATATCTACACAGCCGTCTGGATGAATATGGAAATATCTACACCGCTATCTGTATGAACATGGAAATAGCTACACCGCTATCTGAATGAACATGGAAATATCTACACCACTATCTGTATGAACATGGAAATATCTTCACCGCCATCTGTATGAACATGGATATATCTACACAGCCATCTGGATGAACATGGAAATATCTACACCGCTATATGTTTGAACATGGAAACAGCTACACCGCTATCTGTACGAACATGGAAATAGCTACACCGCTATTTGTATGAACATGGAAATATCTACACCGCTATCTGTATGAACATGGAAGTATCTTCACCGCCATCTGTACGAACATGGGTATGTCTACACAGCCATCTGGATGAACATGGAAATATCTACACCGCTATCTGTATGAAAATGGAAATATCTACACCGCTATCTGTGTAAACATGCATACATCTTCACCGCTATCTGTATAAACATGGAAATATCTACACAGCTATCTGTATGAACATGGAAATATCTACACCGCTATCTGTTTCAGCATGGAAATATCTACACCGCTGTCTGCATGAAAATGGAAATATCTACACAGCTATCTGCATATACATGGAAATATCTACAAAGCTATCTCTTTACACATGGAAATAACAACACCGCTATCTCTATAAACATGGAAATATCTACACCGACATCTGTATGAACTTGGAAATATCTGCACCGCCATCTGTATGAACATATAAATATCTGCACCGCCATCTGTATTAAGATGGAGATATCTACACCGCTATCTGTATAAACATGGAAATATCTACACCGCTATCTGTATAAACATGGAAATATCTACACCGCTATCTGTATAAACATGGAAATACCTACACCGCTATCTGTATAAACATGGAAATATCAGCACCGCTATCTGTATGAACATGGAAATATCTACACCGCTATCTGTATGAACATGGAAATATCTACACCGATATCTGTATCAACATGGAATCATCTTCACCGCCATCTGTATGAACATAGATATATCTACAGAGCCATCTGTATGAACATGGAAATATCAGCACCGCTGTCTGTATGAACATGGAAATATCTACACCGCTATCTGTATGAACATGGAAATAACAACACCGCTATCTGTATGAACATGGAAAAATCTTCACCGCCATCTGTGAGAACATGGATATATCTACACAGCCATCTGTATGAACATGGAAATATCTACACCGCTATCTGTATGAACATGGAAATATCTACACCGCTATCTGTATGAATATATAAATATCTTCACCGCCATCTGTATTAAGATGGAGATATCTACACCGCTATCTGTATAAACATGGAAATATCAGCACCGCTATCTGTATGAACATGGAAATATCTACACAGCCGTCTGGATGAATATGGAAATATCTACACCGCTATCTGTATGAACATGGAAATAGCTACACCGCTATCTGAATGAACATGGAAATATCTACACCACTATCTGTATGAAAATGGAAATATCTTCACCGCCATGTGTATGAACATGGATATATCTACACAGCCATCTGGATGAACATGGAAATATCTACACCGCTATATGTATGAACATGGAAACAGCTACACCGTTATCTGTACGAACATGGAAATAGCTACACCGCTATTTGTATGAACATGGAAATATCTACACCGCTATCTGTATGAACATGGAAGTATCTTCACCGCCATCTGTACGAACATGGGTATGTCTACACAGCCATCTGGATGAACATGGAAATATCTACACCGCTATCTGTATGAAAATGGAAATATCTACACCGCTATCTGTGTAAACATGCATACATCTTCACCCCTATCTGTATAAACATGGAAATATCTACACAGCTATCTGTATGAACATGGAAATATCTACACCGCTATCTGTTTCAGCATGGAAATATCTACACCGCAGTCTGCATGAAAATGGAAATATCTACACAGCTATCTGTTTATACATGTAAATATCTACAAAGCTATCTCTTTACACATGGAAATAACTACACCGCTATCTCTATAAACATGGAAATATCTACACCGACATCTGTATGAACTTGGAAATATCTGCACCGCCATCTGTATGAACATATAAATATCTGCACCGCCATCTGTATTAAGATGGAGATATCTACACCGCTATCTGTATAAACATGGAAATATCTACACCGCTATCTGTATAAACATGGAAATACCTACACCGCTATCTGTATAAACATGGAAATATCAGCACCGCTATCTGTAAGAACATGGAAATATCTACACCGCTATCTGTATGAACATGGAAATATCTACACCGATATCTGTATCAACATGGAATCATCTTCACCGCCATCTGTATGAACATAGATATATCTACAGAGCCATCTGGATGAACATGGAAATATCAGCACCGCTGTCTGTATGAACATGGAAATATCTACACCGCTATCTGTATGAACATGGAAATAACAACACCGCTATCTGTATGAACATGGAAAAATCTTCACCGCCATCTGTGAGAACATGGATATATCTACACAGCCATCTGGATGAACATGGAAATATCTACACCGCTATCTGTATGAACATGGAAATATCTACACCGCTATCTGTGTAAACATGCATACATCTTCACCACTATCTGTATAAACATGGAAATATCTACACTGCTATCTGTATGAACATGGAAATATCTACACCACTATCTGTTTGAACATGGAAATATCTAAACCGGTATCAGCATGAAAATGGAAATATCTACAAAGCTATCTGCATATACATGGAAATACCTATACAGCTATCTATTTACACATGGAAATAACTACACCGCTATCTCTATAAACATGGAAATATCTACACCGCCATCTGTATGAACATGGAAATATCTGCACCGCCATCTGTATGAACATGGAAATATCTACACCGCTATCTGTATGAACATGGAAATATCTACACCACTATCTGTATGAACATGGAAATAGCTACACAGCCATCTCCATGAACATAGAAATATCTACACCGCTATCTGTATGACCATGGAAATATCTACACCGCTATCTGTATGAACATGGAAATATCTACACCGCTATCTGTATGAACATATAAATATCTACACCGCCATCTGTATTAAGATGGAGATATCTACACCGCTATCTGTATAAACATGGAAATATCTACACCGATATCTGTATGAACATGGAAATATCTTCACCGCCATCTGTATGAACATGGATATATCTACACTGCAATCTGGATGAACATGGAAATATCTACACCGCTATCTGTGTGAACATGGAAATATCTACACCGCTATCTGCGTAAACATGCATACATCTTCACCGCTATCTGTATAAACATGGAAGTATCTACACCGCTATCTGTATAAACATGGAAATATCTACACCGCTACTTGTATAAACATGAAAATATCAGCACCGCTATCTGTATGAACATGGAAATATCTACACAGCCATCTGGATGAATATGGAAATATCTACACCGCTATCTGTATGAACAGGGAAATAGCTACTCCGCTATCTGTATGAACATGGAAATATCTACACCACTATCTGTATGAACATGGAAATATCTTCACCGCCATCTGTATGAACATGGAAATATCTACACAGCCATCTGGATGAACATGGAAATATCTACACCGCTATATGTATGAACATGGAAATAGCTGCACCGCTATCTGTACGAACATGGAAATAGATACACCGCTATCTGTATGAACATGGAAATATCTACACCACTATCTGTATGAACATGGAAATACCTTCACCGCCATCTGTATGAACATGGATATATCTACACAGCCATATGGATGAACATGGAAATATCTACACCGCTATATGTACGAACATGGAAATAGCTGCACCGCTATCTGTATGAACATGGAAATAGATACACCGCTATCTGTATGAACATGGAAATATCTACACCGATATCTGTATGAACATGGAAATATCTTCACCACCATCTGTACGAACATGGGTATGTCTACACAGCCATCTGGATGAACATGGAAATATCTACACCGCTATCTGTATGAAAATGGAAATATCTACACCGCTATCTGTGTAAACATGGAAATATGTACACAGCTATCTGTATGAACATGGAAATATCTACACCGCTATCTGTTTCAGCATGGGAATATCTAAACCGCTGTCTGCATGAAAATGGAAATATCTACACAGCTATCTGCATATACATGGAAATATCTACAAAGCTATCTCTTTACACATGGAAATAACTACACCGCTATCTCTATAAACATGGAAATATGTACACCGCCTTCTGTATGAACTTGGAAATATCTGCACCGCCATCTGTATGAACATATAAATATCTGCACCGCCATCTGTATTAAGGTGGAGATATCAACACCGCTATCTGTATAAACATGGAAATATCTACACCGCTATCTGTATAAACATGGAAATATCTACACCGCTATCTGTATAAACATGGAAATATCAGCACCGCTATCTGTATGAGCATGGAAATATCTACACCGCTATCTGTATGAACATGGAAATATCTACAGCGATATCTGTATGAACATGGAAACAACTTCACCGCCATCTGTATGAACATAGATATATCTACACAGCCATCTGGATGAACATGGAAATATCAGCACCGCTGTCTGTATGAACATGGAAATATCTACACCGCTATCTGTATGGACATGGAAATATCTACACCACTATCTGTTTGAACATGGAAATATCTACACCGGTATCAGCATGAAAATGGAAATATCTACAAAGCTATCTGCATATACATGGAAATATCTATGCAGCTATCTCTTTACACATGGAAATAACTACACCGCTATCTCTATAAACATGGAAATATGTACACCGCCTTCTGTATGAACTTGGAAATATCTGCACCGCCATCTGTATGAACATATAAATATCTGCACCGCCATCTGTATTAAGATGGAGATATCAACACCGCTATCTGTATAAACATGGAAATATCTACACCGCTATCTGTATAAACATGGAAATATCTACACCGCTATCTGTATAAACATGGAAATATCAGCACCGCTATCTGTATGAGCATGGAAATATCTACACCGCTATCTGTATGAACATGGAAATATCTACAGCGATATCTGTATGAACATGGAAACAACTTCACCGCCATCTGTATGAACATAGATATATCTACACAGCCATCTGGATGAACATGGAAATATCAGCACCGCTGTCTGTATGAACATGGAAATATCTACACCGCTATCTGTATGAACATGGAAATATCTACACCACTATCTGTTTGAACATGGAAATATCTACACCGGTATCAGCATGAAAATGGAAATATCTACAAAGCTATCTGCATATACATGGAAATATCTATGCAGCTATCTCTTTACACATGGAAATAACTACACCGCTATCTCTATAAACATGGAAATATCTACACCGCCATCTGTATGAACATGGAAATATCTACACCGCCGTCTGTATGAACATATAAATATCTACACCGCCGTCTGTATTAAGATGGAGATATCTACACTGCTATCTGTATAAACATGGAAATACCTACACCGCTATCTGTATAAACATGGAAATATCTACACCGCTATCTGTATAAACATGGAAATATCTACACCGCTATCTGTATGAACATGGAAATATCTACACCGCTATCTGTATGAACATGGAAATATCTACACCGCTATCTGTATGAACATATAAATATCTACACCGCCATCTGTATTAAGATGGAGATATCTACACCGCTATCTGTATAAACATGGAAATATCAGCACCGCTATCTGTATGAACATGGAAATATCTACACAGCCGTCTGGATGAATATGGAAATATCTACACCGCTATCTGTATGAACATGGAAATAGCTACACCGCTATCTGAATGAACATGGAAATATCTACACCACTATCTGTATGAACATGGAAATATCTTCACCGCCATCTGTATGAACATGGATATATCTACACAGCCATCTGGATGAACATGGAAATATCTACACCGCTATATGTATGAACATGGAAACAGCTACACCGCTATCTGTACGAACATGGAAATAGCTACACCGCTATTTGTATGAACATGGAAATATCTACACCGCTATCTGTATGAACATGGAAGTATCTTCACCGCCATCTGTACGAACATGGGTATGTCTACACAGCCATCTGGATGAACATGGAAATATCTACACCGCTATCTGTATGAAAATGGAAATATCTACACCGCTATCTGTGTAAACATGCATACATCTTCACCGCTATCTGTATAAACATGGAAATATCTACACAGCTATCTGTATGAACATGGAAATATCTACACCGCTATCTGTTTCAGCATGGAAATATCTACACCGCTGTCTGCATGAAAATGGAAATATCTACACAGCCATCTGCATATGCATGGAAATATCTACAAAGCTATCTCTTTACACATGGAAATAACAACACCGCTATCTCTATAAACATGGAAATATCTACACCGACATCTGTATGAACTTGGAAATATCTGCACCGCCATCTGTATGAACATATAAATATCTGCACCGCCATCTGTATTAAGATGGAGATATCTACACCGCTATCTGTATAAACATGGAAATATCTACACCGCTATCTGTATAAACATGGAAATATCTACACCGCTATCTGTATAAACATGGAAATACCTACACCGCTATCTGTATAAACATGGAAATATCAGCACCGCTATCTGTATGAACATGGAAATATCTACACCGCTATCTGTATGAACATGGAAATATCTACACCGATATCTGTATCAACATGGAATCATCTTCACCGCCATCTGTATGAACATAGATATATCTACAGAGCCATCTGTATGAACATGGAAATATCAGCACCGCTGTCTGTATGAACATGGAAATATCTACACCGCTATCTGTATGAACATGGAAATAACAACACCGCTATCTGTATGAACATGGAAAAATCTTCACCGCCATCTGTGAGAACATGGATATATCTACACAGCCATCTGGATGAACATGGAAATATCTACACCGCTATCTGTATGAACATGGAAATATCTACACCGCTATCTGTATGAACATATAAATATCTACACCGCCATCTGTATTAAGATGGAGATATCTACACCGCTATCTGTATAAACATGGAAATATCAGCACCGCTATCTGTATGAACATGGAAATATCTACACCGCTATCTGTATAAACATGGAAATATCTACACCGCTATATGTATGAACATGGAAATATCTAAACCGGTATCAGCATGAAAATGGAAATATCTACAAAGCTATCTGCATATACATGGAAATACCTATACAGCTATCTATTTACACATGGAAATAACTACACCGCTATCTCTATAAACATGGAAATATCTACACCGCCATCTGTATGAACATGGAAATATCTGCACCGCCATCAGTATGAACATGGAAATATCTACACCGCTATCTGTATGAACATGGAAATATCTACACCACTATCTGTATGAACATGGAAATAGCTACACAGCCATCTCCATGAACATAGAAATATCTACACCACTATCTGTATGAACATGGAAATATCTACACCGCTATCTGTATGAACATGGAAATATCTACACCGCTATCTGTATGAACATATAAATATCTACACCGCCATCTGTATTAAGATGGAGATATCTACACCGCTATCTGTATAAACATGGAAATATCTACACCGATATCTGTATGAACATGGAAATATCTTCACCGCCATCTGTATGAACATGGATATATCTACACTGCAATCTGGATGAACATGGAAATATCTACACCGCTATCTGTGTGAACATGGAAATATCTACACCGCTATCTGCGTAAACATGCATACATCTTCACCGCTATCTGTATAAACATGGAAGTATCTACACCGCTATCTGTATAAACATGGAAATATCTACACCGCTACTTGTATAAACATGAAAATATCAGCACCGCTATCTGTATGAACATGGAAATATCTACACAGCCATCTGGATGAATATGGAAATATCTACACCGCTATCTGTATGAACAGGGAAATAGCTACTCCGCTATCTGTATGAACATGGAAATATCTACACCACTATCTGTATGAACATGGAAATATCTTCACCGCCATCTGTATGAACATGGATATATCTACACAGCCATCTGGATGAACATGGAAATATCTACACCGCTATATGTATGAACATGGAAATAGCTGCACCGCTATCTGTACGAACATGGAAATAGATACACCGCTATCTGTATGAACATGGAAATATCTACACCACTATCTGTATGAACATGGAAATACCTTCACCGCCATCTGTATGAACATGGATATATCTACACAGCCATATGGATGAACATGGAAATATCTACAGCGCTATATGTACGAACATGGAAATAGCTGCACCGCTATCTGTATGAACATGGAAATAGATACACCGCTATCTGTATGAACATGGAAATATCTACACCGATATCTGTATGAACATGGAAATATCTTCACCACCATCTGTACGAACATGGGTATGTCTACACAGCCATCTGGATGAACATGGAAATATCTACACCGCTATCTGTATGAAAATGGAAATATCTACACCGCTATCTGTGTAAACATGGAAATATGTACACAGCTATCTGTATGAACATGGAAATATCTACACCGCTATCTGTTTCAGCATGGGAATATCTAAACCGCTGTCTGCATGAAAATGGAAATATCTACACAGCTATCTGCATATACATGGAAATATCTACAAAGCTATCTCTTTACACATGGAAATAACTACACCGCTATCTCTATAAACATGGAAATATGTACACCGCCTTCTGTATGAACTTGGAAATATCTGCACCGCCATCTGTATGAACATATAAATATCTGCACCGCCATCTGTATTAAGATGGAGATATCTACACCGCTATCTGTATAAACATGGAAATATCTACACCGCTATCTGTATAAACATGGAAATATCTACACCGCTATCTGTATAAACATGGAAATACCTACACCGCTATCTGTATAAACATGGAAATATCAGCACCGCTATCTGTAAGAACATGGAAATATCTACACCGCTATCTGTATGAACATGGAAATATCTACACCGATATCTGTATGAACATGGAATCATCTTCACCGCCATCTGTATGAACATAGATATATCTACACAGCCATCTGGATGAACATGGAAATATCAGCACCCCTGTCTGTATGAACATGGAAATATCTACACCGCTATCTGTATGAACACGGAAATATCAACACCACTATCTGTATGAACATGGAAATATCTTCACCGCCATCTGTGAGAACATGGATATATCTACACAGCCATCTGTTTGAACATGGAAATATCTAAACCGGTATCAGCATGAACATGGAAATATCTACACCGCTATCTGTGTAAACATGCATACATCTTCACCACTATCTGTATAAACATGGAAATATCTACACTGCTATCTGTATGAACATGGAAATATCTACAACGGTATCAGCATGAAAATGGAAATATCTACAAAGCTATCTGCATATACATGGAAATACCTATACAGCTATCTCTTTACTCATGGAAATAACTACACCGCTATCTCTATAAACATGGAAATATCTATACCGCCATCTGCATGAACATGGAAATATCTGCACCGCCATCTGTATGAACATGGAAATATCTACACCGCTATCTGTATGAACATGGAAATATCTACACCACTATCTGTATGAACATGGAAATATCTACACAGCCATCTGCATGAACATAGAAATATCTACACCGCTATCTGTATGAACATGGAAATATCTACACCGCTATTTGTATGAACATGGAAATATCTACACCGCTATCTGTATGAACATATAAATATCTACACCGCCATCTGTATTAAGATGGAGATATCTACACAGCAATCTGTATAAACATGGAAATATCTACACCGATATCTGTATGAACATGGAAATATCTTCACCGCCATCTGTATGAACATGGATATATCTACACTGCAATCTGGATGAACATGGAAATATCTACACCGCTATCTGTGTGAACATGGAAATATCTACACCGCTATCTGCGTAAAAATGCATACATCTTCACCCTACCTGTATAAACATGGAAGTATCTACACCGCTATCTGTATAAACATGGAAATATCTACACCACTACCTGTATAAACATGAAAATATCAGCACCGCTATCTGTATGTACATGGAAATATCTACACAGCCATCTGGATGAATATGGAAATATCTACACCGCTATCTGTATGAATAGGGAAATAGCTACACCGCTATCTGTATGAACATGGAAATATCTACACTACTATATGTATGAACATGGAAATATCTTCACCGCCATCTGTATGAAGATGGATATATCTACACAGCCATCTGGATGAACATGGAAATATCTACACCGCTATATGTATGAACATGGAAATAGCTGCACCGCTATCTGTACGAACATGGAAATATATACACCGCTATCTGTATGAACATGGAAATATCTACACCGCTATCTGTATGAACATGGAAATATCTTCACCACTATCTGTACGAACATGGGTAAGTCTACACAGCCATCTGGATGAACATGTAAATATCTACACCGCTATCTGTATGAACATGGAAATATCTACACCGCTATCTGTGTAAACATGCATACATCTTCACCGCTATCTGTATAAACATGGAAATATCTACACAGCTATCTGTATGAACATGGAAATATCTACACCGCTATCTGTTTCAGCATGGGAATATCTACACCGCTGTCTGCATGAAAATGGAAATATCTACACAGCTATCTGCATATACATGGAAATATCTACAAAGCTATCTCTTTACACATGGAAATAACTACACCGCTATCTCTATAAACATGGAAATATCTACACCGCCATCTGTATGAACTTGGAAATATCTGCACCGCCATCTGTATTAACATATAAATATCAGCACCGCTATCTGTATGAACATGGAAATATCTACACCGCTATCTGTATGAACATGGAAATATCTACACCGATATCTGTATGAACATGGAAACAACTTCACCGCCATCTGTATGAACATAGATATATCTACACAGCCATCTGGATGAACATGGAAATATCAGCACCGCTGTCTGTATGAACATGGAAATATCTACACAGCTATCTGTATGAACATGGAAATATCAACACCGCTATCTGTATGAACGTGGAAAAATCTTCACCGCCATCTGTGAGAACATGGATATATCTACACAGCCATCTGGATGAACATGGAAATATCTACACCGCTATCTGTATGAACATGGAAATATCTACACCGCTATCTGTGTAAACATGCATACATCTTCACCACTATCTGTATAAACATGGAAATATCTACACTGCTATCTGTATGAACATGGAAATATCTACACCACTATCTGTTTGAACATGGAAATATCTACACCGGTATCAGCATGCAAATGGAAATATCTACAAAGCTATCTGCATATACATGGAAATATCTATGCAACTATCTCTTTACACATGGAAATAACTACACCGCTATCTCTATAAACATGGAAATATCTACACCGCCATCTGTATGAACATGGAAATATCTACACCGCCGTCTGTATGAACATATAAATATCTACACCGCCATCTGTATTAAGATGAAGATATCTACACCGCTATCTGTATAAACATGGAAATATCTACACCGCTATCTGTATATACATGGAAATATCTACACCGCTATCTCTATAAACATGGAAATATCTACACCGCTATCTGTATGAACATGGAAATGTCCACACCGCTATCTGTATGAACATGGAAATATCTACGCCGCCATCTGTATGAACATGGAAATATCTTCACCGCCATCTGTATGAACATGGATATATCTACAGAGCCATCTGGATGAACATGGAAATATCTACACCGCTATATGTATGAACATGGAAATAGCTACACCGCTATCTGTATGAACATGGAAATATCTACACCGCTATCTGTATGAACATGGAAATATCTACACCGCTATCTGTATGAACATGGAAATATCTACACTGCTATCTGTATGAACATGGAAATATATTCACCGCCATCTGTATGAACATGGATATATCTACACAGCCATCTGGATGAACATGGAAATATCTACACCGCTATCTGTATGTGCATGGAAATATCTGCACCGCTATCTGTGTAACCATGCATACATCTTCACCGCTATCTGTATAAACATGGAAATATCTAAACCGCTATCTGTATGAACATGGAAATATCTACACCGCTACCTGTATAAACATGGAAATATCAGCACCGCAATCTGTATGAACATGGAAATATCTACACCACTATCTGTATCAACATGGAAATAGCTACACAGCCATCTGCATGAACATAGAAATATCTACACCGCTATCTGTATGAACATGGAAATATCTACACCGCTATCTGTATGAACATGGAAATATCTACACCGCTATCTGTATGAACATATAAATATCTACACCGCCATCTGTATTAAGATGCAGATATGTACACCGCTATCTGTATAAACATGGAAATATCTACAAAGCTACTTCTTTACACATGGAAATAACTACGCCGCGATCTCTATAAACATGGAAATATGTACACCGCTATCTGTATGAACATGGAAATATCAGCACTGCTATCTGTATGTACACGGATATGTCTACACAGCCATCTGGATGAACATGGAAATATCTACACCGCTATCTGTATGAACATGGAAATATCTACACTGCTATCTGTGTAAAAAAGCATACATCTTCACCGCTATCTGTATAAACATGGAAATATCTACACCGCTATCTGTATGAACATGGAAATATCTACGCCGCTATCTGTTTGAGCATGGAAATATCTACACCGCTATCTGCATGAAAATGGAAATATCTACACAGCTATCTGCATATACATGGAAATATCTACAAAGCTATCTCTTTACACATGGAAATAACTACACCGATATCTCTATAAACATGGAAATATCTACACCGCCATCTGTATGAACATGGACATATCAGGACCGCCATCTGCATGAACATGGAAATATCTGAACTGCCATCTCTATGAACATATAAATAGCTGCACCGCCATCTATATTAAGATGGAGATATCTACACCGCTATCTGTATAACCTTGGAAATATCTACACCGCTATCTGTATAAACATGGAAATATCTACACCGCAATCTGTATAAACATGGAAATATCTACACCGCTACCTGTACAAACATGGAAATATCAGCACCGCTATCTGTATGAACATGGAAATATCTACACCGCTATCTCTATGAACATGGAAATTTCTACACCGCTATCTGTATGAACATGGAAATAGCTACACCGCTATCTGTATGAACATGGAAATATCTACACCACTACCTGTATGAACATGGAAATATCTACACCGCTATCTGTATGAACATGGATATATCTACACAGCCATCTGGATGAACATGGAAATATCTACACCGCTATCTGTATGAACATGGAAATATCTACACCGCTATCTGTGTAAATATGCATACATCTTCACAGCAATCTGTATAAACATGGAAATATCTACACCGCTATCTGTATGAACATGGAAATATCTACACCGCTATCTGTTTGAACATGGAAATATCTACACCGCTGTCTGCATGAAAATGGAAATATCTACACAGCTATCTGCATATACATGGAAATATCTACAAAGCTATCTCTTTCCACATGGAAATAACTACAGCGCTATCTCTATAAACATGGAAATATCTACACCGTCATCTGTATGAACATGGAAATATCTACACCGCCATCTGTATTAAGAAAGAGATATCTACACCACTATTTGTATAAACATGGAAATATCTACACCGCTATCTGTATAAACATAGAAATATCTACACAGCTATCTGTATAAACAGGGAGATATCTACACCGCTACCTGTATAAACATGGAAATATCAGGACCGCTAACGGTATGAACATGGAAATATCTACACCGCTATCTGTATGAACATGGAAATATCTACACCGCTATCTGTATGAACATGGAAATACCTTCACCGCCATCTGTATGAACATGCACATATCAACACAGCCATCTGTATGAACATGGAAATATCTACACCGCTGTCTTATGAACATGGAAATATCTACACCGCTATCTGTATGAACATGGAAATATCTTCACCGCCATCTGTATGAACATGGATATGACTACACAGCCATCTGGATGGACATGGAAATATCTTCAACGCTATCTGTATGAACATGGAAATATCTACACCGCTATCTGTTTGAACATGGAAATATCTAAACCGCTATCTGCATGAAAATAGAAATATCTACACAGCTATCTGCATATACATGGAAATATCTACAAAGCTATCTCTTTACACAAGGATATAACTACACCGCTATCTCTATAAACACGGAAATATCTACACCGCCATCTGTATGAACATGGAAATACCTCCACCGCCATCTGTATGAACATATAAATATCTACACCGCCATCTGTATTAAGATTGGAGATATCTACACCGCTCTCTGTATAAACATGGAAATATCTACACCGCTACCTGTATAAACATGGAAATATCAGCACCGCTACCAGTATGAACATGGAAATGTCTACACCGCTATCTCTATGAACATGGAAATACCTACACCGCTATCTGTATGAACATGGAAATATCTACACCGCTATCTGTATGAACATGGAAATATCTACACAGCCATCTGGATGAACATGGAAATATCTACACCGCTATCTGCATGAACATGGAAATATCTACACCGCTATCTGTGTAAAGAAGCATACATCTTCACCGCAATCTGTATAAGCATGGAAATATCAACACCGCTTTCTGTATGAACGTGGAAATATCTACACCGCTATCTGTTTGAACATGGAAATATCTAAACCGCTATGAGCATGAAAATGGAAATATCTACACAGCTATCTGCATATACATGGAAATATCTACACAGATATCTCTTTACACATGGAAATAAACACACCGCTATGTCAATAAACATGGAAATATCTACACCGCCATCTGTATGAACATGGAAATATCTGCACCGCCATCTGTATGAGCATATAAATAACTACACCGCCAACTGTATTAAGATGGAGATATCTACACCGCTATCTGTATAAACATGGAAATATTTACACCGCTATCTGTATAAACATGGAAATATCTACACTGCTATCTGTATAAACATGGAAATATCAGCACCACTATCTGTATGAACATGGAAATATCAGCCCCTCTATCTGTATGAACTTGGAAGTATCTACACCGCTATCACTATGAACATGGAAATATCTACACCGCTATCTGTTTGAACATGGAAATATCTAAACCGCTATCTGCTTGAAAATGGAAATATATACACAGCTATCTGCATACACATGGAAATATCTACACAGCTATCTCTTTACACATGGAAATCACTACACCGCTATCTGTATGAACATGGAAATATCTTCACTGCCATCTGTATGAAGATGGATATATCTACACAGCCATCTGGATGAACATGGTAATATGTATACCGCTATCTGCATGAACGTGGAAATATCTACACCGCTATCTGTGTAATCATGCATACATCTTCACCACTATCTGTATAAACATGGAAATATCTACACTGCTATCTGTATGAACGTGGAAATATCTACACCGCTATCTGTTTGAACATGGAAATATCTACACCGCTATCTGCATGAAAACGGAAATATCTACACAGCTATCTGCATTTACATGGAAATATCTACAAAGCTATCCCTTTACACATGGAAATATCTACACCGCTATCTGTACAAACATGGAAATATCTACACAGCCATCTGTAGGAATATGTAAATATCTACACCGTTATCTGTATACACATGGAATTATCTACACCGCTATCTGTATGAACATGGAAATATCTAAACCGCTATCTGTGTAACATGGAAATATCTACACCGATATCTGTGTAAACACGGAAATATCTACACCGCTATCTCTGTAAACATGGAAAAATCTACAGAGTCATCTGTATACATCTGTATAAACATGGAAATATCTACACCGTTATCTGTGTAAACATGGAAATATCTACACCGTTATCTGTGTAAACATGGAAATATCTACATCGCTAACACTAAAAACATGGAAAGACCTACACCATTATGTGTATAAAGACGGAAATATCTACACCGCTATCTGTATAAACATGGAAATATCTACACCGCCATCTGTATGAACGTGGAAATGTCTAAACCGCCATCTCTATAAACATGTAAATATCTACACCCCCCTCTGTAGGAACATGGAAATATCTACAACGCTATCTGCTTAAACATTGAAATATCTTCACAGCTATCTGCCTAAAAGTGGAAATATCTACACCGCTATCTGCATAAACTTGGAAATATCTACACCGCTGTCTGTGTAAACATGGAAATATCTAAACCAAAAACTGTAGGAACATGGAAATATCTACACGACTATCTCCATAAACATGGAAATATCTACACCGCTATCTGTATAAACATGGAAATATCTACACAGCCATCTGTAGGAACATGTAAATATCTACACCACTATCTCTATAAACATGGAAATATCTACACTGCTATCTGTATAAATACGGAAATATCTACACCGCTATCTGTGTAAACATGGAAACATCTACACCGGTATCTCTGAAAACATGTAAAGATCTACAGCATTATGTGTATAAAGACGTAAATATCTACACTGCTATCTGTATAAACATGGAAATATCTACACCGCTATCTGTATGAACATGGAAATATCTACACCGCTATCTGTGTAAACATGCATACATCTTCACCACTATCTGTATAAACATGGAAATATCTACACTGCTATCTGTATGAACATGGAAATATCTACACCACTATCTGTTTGAACATGGAAATATCTACACCGGTATCAGCATGCAAATGGAAATATCTACAAAGCTATCTGCATATACATGGAAATATCTATGCAACTATCTCTTTACACATGGAAATAACTACACCGCTATCTCTATAAACATGGAAATATCTACACCGCCATCTGTATGAACATGGAAATATCTACACCGCCGTCTGTATGAACATATAAATATCTACACCGCCATCTGTATTAAGATGAAGATATCTACACCGCTATCTGTATAAACATGGAAATATCTACACCGCTATCTGTATATACATGGAAATATCTACACCGCTATCTCTATAAACATGGAAATATCTACACCGCTATCTGTATGAACATGGAAATGTCCACACCGCTATCTGTATGAACATGGAAATATCTACGCCGCCATCTGTATGAACATGGAAATATCTTCACCGCCATCTGTATGAACATGGATATATCTACAGAGCCATCTGGATGAACATGGAAATATCTACACCGCTATATGTATGAACATGGAAATAGCTACACCGCTATCTGTATGAACATGGAAATATCTACACCGCTATCTGTATGAACATGGAAATATCTACACCGCTATCTGTATGAACATGGAAATATCTACACTGCTATCTGTATGAACATGGAAATATATTCACCGCCATCTGTATGAACATGGATATATCTACACAGCCATCTGGATGAACATGGAAATATCTACACCGCTATCTGTATGTGCATGGAAATATCTGCACCGCTATCTGTGTAACCATGCATACATCTTCACCGCTATCTGTATAAACATGGAAATATCTAAACCGCTATCTGTATGAACATGGAAATATCTACACCGCTACCTGTATAAACATGGAAATATCAGCACCGCAATCTGTATGAACATGGAAATATCTACACCACTATCTGTATCAACATGGAAATAGCTACACAGCCATCTGCATGAACATAGAAATATCTACACCGCTATCTGTATGAACATGGAAATATCTACACCGCTATCTGTATGAACATGGAAATATCTACACCGCTATCTGTATGAACATATAAATATCTACACCGCCATCTGTATTAAGATGCAGATATGTACACCGCTATCTGTATAAACATGGAAATATCTACAAAGCTACTTCTTTACACATGGAAATAACTACGCCGCGATCTCTATAAACATGGAAATATGTACACCGCTATCTGTATGAACATGGAAATATCAGCACTGCTATCTGTATGTACACGGATATGTCTACACAGCCATCTGGATGAACATGGAAATATCTACACCGCTATCTGTATGAACATGGAAATATCTACACTGCTATCTGTGTAAAAAAGCATACATCTTCACCGCTATCTGTATAAACATGGAAATATCTACACCGCTATCTGTATGAACATGGAAATATCTACGCCGCTATCTGTTTGAGCATGGAAATATCTACACCGCTATCTGCATGAAAATGGAAATATCTACACAGCTATCTGCATATACATGGAAATATCTACAAAGCTATCTCTTTACACATGGAAATAACTACACCGATATCTCTATAAACATGGAAATATCTACACCGCCATCTGTATGAACATGGACATATCAGCACCGCCATCTGCATGAACATGGAAATATCTGAACTGCCATCTCTATGAACATATAAATAGCTGCACCGCCATCTATATTAAGATGGAGATATCTACACCGCTATCTGTATAACCTTGGAAATATCTACACCGCTATCTGTATAAACATGGAAATATCTACACCGCAATCTGTATAAACATGGAAATATCTACACCGCTACCTGTACAAACATGGAAATATCAGCACCGCTATCTGTATGAACATGGAAATATCTACACCGCTATCTCTATGAACATGGAAATTTCTACACCGCTATCTGTATGAACATGGAAATAGCTACACCGCTATCTGTATGAACATGGAAATATCTACACCACTACCTGTATGAACATGGAAATATCTACACCGCTATCTGTATGAACATGGATATATCTACACAGCCATCTGGATGAACATGGAAATATCTACACCGCTATCTGTATGAACATGGAAATATCTACACCGCTATCTGTGTAAATATGCATACATCTTCACAGCAATCTGTATAAACATGGAAATATCTACACCGCTATCTGTATGAACATGGAAATATCTACACCGCTATCTGTTTGAACATGGAAATATCTACACCGCTGTCTGCATGAAAATGGAAATATCTACACAGCTATCTGCATATACATGGAAATATCTACAAAGCTATCTCTTTCCACATGGAAATAACTACAGCGCTATCTCTATAAACATGGAAATATCTACACCGTCATCTGTATGAACATGGAAATATCTACACCGCCATCTGTATTAAGAAAGAGATATCTACACCACTATTTGTATAAACATGGAAATATCTACACCGCTATCTGTATAAACATAGAAATATCTACACAGCTATCTGTATAAACAGGGAGATATCTACACCGCTACCTGTATAAACATGGAAATATCAGGACCGCTAACGGTATGAACATGGAAATATCTACACCGCTATCTGTATGAACATGGAAATATCTACACCGCTATCTGTATGAACATGGAAATACCTTCACCGCCATCTGTATGAACATGCACATATCAACACAGCCATCTGTATGAACATGGAAATATCTACACCGCTGTCTTATGAACATGGAAATATCTACACCGCTATCTGTATGAACATGGAAATATCTTCACCGCCATCTGTATGAACATGGATATGACTACACAGCCATCTGGATGGACATGGAAATATCTTCAACGCTATCTGTATGAACATGGAAATATCTACACCGCTATCTGTTTGAACATGGAAATATCTAAACCGCTATCTGCATGAAAATAGAAATATCTACACAGCTATCTGCATATACATGGAAATATCTACAAAGCTATCTCTTTACACAAGGATATAACTACACCGCTATCTCTATAAACACGGAAATATCTACACCGCCATCTGTATGAACATGGAAATACCTCCACCGCCATCTGTATGAACATATAAATATCTACACCGCCATCTGTATTAAGATTGGAGATATCTACACCGCTCTCTGTATAAACATGGAAATATCTACACCGCTACCTGTATAAACATGGAAATATCAGCACCGCTACCAGTATGAACATGGAAATGTCTACACCGCTATCTCTATGAACATGGAAATACCTACACCGCTATCTGTATGAACATGGAAATATCTACACCGCTATCTGTATGAACATGGAAATATCTACACAGCCATCTGGATGAACATGGAAATATCTACACCGCTATCTGCATGAACATGGAAATATCTACACCGCTATCTGTGTAAAGAAGCATACATCTTCACCGCAATCTGTATAAGCATGGAAATATCAACACCGCTTTCTGTATGAACGTGGAAATATCTACACCGCTATCTGTTTGAACATGGAAATATCTAAACCGCTATGAGCATGAAAATGGAAATATCTACACAGCTATCTGCATATACATGGAAATATCTACACAGATATCTCTTTACACATGGAAATAAACACACCGCTATGTCAATAAACATGGAAATATCTACACCGCCATCTGTATGAACATGGAAATATCTGCACCGCCATCTGTATGAGCATATAAATAACTACACCGCCAACTGTATTAAGATGGAGATATCTACACCGCTATCTGTATAAACATGGAAATATTTACACCGCTATCTGTATAAACATGGAAATATCTACACTGCTATCTGTATAAACATGGAAATATCAGCACCACTATCTGTATGAACATGGAAATATCAGCCCCTCTATCTGTATGAACTTGGAAGTATCTACACCGCTATCACTATGAACATGGAAATATCTACACCGCTATCTGTTTGAACATGGAAATATCTAAACCGCTATCTGCTTGAAAATGGAAATATATACACAGCTATCTGCATACACATGGAAATATCTACACAGCTATCTCTTTACACATGGAAATCACTACACCGCTATCTGTATGAACATGGAAATATCTTCACTGCCATCTGTATGAAGATGGATATATCTACACAGCCATCTGGATGAACATGGTAATATGTATACCGCTATCTGCATGAACGTGGAAATATCTACACCGCTATCTGTGTAATCATGCATACATCTTCACCACTATCTGTATAAACATGGAAATATCTACACTGCTATCTGTATGAACGTGGAAATATCTACACCGCTATCTGTTTGAACATGGAAATATCTACACCGCTATCTGCATGAAAACGGAAATATCTACACAGCTATCTGCATTTACATGGAAATATCTACAAAGCTATCCCTTTACACATGGAAATATCTACACCGCTATCTGTACAAACATGGAAATATCTACACAGCCATCTGTAGGAATATGTAAATATCTACACCGTTATCTGTATACACATGGAATTATCTACACCGCTATCTGTATGAACATGGAAATATCTAAACCGCTATCTGTGTAACATGGAAATATCTACACCGATATCTGTGTAAACACGGAAATATCTACACCGCTATCTCTGTAAACATGGAAAAATCTACAGAGTCATCTGTATACATCTGTATAAACATGGAAATATCTACACCGTTATCTGTGTAAACATGGAAATATCTACACCGTTATCTGTGTAAACATGGAAATATCTACATCGCTAACACTAAAAACATGGAAAGACCTACACCATTATGTGTATAAAGACGGAAATATCTACACCGCTATCTGTATAAACATGGAAATATCTACACCGCCATCTGTATGAACGTGGAAATGTCTAAACCGCCATCTCTATAAACATGTAAATATCTACACCCCCCTCTGTAGGAACATGGAAATATCTACAACGCTATCTGCTTAAACATTGAAATATCTTCACAGCTATCTGCCTAAAAGTGGAAATATCTACACCGCTATCTGCATAAACTTGGAAATATCTACACCGCTGTCTGTGTAAACATGGAAATATCTAAACCAAAAACTGTAGGAACATGGAAATATCTACACGACTATCTCCATAAACATGGAAATATCTACACCGCTATCTGTATAAACATGGAAATATCTACACAGCCATCTGTAGGAACATGTAAATATCTACACCACTATCTCTATAAACATGGAAATATCTACACTGCTATCTGTATAAATACGGAAATATCTACACCGCTATCTGTGTAAACATGGAAACATCTACACCGGTATCTCTGAAAACATGTAAAGATCTACAGCATTATGTGTATAAAGACGTAAATATCTACACTGCTATCTGTATAAACATGGAAATATCTACACCGCTATCTGTATGAACATGGAAATATCTACACCGCTATCTGTGTAAACATGCATACATCTTCACCACTATCTGTATAAACATGGAAATATCTACACTGCTATCTGTATGAACATGGAAATATCTACACCACTATCTGTTTGAACATGGAAATATCTACACCGGTATCAGCATGCAAATGGAAATATCTACAAAGCTATCTGCATATACATGGAAATATCTATGCAACTATCTCTTTACACATGGAAATAACTACACCGCTATCTCTATAAACATGGAAATATCTACACCGCCATCTGTATGAACATGGAAATATCTACACCGCCGTCTGTATGAACATATAAATATCTACACCGCCATCTGTATTAAGATGAAGATATCTACACCGCTATCTGTATAAACATGGAAATATCTACACCGCTATCTGTATATACATGGAAATATCTACACCGCTATCTCTATAAACATGGAAATATCTACACCGCTATCTGTATGAACATGGAAATGTCCACACCGCTATCTGTATGAACATGGAAATATCTACGCCGCCATCTGTATGAACATGGAAATATCTTCACCGCCATCTGTATGAACATGGATATATCTACAGAGCCATCTGGATGAACATGGAAATATCTACACCGCTATATGTATGAACATGGAAATAGCTACACCGCTATCTGTATGAACATGGAAATATCTACACCGCTATCTGTATGAACATGGAAATATCTACACCGCTATCTGTATGAACATGGAAATATCTACACTGCTATCTGTATGAACATGGAAATATATTCACCGCCATCTGTATGAACATGGATATATCTACACAGCCATCTGGATGAACATGGAAATATCTACACCGCTATCTGTATGTGCATGGAAATATCTGCACCGCTATCTGTGTAACCATGCATACATCTTCACCGCTATCTGTATAAACATGGAAATATCTAAACCGCTATCTGTATGAACATGGAAATATCTACACCGCTACCTGTATAAACATGGAAATATCAGCACCGCAATCTGTATGAACATGGAAATATCTACACCACTATCTGTATCAACATGGAAATAGCTACACAGCCATCTGCATGAACATAGAAATATCTACACCGCTATCTGTATGAACATGGAAATATCTACACCGCTATCTGTATGAACATGGAAATATCTACACCGCTATCTGTATGAACATATAAATATCTACACCGCCATCTGTATTAAGATGCAGATATGTACACCGCTATCTGTATAAACATGGAAATATCTACAAAGCTACTTCTTTACACATGGAAATAACTACGCCGCGATCTCTATAAACATGGAAATATGTACACCGCTATCTGTATGAACATGGAAATATCAGCACTGCTATCTGTATGTACACGGATATGTCTACACAGCCATCTGGATGAACATGGAAATATCTACACCGCTATCTGTATGAACATGGAAATATCTACACTGCTATCTGTGTAAAAAAGCATACATCTTCACCGCTATCTGTATAAACATGGAAATATCTACACCGCTATCTGTATGAACATGGAAATATCTACGCCGCTATCTGTTTGAGCATGGAAATATCTACACCGCTATCTGCATGAAAATGGAAATATCTACACAGCTATCTGCATATACATGGAAATATCTACAAAGCTATCTCTTTACACATGGAAATAACTACACCGATATCTCTATAAACATGGAAATATCTACACCGCCATCTGTATGAACATGGACATATCAGCACCGCCATCTGCATGAACATGGAAATATCTGAACTGCCATCTCTATGAACATATAAATAGCTGCACCGCCATCTATATTAAGATGGAGATATCTACACCGCTATCTGTATAACCTTGGAAATATCTACACCGCTATCTGTATAAACATGGAAATATCTACACCGCAATCTGTATAAACATGGAAATATCTACACCGCTACCTGTACAAACATGGAAATATCAGCACCGCTATCTGTATGAACATGGAAATATCTACACCGCTATCTCTATGAACATGGAAATTTCTACACCGCTATCTGTATGAACATGGAAATAGCTACACCGCTATCTGTATGAACATGGAAATATCTACACCACTACCTGTATGAACATGGAAATATCTACACCGCTATCTGTATGAACATGGATATATCTACACAGCCATCTGGATGAACATGGAAATATCTACACCGCTATCTGTATGAACATGGAAATATCTACACCGCTATCTGTGTAAATATGCATACATCTTCACAGCAATCTGTATAAACATGGAAATATCTACACCGCTATCTGTATGAACATGGAAATATCTACACCGCTATCTGTTTGAACATGGAAATATCTACACCGCTGTCTGCATGAAAATGGAAATATCTACACAGCTATCTGCATATACATGGAAATATCTACAAAGCTATCTCTTTCCACATGGAAATAACTACAGCGCTATCTCTATAAACATGGAAATATCTACACCGTCATCTGTATGAACATGGAAATATCTACACCGCCATCTGTATTAAGAAAGAGATATCTACACCACTATTTGTATAAACATGGAAATATCTACACCGCTATCTGTATAAACATAGAAATATCTACACAGCTATCTGTATAAACAGGGAGATATCTACACCGCTACCTGTATAAACATGGAAATATCAGGACCGCTAACGGTATGAACATGGAAATATCTACACCGCTATCTGTATGAACATGGAAATATCTACACCGCTATCTGTATGAACATGGAAATACCTTCACCGCCATCTGTATGAACATGCACATATCAACACAGCCATCTGTATGAACATGGAAATATCTACACCGCTGTCTTATGAACATGGAAATATCTACACCGCTATCTGTATGAACATGGAAATATCTTCACCGCCATCTGTATGAACATGGATATGACTACACAGCCATCTGGATGGACATGGAAATATCTTCAACGCTATCTGTATGAACATGGAAATATCTACACCGCTATCTGTTTGAACATGGAAATATCTAAACCGCTATCTGCATGAAAATAGAAATATCTACACAGCTATCTGCATATACATGGAAATATCTACAAAGCTATCTCTTTACACAAGGATATAACTACACCGCTATCTCTATAAACACGGAAATATCTACACCGCCATCTGTATGAACATGGAAATACCTCCACCGCCATCTGTATGAACATATAAATATCTACACCGCCATCTGTATTAAGATTGGAGATATCTACACCGCTCTCTGTATAAACATGGAAATATCTACACCGCTACCTGTATAAACATGGAAATATCAGCACCGCTACCAGTATGAACATGGAAATGTCTACACCGCTATCTCTATGAACATGGAAATACCTACACCGCTATCTGTATGAACATGGAAATATCTACACCGCTATCTGTATGAACATGGAAATATCTACACAGCCATCTGGATGAACATGGAAATATCTACACCGCTATCTGCATGAACATGGAAATATCTACACCGCTATCTGTGTAAAGAAGCATACATCTTCACCGCAATCTGTATAAGCATGGAAATATCAACACCGCTTTCTGTATGAACGTGGAAATATCTACACCGCTATCTGTTTGAACATGGAAATATCTAAACCGCTATGAGCATGAAAATGGAAATATCTACACAGCTATCTGCATATACATGGAAATATCTACACAGATATCTCTTTACACATGGAAATAAACACACCGCTATGTCAATAAACATGGAAATATCTACACCGCCATCTGTATGAACATGGAAATATCTGCACCGCCATCTGTATGAGCATATAAATAACTACACCGCCAACTGTATTAAGATGGAGATATCTACACCGCTATCTGTATAAACATGGAAATATTTACACCGCTATCTGTATAAACATGGAAATATCTACACTGCTATCTGTATAAACATGGAAATATCAGCACCACTATCTGTATGAACATGGAAATATCAGCCCCTCTATCTGTATGAACTTGGAAGTATCTACACCGCTATCACTATGAACATGGAAATATCTACACCGCTATCTGTTTGAACATGGAAATATCTAAACCGCTATCTGCTTGAAAATGGAAATATATACACAGCTATCTGCATACACATGGAAATATCTACACAGCTATCTCTTTACACATGGAAATCACTACACCGCTATCTGTATGAACATGGAAATATCTTCACTGCCATCTGTATGAAGATGGATATATCTACACAGCCATCTGGATGAACATGGTAATATGTATACCGCTATCTGCATGAACGTGGAAATATCTACACCGCTATCTGTGTAATCATGCATACATCTTCACCACTATCTGTATAAACATGGAAATATCTACACTGCTATCTGTATGAACGTGGAAATATCTACACCGCTATCTGTTTGAACATGGAAATATCTACACCGCTATCTGCATGAAAACGGAAATATCTACACAGCTATCTGCATTTACATGGAAATATCTACAAAGCTATCCCTTTACACATGGAAATATCTACACCGCTATCTGTACAAACATGGAAATATCTACACAGCCATCTGTAGGAATATGTAAATATCTACACCGTTATCTGTATACACATGGAATTATCTACACCGCTATCTGTATGAACATGGAAATATCTAAACCGCTATCTGTGTAACATGGAAATATCTACACCGATATCTGTGTAAACACGGAAATATCTACACCGCTATCTCTGTAAACATGGAAAAATCTACAGAGTCATCTGTATACATCTGTATAAACATGGAAATATCTACACCGTTATCTGTGTAAACATGGAAATATCTACACCGTTATCTGTGTAAACATGGAAATATCTACATCGCTAACACTAAAAACATGGAAAGACCTACACCATTATGTGTATAAAGACGGAAATATCTACACCGCTATCTGTATAAACATGGAAATATCTACACCGCCATCTGTATGAACGTGGAAATGTCTAAACCGCCATCTCTATAAACATGTAAATATCTACACCCCCCTCTGTAGGAACATGGAAATATCTACAACGCTATCTGCTTAAACATTGAAATATCTTCACAGCTATCTGCCTAAAAGTGGAAATATCTACACCGCTATCTGCATAAACTTGGAAATATCTACACCGCTGTCTGTGTAAACATGGAAATATCTAAACCAAAAACTGTAGGAACATGGAAATATCTACACGACTATCTCCATAAACATGGAAATATCTACACCGCTATCTGTATAAACATGGAAATATCTACACAGCCATCTGTAGGAACATGTAAATATCTACACCACTATCTCTATAAACATGGAAATATCTACACTGCTATCTGTATAAATACGGAAATATCTACACCGCTATCTGTGTAAACATGGAAACATCTACACCGGTATCTCTGAAAACATGTAAAGATCTACAGCATTATGTGTATAAAGACGTAAATATCTACACTGCTATCTGTATAAACATGGAAATATCTACACCGCTATCTGTATGAACATGGAAATATCTACACCGCTATCTGTGTAAACATGCATACATCTTCACCACTATCTGTATAAACATGGAAATATCTACACTGCTATCTGTATGAACATGGAAATATCTACACCACTATCTGTTTGAACATGGAAATATCTACACCGGTATCAGCATGCAAATGGAAATATCTACAAAGCTATCTGCATATACATGGAAATATCTATGCAACTATCTCTTTACACATGGAAATAACTACACCGCTATCTCTATAAACATGGAAATATCTACACCGCCATCTGTATGAACATGGAAATATCTACACCGCCGTCTGTATGAACATATAAATATCTACACCGCCATCTGTATTAAGATGAAGATATCTACACCGCTATCTGTATAAACATGGAAATATCTACACCGCTATCTGTATATACATGGAAATATCTACACCGCTATCTCTATAAACATGGAAATATCTACACCGCTATCTGTATGAACATGGAAATGTCCACACCGCTATCTGTATGAACATGGAAATATCTATGCCGCCATCTGTATGAACATGGAAATATCTTCACCGCCATCTGTATGAACATGGATATATCTACAGAGCCATCTGGATGAACATGGAAATATCTACACCGCTATATGTATGAACATGGAAATAGCTACACCGCTATCTGTATGAACATGGAAATATCTACACCGCTATCTGTATGAACATGGAAATATCTACACCGCTATCTGTATGAACATGGAAATATCTACACTGCTATCTGTATGAACATGGAAATATATTCACCGCCATCTGTATGAACATGGATATATCTACACAGCCATCTGGATGAACATGGAAATATCTACACCGCTATCTGTATGTGCATGGAAATATCTGCACCGCTATCTGTGTAACCATGCATACATCTTCACCGCTATCTGTATAAACATGGAAATATCTAAACCGCTATCTGTATGAACATGGAAATATCTACACCGCTACCTGTATAAACATGGAAATATCAGCACCGCAATCTGTATGAACATGGAAATATCTACACCACTATCTGTATCAACATGGAAATAGCTACACAGCCATCTGCATGAACATAGAAATATCTACACCGCTATCTGTATGAACATGGAAATATCTACACCGCTATCTGTATGAACATGGAAATATCTACACCGCTATCTGTATGAACATATAAATATCTACACCGCCATCTGTATTAAGATGCAGATATGTACACCGCTATCTGTATAAACATGGAAATATCTACAAAGCTACTTCTTTACACATGGAAATAACTACGCCGCGATCTCTATAAACATGGAAATATGTACACCGCTATCTGTATGAACATGGAAATATCAGCACTGCTATCTGTATGTACACGGATATGTCTACACAGCCATCTGGATGAACATGGAAATATCTACACCGCTATCTGTATGAACATGGAAATATCTACACTGCTATCTGTGTAAAAAAGCATACATCTTCACCGCTATCTGTATAAACATGGAAATATCTACACCGCTATCTGTATGAACATGGAAATATCTACGCCGCTATCTGTTTGAGCATGGAAATATCTACACCGCTATCTGCATGAAAATGGAAATATCTACACAGCTATCTGCATATACATGGAAATATCTACAAAGCTATCTCTTTACACATGGAAATAACTACACCGATATCTCTATAAACATGGAAATATCTACACCGCCATCTGTATGAACATGGACATATCAGCACCGCCATCTGCATGAACATGGAAATATCTGAACTGCCATCTCTATGAACATATAAATAGCTGCACCGCCATCTATATTAAGATGGAGATATCTACACCGCTATCTGTATAACCTTGGAAATATCTACACCGCTATCTGTATAAACATGGAAATATCTACACCGCAATCTGTATAAACATGGAAATATCTACACCGCTACCTGTACAAACATGGAAATATCAGCACCGCTATCTGTATGAACATGGAAATATCTACACCGCTATCTCTATGAACATGGAAATTTCTACACCGCTATCTGTATGAACATGGAAATAGCTACACCGCTATCTGTATGAACATGGAAATATCTACACCACTACCTGTATGAACATGGAAATATCTACACCGCTATCTGTATGAACATGGATATATCTACACAGCCATCTGGATGAACATGGAAATATCTACACCGCTATCTGTATGAACATGGAAATATCTACACCGCTATCTGTGTAAATATGCATACATCTTCACAGCAATCTGTATAAACATGGAAATATCTACACCGCTATCTGTATGAACATGGAAATATCTACACCGCTATCTGTTTGAACATGGAAATATCTACACCGCTGTCTGCATGAAAATGGAAATATCTACACAGCTATCTGCATATACATGGAAATATCTACAAAGCTATCTCTTTCCACATGGAAATAACTACAGCGCTATCTCTATAAACATGGAAATATCTACACCGTCATCTGTATGAACATGGAAATATCTACACCGCCATCTGTATTAAGAAAGAGATATCTACACCACTATTTGTATAAACATGGAAATATCTACACCGCTATCTGTATAAACATAGAAATATCTACACAGCTATCTGTATAAACAGGGAGATATCTACACCGCTACCTGTATAAACATGGAAATATCAGGACCGCTAACGGTATGAACATGGAAATATCTACACCGCTATCTGTATGAACATGGAAATATCTACACCGCTATCTGTATGAACATGGAAATACCTTCACCGCCATCTGTATGAACATGCACATATCAACACAGCCATCTGTATGAACATGGAAATATCTACACCGCTGTCTTATGAACATGGAAATATCTACACCGCTATCTGTATGAACATGGAAATATCTTCACCGCCATCTGTATGAACATGGATATGACTACACAGCCATCTGGATGGACATGGAAATATCTTCAACGCTATCTGTATGAACATGGAAATATCTACACCGCTATCTGTTTGAACATGGAAATATCTAAACCGCTATCTGCATGAAAATAGAAATATCTACACAGCTATCTGCATATACATGGAAATATCTACAAAGCTATCTCTTTACACAAGGATATAACTACACCGCTATCTCTATAAACACGGAAATATCTACACCGCCATCTGTATGAACATGGAAATACCTCCACCGCCATCTGTATGAACATATAAATATCTACACCGCCATCTGTATTAAGATTGGAGATATCTACACCGCTCTCTGTATAAACATGGAAATATCTACACCGCTACCTGTATAAACATGGAAATATCAGCACCGCTACCAGTATGAACATGGAAATGTCTACACCGCTATCTCTATGAACATGGAAATACCTACACCGCTATCTGTATGAACATGGAAATATCTACACCGCTATCTGTATGAACATGGAAATATCTACACAGCCATCTGGATGAACATGGAAATATCTACACCGCTATCTGCATGAACATGGAAATATCTACACCGCTATCTGTGTAAAGAAGCATACATCTTCACCGCAATCTGTATAAGCATGGAAATATCAACACCGCTTTCTGTATGAACGTGGAAATATCTACACCGCTATCTGTTTGAACATGGAAATATCTAAACCGCTATGAGCATGAAAATGGAAATATCTACACAGCTATCTGCATATACATGGAAATATCTACACAGATATCTCTTTACACATGGAAATAAACACACCGCTATGTCAATAAACATGGAAATATCTACACCGCCATCTGTATGAACATGGAAATATCTGCACCGCCATCTGTATGAGCATATAAATAACTACACCGCCAACTGTATTAAGATGGAGATATCTACACCGCTATCTGTATAAACATGGAAATATTTACACCGCTATCTGTATAAACATGGAAATATCTACACTGCTATCTGTATAAACATGGAAATATCAGCACCACTATCTGTATGAACATGGAAATATCAGCCCCTCTATCTGTATGAACTTGGAAGTATCTACACCGCTATCACTATGAACATGGAAATATCTACACCGCTATCTGTTTGAACATGGAAATATCTAAACCGCTATCTGCTTGAAAATGGAAATATATACACAGCTATCTGCATACACATGGAAATATCTACACAGCTATCTCTTTACACATGGAAATCACTACACCGCTATCTGTATGAACATGGAAATATCTTCACTGCCATCTGTATGAAGATGGATATATCTACACAGCCATCTGGATGAACATGGTAATATGTATACCGCTATCTGCATGAACGTGGAAATATCTACACCGCTATCTGTGTAATCATGCATACATCTTCACCACTATCTGTATAAACATGGAAATATCTACACTGCTATCTGTATGAACGTGGAAATATCTACACCGCTATCTGTTTGAACATGGAAATATCTACACCGCTATCTGCATGAAAACGGAAATATCTACACAGCTATCTGCATTTACATGGAAATATCTACAAAGCTATCCCTTTACACATGGAAATATCTACACCGCTATCTGTACAAACATGGAAATATCTACACAGCCATCTGTAGGAATATGTAAATATCTACACCGTTATCTGTATACACATGGAATTATCTACACCGCTATCTGTATGAACATGGAAATATCTAAACCGCTATCTGTGTAACATGGAAATATCTACACCGATATCTGTGTAAACACGGAAATATCTACACCGCTATCTCTGTAAACATGGAAAAATCTACAGAGTCATCTGTATACATCTGTATAAACATGGAAATATCTACACCGTTATCTGTGTAAACATGGAAATATCTACACCGTTATCTGTGTAAACATGGAAATATCTACATCGCTAACACTAAAAACATGGAAAGACCTACACCATTATGTGTATAAAGACGGAAATATCTACACCGCTATCTGTATAAACATGGAAATATCTACACCGCCATCTGTATGAACGTGGAAATGTCTAAACCGCCATCTCTATAAACATGTAAATATCTACACCCCCCTCTGTAGGAACATGGAAATATCTACAACGCTATCTGCTTAAACATTGAAATATCTTCACAGCTATCTGCCTAAAAGTGGAAATATCTACACCGCTATCTGCATAAACTTGGAAATATCTACACCGCTGTCTGTGTAAACATGGAAATATCTAAACCAAAAACTGTAGGAACATGGAAATATCTACACGACTATCTCCATAAACATGGAAATATCTACACCGCTATCTGTATAAACATGGAAATATCTACACAGCCATCTGTAGGAACATGTAAATATCTACACCACTATCTCTATAAACATGGAAATATCTACACTGCTATCTGTATAAATACGGAAATATCTACACCGCTATCTGTGTAAACATGGAAACATCTACACCGGTATCTCTGAAAACATGTAAAGATCTACAGCATTATGTGTATAAAGACGTAAATATCTACACTGCTATCTGTATAAACATGGAAATATCTACACCGCTATCTGTATGAACATGGAAATATCTACACCGCTATCTGTGTAAACATGCATACATCTTCACCACTATCTGTATAAACATGGAAATATCTACACTGCTATCTGTATGAACATGGAAATATCTACACCACTATCTGTTTGAACATGGAAATATCTACACCGGTATCAGCATGCAAATGGAAATATCTACAAAGCTATCTGCATATACATGGAAATATCTATGCAACTATCTCTTTACACATGGAAATAACTACACCGCTATCTCTATAAACATGGAAATATCTACACCGCCATCTGTATGAACATGGAAATATCTACACCGCCGTCTGTATGAACATATAAATATCTACACCGCCATCTGTATTAAGATGAAGATATCTACACCGCTATCTGTATAAACATGGAAATATCTACACCGCTATCTGTATATACATGGAAATATCTACACCGCTATCTCTATAAACATGGAAATATCTACACCGCTATCTGTATGAACATGGAAATGTCCACACCGCTATCTGTATGAACATGGAAATATCTACGCCGCCATCTGTATGAACATGGAAATATCTTCACCGCCATCTGTATGAACATGGATATATCTACAGAGCCATCTGGATGAACATGGAAATATCTACACCGCTATATGTATGAACATGGAAATAGCTACACCGCTATCTGTATGAACATGGAAATATCTACACCGCTATCTGTATGAACATGGAAATATCTACACCGCTATCTGTATGAACATGGAAATATCTACACTGCTATCTGTATGAACATGGAAATATATTCACCGCCATCTGTATGAACATGGATATATCTACACAGCCATCTGGATGAACATGGAAATATCTACACCGCTATCTGTATGTGCATGGAAATATCTGCACCGCTATCTGTGTAACCATGCATACATCTTCACCGCTATCTGTATAAACATGGAAATATCTAAACCGCTATCTGTATGAACATGGAAATATCTACACCGCTACCTGTATAAACATGGAAATATCAGCACCGCAATCTGTATGAACATGGAAATATCTACACCACTATCTGTATCAACATGGAAATAGCTACACAGCCATCTGCATGAACATAGAAATATCTACACCGCTATCTGTATGAACATGGAAATATCTACACCGCTATCTGTATGAACATGGAAATATCTACACCGCTATCTGTATGAACATATAAATATCTACACCGCCATCTGTATTAAGATGCAGATATGTACACCGCTATCTGTATAAACATGGAAATATCTACAAAGCTACTTCTTTACACATGGAAATAACTACGCCGCGATCTCTATAAACATGGAAATATGTACACCGCTATCTGTATGAACATGGAAATATCAGCACTGCTATCTGTATGTACACGGATATGTCTACACAGCCATCTGGATGAACATGGAAATATCTACACCGCTATCTGTATGAACATGGAAATATCTACACTGCTATCTGTGTAAAAAAGCATACATCTTCACCGCTATCTGTATAAACATGGAAATATCTACACCGCTATCTGTATGAACATGGAAATATCTACGCCGCTATCTGTTTGAGCATGGAAATATCTACACCGCTATCTGCATGAAAATGGAAATATCTACACAGCTATCTGCATATACATGGAAATATCTACAAAGCTATCTCTTTACACATGGAAATAACTACACCGATATCTCTATAAACATGGAAATATCTACACCGCCATCTGTATGAACATGGACATATCAGCACCGCCATCTGCATGAACATGGAAATATCTGAACTGCCATCTCTATGAACATATAAATAGCTGCACCGCCATCTATATTAAGATGGAGATATCTACACCGCTATCTGTATAACCTTGGAAATATCTACACCGCTATCTGTATAAACATGGAAATATCTACACCGCAATCTGTATAAACATGGAAATATCTACACCGCTACCTGTACAAACATGGAAATATCAGCACCGCTATCTGTATGAACATGGAAATATCTACACCGCTATCTCTATGAACATGGAAATTTCTACACCGCTATCTGTATGAACATGGAAATAGCTACACCGCTATCTGTATGAACATGGAAATATCTACACCACTACCTGTATGAACATGGAAATATCTACACCGCTATCTGTATGAACATGGATATATCTACACAGCCATCTGGATGAACATGGAAATATCTACACCGCTATCTGTATGAACATGGAAATATCTACACCGCTATCTGTGTAAATATGCATACATCTTCACAGCAATCTGTATAAACATGGAAATATCTACACCGCTATCTGTATGAACATGGAAATATCTACACCGCTATCTGTTTGAACATGGAAATATCTACACCGCTGTCTGCATGAAAATGGAAATATCTACACAGCTATCTGCATATACATGGAAATATCTACAAAGCTATCTCTTTCCACATGGAAATAACTACAGCGCTATCTCTATAAACATGGAAATATCTACACCGTCATCTGTATGAACATGGAAATATCTACACCGCCATCTGTATTAAGAAAGAGATATCTACACCACTATTTGTATAAACATGGAAATATCTACACCGCTATCTGTATAAACATAGAAATATCTACACAGCTATCTGTATAAACAGGGAGATATCTACACCGCTACCTGTATAAACATGGAAATATCAGGACCGCTAACGGTATGAACATGGAAATATCTACACCGCTATCTGTATGAACATGGAAATATCTACACCGCTATCTGTATGAACATGGAAATACCTCCACCGCCATCTGTATGAACATGCACATATCAACACAGCCATCTGTATGAACATGGAAATATCTACACCGCTGTCTTATGAACATGGAAATATCTACACCGCTATCTGTATGAACATGGAAATATCTTCACCGCCATCTGTATGAACATGGATATGACTACACAGCCATCTGGATGGACATGGAAATATCTTCAACGCTATCTGTATGAACATGGAAATATCTACACCGCTATCTGTTTGAACATGGAAATATCTAAACCGCTATCTGCATGAAAATAGAAATATCTACACAGCTATCTGCATATACATGGAAATATCTACAAAGCTATCTCTTTACACAAGGATATAACTACACCGCTATCTCTATAAACACGGAAATATCTACACCGCCATCTGTATGAACATGGAAATACCTCCACCGCCATCTGTATGAACATATAAATATCTACACCGCCATCTGTATTAAGATTGGAGATATCTACACCGCTCTCTGTATAAACATGGAAATATCTACACCGCTACCTGTATAAACATGGAAATATCAGCACCGCTACCAGTATGAACATGGAAATGTCTACACCGCTATCTCTATGAACATGGAAATACCTACACCGCTATCTGTATGAACATGGAAATATCTACACCGCTATCTGTATGAACATGGAAATATCTACACAGCCATCTGGATGAACATGGAAATATCTACACCGCTATCTGCATGAACATGGAAATATCTACACCGCTATCTGTGTAAAGAAGCATACATCTTCACCGCAATCTGTATAAGCATGGAAATATCAACACCGCTTTCTGTATGAACGTGGAAATATCTACACCGCTATCTGTTTGAACATGGAAATATCTAAACCGCTATGAGCATGAAAATGGAAATATCTACACAGCTATCTGCATATACATGGAAATATCTACACAGATATCTCTTTACACATGGAAATAAACACACCGCTATGTCAATAAACATGGAAATATCTACACCGCCATCTGTATGAACATGGAAATATCTGCACCGCCATCTGTATGAGCATATAAATAACTACACCGCCAACTGTATTAAGATGGAGATATCTACACCGCTATCTGTATAAACATGGAAATATTTACACCGCTATCTGTATAAACATGGAAATATCTACACTGCTATCTGTATAAACATGGAAATATCAGCACCACTATCTGTATGAACATGGAAATATCAGCCCCTCTATCTGTATGAACTTGGAAGTATCTACACCGCTATCACTATGAACATGGAAATATCTACACCGCTATCTGTTTGAACATGGAAATATCTAAACCGCTATCTGCTTGAAAATGGAAATATATACACAGCTATCTGCATACACATGGAAATATCTACACAGCTATCTCTTTACACATGGAAATCACTACACCGCTATCTGTATGAACATGGAAATATCTTCACTGCCATCTGTATGAAGATGGATATATCTACACAGCCATCTGGATGAACATGGTAATATGTATACCGCTATCTGCATGAACGTGGAAATATCTACACCGCTATCTGTGTAATCATGCATACATCTTCACCACTATCTGTATAAACATGGAAATATCTACACTGCTATCTGTATGAACGTGGAAATATCTACACCGCTATCTGTTTGAACATGGAAATATCTACACCGCTATCTGCATGAAAACGGAAATATCTACACAGCTATCTGCATTTACATGGAAATATCTACAAAGCTATCCCTTTACACATGGAAATATCTACACCGCTATCTGTACAAACATGGAAATATCTACACAGCCATCTGTAGGAATATGTAAATATCTACACCGTTATCTGTATACACATGGAATTATCTACACCGCTATCTGTATGAACATGGAAATATCTAAACCGCTATCTGTGTAACATGGAAATATCTACACCGATATCTGTGTAAACACGGAAATATCTACACCGCTATCTCTGTAAACATGGAAAAATCTACAGAGTCATCTGTATACATCTGTATAAACATGGAAATATCTACACCGTTATCTGTGTAAACATGGAAATATCTACACCGTTATCTGTGTAAACATGGAAATATCTACATCGCTAACACTAAAAACATGGAAAGACCTACACCATTATGTGTATAAAGACGGAAATATCTACACCGCTATCTGTATAAACATGGAAATATCTACACCGCCATCTGTATGAACGTGGAAATGTCTAAACCGCCATCTCTATAAACATGTAAATATCTACACCCCCCTCTGTAGGAACATGGAAATATCTACAACGCTATCTGCTTAAACATTGAAATATCTTCACAGCTATCTGCCTAAAAGTGGAAATATCTACACCGCTATCTGCATAAACTTGGAAATATCTACACCGCTGTCTGTGTAAACATGGAAATATCTAAACCAAAAACTGTAGGAACATGGAAATATCTACACGACTATCTCCATAAACATGGAAATATCTACACCGCTATCTGTATAAACATGGAAATATCTACACAGCCATCTGTAGGAACATGTAAATATCTACACCACTATCTCTATAAACATGGAAATATCTACACTGCTATCTGTATAAATACGGAAATATCTACACCGCTATCTGTGTAAACATGGAAACATCTACACCGGTATCTCTGAAAACATGTAAAGATCTACAGCATTATGTGTATAAAGACGTAAATATCTACACTGCTATCTGTATAAACATGGAAATATCTACACCGCTATCTGTATGAACATGGAAATATCTACACCGCTATCTGTGTAAACATGCATACATCTTCACCACTATCTGTATAAACATGGAAATATCTACACTGCTATCTGTATGAACATGGAAATATCTACACCACTATCTGTTTGAACATGGAAATATCTACACCGGTATCAGCATGCAAATGGAAATATCTACAAAGCTATCTGCATATACATGGAAATATCTATGCAACTATCTCTTTACACATGGAAATAACTACACCGCTATCTCTATAAACATGGAAATATCTACACCGCCATCTGTATGAACATGGAAATATCTACACCGCCGTCTGTATGAACATATAAATATCTACACCGCCATCTGTATTAAGATGAAGATATCTACACCGCTATCTGTATAAACATGGAAATATCTACACCGCTATCTGTATATACATGGAAATATCTACACCGCTATCTCTATAAACATGGAAATATCTACACCGCTATCTGTATGAACATGGAAATGTCCACACCGCTATCTGTATGAACATGGAAATATCTACGCCGCCATCTGTATGAACATGGAAATATCTTCACCGCCATCTGTATGAACATGGATATATCTACAGAGCCATCTGGATGAACATGGAAATATCTACACCGCTATATGTATGAACATGGAAATAGCTACACCGCTATCTGTATGAACATGGAAATATCTACACCGCTATCTGTATGAACATGGAAATATCTACACCGCTATCTGTATGAACATGGAAATATCTACACTGCTATCTGTATGAACATGGAAATATATTCACCGCCATCTGTATGAACATGGATATATCTACACAGCCATCTGGATGAACATGGAAATATCTACACCGCTATCTGTATGTGCATGGAAATATCTGCACCGCTATCTGTGTAACCATGCATACATCTTCACCGCTATCTGTATAAACATGGAAATATCTAAACCGCTATCTGTATGAACATGGAAATATCTACACCGCTACCTGTATAAACATGGAAATATCAGCACCGCAATCTGTATGAACATGGAAATATCTACACCACTATCTGTATCAACATGGAAATAGCTACACAGCCATCTGCATGAACATAGAAATATCTACACCGCTATCTGTATGAACATGGAAATATCTACACCGCTATCTGTATGAACATGGAAATATCTACACCGCTATCTGTATGAACATATAAATATCTACACCGCCATCTGTATTAAGATGCAGATATGTACACCGCTATCTGTATAAACATGGAAATATCTACAAAGCTACTTCTTTACACATGGAAATAACTACGCCGCGATCTCTATAAACATGGAAATATGTACACCGCTATCTGTATGAACATGGAAATATCAGCACTGCTATCTGTATGTACACGGATATGTCTACACAGCCATCTGGATGAACATGGAAATATCTACACCGCTATCTGTATGAACATGGAAATATCTACACTGCTATCTGTGTAAAAAAGCATACATCTTCACCGCTATCTGTATAAACATGGAAATATCTACACCGCTATCTGTATGAACATGGAAATATCTACGCCGCTATCTGTTTGAGCATGGAAATATCTACACCGCTATCTGCATGAAAATGGAAATATCTACACAGCTATCTGCATATACATGGAAATATCTACAAAGCTATCTCTTTACACATGGAAATAACTACACCGATATCTCTATAAACATGGAAATATCTACACCGCCATCTGTATGAACATGGACATATCAGCACCGCCATCTGCATGAACATGGAAATATCTGAACTGCCATCTCTATGAACATATAAATAGCTGCACCGCCATCTATATTAAGATGGAGATATCTACACCGCTATCTGTATAACCTTGGAAATATCTACACCGCTATCTGTATAAACATGGAAATATCTACACCGCAATCTGTATAAACATGGAAATATCTACACCGCTACCTGTACAAACATGGAAATATCAGCACCGCTATCTGTATGAACATGGAAATATCTACACCGCTATCTCTATGAACATGGAAATTTCTACACCGCTATCTGTATGAACATGGAAATAGCTACACCGCTATCTGTATGAACATGGAAATATCTACACCACTACCTGTATGAACATGGAAATATCTACACCGCTATCTGTATGAACATGGATATATCTACACAGCCATCTGGATGAACATGGAAATATCTACACCGCTATCTGTATGAACATGGAAATATCTACACCGCTATCTGTGTAAATATGCATACATCTTCACAGCAATCTGTATAAACATGGAAATATCTACACCGCTATCTGTATGAACATGGAAATATCTACACCGCTATCTGTTTGAACATGGAAATATCTACACCGCTGTCTGCATGAAAATGGAAATATCTACACAGCTATCTGCATATACATGGAAATATCTACAAAGCTATCTCTTTCCACATGGAAATAACTACAGCGCTATCTCTATAAACATGGAAATATCTACACCGTCATCTGTATGAACATGGAAATATCTACACCGCCATCTGTATTAAGAAAGAGATATCTACACCACTATTTGTATAAACATGGAAATATCTACACCGCTATCTGTATAAACATAGAAATATCTACACAGCTATCTGTATAAACAGGGAGATATCTACACCGCTACCTGTATAAACATGGAAATATCAGGACCGCTAACGGTATGAACATGGAAATATCTACACCGCTATCTGTATGAACATGGAAATATCTACACCGCTATCTGTATGAACATGGAAATACCTTCACCGCCATCTGTATGAACATGCACATATCAACACAGCCATCTGTATGAACATGGAAATATCTACACCGCTGTCTTATGAACATGGAAATATCTACACCGCTATCTGTATGAACATGGAAATATCTTCACCGCCATCTGTATGAACATGGATATGACTACACAGCCATCTGGATGGACATGGAAATATCTTCAACGCTATCTGTATGAACATGGAAATATCTACACCGCTATCTGTTTGAACATGGAAATATCTAAACCGCTATCTGCATGAAAATAGAAATATCTACACAGCTATCTGCATATACATGGAAATATCTACAAAGCTATCTCTTTACACAAGGATATAACTACACCGCTATCTCTATAAACACGGAAATATCTACACCGCCATCTGTATGAACATGGAAATACCTCCACCGCCATCTGTATGAACATATAAATATCTACACCGCCATCTGTATTAAGATTGGAGATATCTACACCGCTCTCTGTATAAACATGGAAATATCTACACCGCTACCTGTATAAACATGGAAATATCAGCACCGCTACCAGTATGAACATGGAAATGTCTACACCGCTATCTCTATGAACATGGAAATACCTACACCGCTATCTGTATGAACATGGAAATATCTACACCGCTATCTGTATGAACATGGAAATATCTACACAGCCATCTGGATGAACATGGAAATATCTACACCGCTATCTGCATGAACATGGAAATATCTACACCGCTATCTGTGTAAAGAAGCATACATCTTCACCGCAATCTGTATAAGCATGGAAATATCAACACCGCTTTCTGTATGAACGTGGAAATATCTACACCGCTATCTGTTTGAACATGGAAATATCTAAACCGCTATGAGCATGAAAATGGAAATATCTACACAGCTATCTGCATATACATGGAAATATCTACACAGATATCTCTTTACACATGGAAATAAACACACCGCTATGTCAATAAACATGGAAATATCTACACCGCCATCTGTATGAACATGGAAATATCTGCACCGCCATCTGTATGAGCATATAAATTACTACACCGCCAACTGTATTAAGATGGAGATATCTACACCGCTATCTGTATAAACATGGAAATATTTACACCGCTATCTGTATAAACATGGAAATATCTACACTGCTATCTGTATAAACATGGAAATATCAGCACCACTATCTGTATGAACATGGAAATATCAGCCCCTCTATCTGTATGAACTTGGAAGTATCTACACCGCTATCACTATGAACATGGAAATATCTACACCGCTATCTGTTTGAACATGGAAATATCTAAACCGCTATCTGCTTGAAAATGGAAATATATACACAGCTATCTGCATACACATGGAAATATCTACACAGCTATCTCTTTACACATGGAAATCACTACACCGCTATCTGTATGAACATGGAAATATCTTCACTGCCATCTGTATGAAGATGGATATATCTACACAGCCATCTGGATGAACATGGTAATATGTATACCGCTATCTGCATGAACGTGGAAATATCTACACCGCTATCTGTGTAATCATGCATACATCTTCACCACTATCTGTATAAACATGGAAATATCTACACTGCTATCTGTATGAACGTGGAAATATCTACACCGCTATCTGTTTGAACATGGAAATATCTACACCGCTATCTGCATGAAAACGGAAATATCTACACAGCTATCTGCATTTACATGGAAATATCTACAAAGCTATCCCTTTACACATGGAAATATCTACACCGCTATCTGTACAAACATGGAAATATCTACACAGCCATCTGTAGGAATATGTAAATATCTACACCGTTATCTGTATACACATGGAATTATCTACACCGCTATCTGTATGAACATGGAAATATCTAAACCGCTATCTGTGTAACATGGAAATATCTACACCGATATCTGTGTAAACACGGAAATATCTACACCGCTATCTCTGTAAACATGGAAAAATCTACAGAGTCATCTGTATACATCTGTATAAACATGGAAATATCTACACCGTTATCTGTGTAAACATGGAAATATCTACACCGTTATCTGTGTAAACATGGAAATATCTACATCGCTAACACTAAAAACATGGAAAGACCTACACCATTATGTGTATAAAGACGGAAATATCTACACCGCTATCTGTATAAACATGGAAATATCTACACCGCCATCTGTATGAACGTGGAAATGTCTAAACCGCCATCTCTATAAACATGTAAATATCTACACCCCCCTCTGTAGGAACATGGAAATATCTACAACGCTATCTGCTTAAACATTGAAATATCTTCACAGCTATCTGCCTAAAAGTGGAAATATCTACACCGCTATCTGCATAAACTTGGAAATATCTACACCGCTGTCTGTGTAAACATGGAAATATCTAAACCAAAAACTGTAGGAACATGGAAATATCTACACGACTATCTCCATAAACATGGAAATATCTACACCGCTATCTGTATAAACATGGAAATATCTACACAGCCATCTGTAGGAACATGTAAATATCTACACCACTATCTCTATAAACATGGAAATATCTACACTGCTATCTGTATAAATACGGAAATATCTACACCGCTATCTGTGTAAACATGGAAACATCTACACCGGTATCTCTGAAAACATGTAAAGATCTACAGCATTATGTGTATAAAGACGTAAATATCTACACTGCTATCTGTATAAACATGGAAATATCTACGCAGCCATCTGTAGGAACATGTAAATATCTACACAGTTATCTGTATACACATGGAATTATCTACACCGCTATCTGTATGAACATGGAAATATCTACAACGCTATCTGTGTAAACATGGAAATATCTACACCGCTATCTGTGTAAACATGGAGATATCTGCACCGCTATCTCTATAAACATGGAAATATCCACACAGCCATCTATATAAACATGGAAATATCTACACTATGCTCTGTATAAACCTGGAAATATCTACACTGATATTTCTATAAACATGGAAACATCTACACCGCTATCTCTATTAACATGGAAATATCTACACCGCTATCTGTGTAAACATGGAAATATCTACACCGCTGTCTGTGTAAACATGGAAATACCAACACCGCTATATCTATAAACATGGAAATATCTACACCGCTATCTGTATAAACATAGAAATATCTACACAGCTATCTGTATAAACAGGGAAATATCTACACCGCTACCTGTATAAACATGGAAATATCAGCACCGCTAACGGTATGAACATGGAAATATCTACACCGCTATCTGTATGAACATGGAAATATCTACACCGCTATCTGTATGAACATGGAAATACCTTCACCGCCATCTGTATGAACATGCATATATCAACACAGCCATCTGTATGAACATGGAAATATCTACACCGCTATCTTATGAACATGGAAATGTCTACACCGCTATCTGTATGAACATGGAAATATCTTCAAAGCCATCTGTATGAACATGGATATGTCTACACAGCCATCTGGATGAACATGGAAATATCTACACCGCGATCTGTATGAACATGGAAATATCTACACCGCTATCTGTGTAAACATGCATACATCTTCACCGCTATCTGTATAAACATGGAAATATCTACAATGCTATCTGTATGAACATGGAAATATCTACACCGCTATCTGTTTGAACATGGAAATATCTAAACCGCTATCTGCATGAAAATAGAAATATCTACACAGCTATCTGCATATACATGGAAATATCTACAAAGCTATCTCTTTACACAAGGATATAACTACACCGCTATCTCTATAAACACGGAAATATCTACACCGCCATCTGTATGAACATGGAAATATCTCCACCGCCATCTGTATGAACATATAAATATCTACACCGCCATCTGTATTAAGATTGGAGATATCTACACCGCTCTCTGTATAAACATGGAAATATCTACACCGCTACCTGTATAAACATGGAAATATCAGCACCGCTATCTGTATGAACATGGAAATGTCTACACCGCTATCTCTATGAACATGGAAATACCTACAATGCTATCTGTATGAACATGGAAATATCTACACCGCTATCTGTATGAACATGGAAATATCTACACCGCTATCTGTATGAACATGGAAATATCTACAGAGCCATCTGGATGAACATGGAAATATCTACACCGCTATCTGCATGAACATGGAAATATCTACACCGCTATCTGTGTAAAGAAGCATACATCTTCACCGCAATCTGTATAAGCATGGAAATATCAACACCACTTTCTGTATGAACGTGGAAATATCTACACCGCTATCTGTTTGAACATGGAAATATCTAAACCGCTATGAGCATGAAAATGGAAATATCTACACAGCTATCTGCATATACATGGAAATATCTACACAGCTATCTCTTTACACATGGAAATAAATACACCGCTATGTCAATAAACATGGAAATATCTACACCGCCATCTGTATGAACATGGAAATATCTGCACCGCCATCTGTATGAACATATAAATATCTACACCGCCAACTGTATTAAGATGGAGATATCTACACCGCTATCTGTATAAACATGGAAATATTTACACCGCTATCTGTATAAACACGGAAATATCTACACCGCTATCTGTATAAACATGTAAATATCAGCACCGCTATCTGTATGAACAGGGAAATATCAGCCCCTCTATCTGTATGAACTTGGAAGTATCTACACCGCTATCACTATGAACATGGAAATATCTACACCGCTGTCTGTTTGAACATGGAAATATCTAAACCGCTATCCGCTTGAAAATGGAAATATATACACAGCTATCTGCATATACATGGAAATATCTACACAGCTATCTCTTTACACATGGAAATCACTACACCGCTATCTGTATGAACATGGAAATATCTTCACTGCCATCTGTATGAAGATGGATATATCTACACAGCCATCTGGATGAACATGGTAATATGTATACCGCTATCTGCATGAACGTGGAAATATCTACACCGCTATCTGTGTAAACATGCATACATCTTCACCACTATCTGTATAAACATGGAAATATCTACACCGCTATCTGTATGAACGTGGAAATATCTACACCGCTATCTGTTTGAACATGGAAATATCTACACCGCTATCTGCATGAAAACGGAAATATCTACACAGCGATCTGCATTTACATGGAAATATCTACAAAGCTATCCCTTTACACATGGAAATAACTACAGCGCTATCTCTATAAACATGGAAATAGCTACACCGCTATATGTATGAACATGGAAATATCTACACCACTATCTGTATGAACATGGAAATATCTACACCGCTATCTGTATGAACATGGAAATAACTTCACCGCCATCTGTATGAACATGGATATATCTACACAGCCATCTGGATGAACATGGAAATATCTACACCGCTATCGGTATAAACATGGAAATATCTACACCGCTATCTGTATAAACATGGAAATATCTACACCGCTACCTGTATAAACAAGGAAATATAAGCACCGCTATCTGTATGAACATGGAAATATCTACACAGCTATCTGTTTGAACATGGAAATATCTTCACCGCTATCTGTATGAACATGGAAATATCTACACCACTATCTGTATGAACATGGAAATATCTACACCGCTATCTGTATGAACATGGAAATATCTTCACCGCCATCTGTATGAACATGGATATATCTACACAGCCATATGGATGAACATGGAAATATCTACACCGCTATATGCATGAACATGGAAATAGCTACACTGCTATCTGTATGAACATGGAAGTAGCCACACCGCCATCTGTATGAACATGGAAATATCTGCACCGCCATCTGTATGAACATATACATATCTACACCGCCATCTGTATTAAGATGGAGATATCTACACCGCTATCTGTATAAACCTGGAAATAACTACACCGCTATCTGTATAAACATGGAAATATCCACAACGCTATCAGTATGAACATGGAAATATCTACACCACTATCTGTATGGACATGGAAATATCTACACCGTTATCTGTATGAACATGGATTTATCTACTCAGCCTTCTGGATGAGCATTTAAATATCTACACCGCTATCTGTATGAACATGGAAATATCTACACCGCTATCTGTGTAAACTTGCATACAACTTCACCCCTATCTGTATAAACATGGAAATATCTACACCGCTATCTGTATGAACATGGAAATATCTACAACGCTATCTGTTTGAACATGGAAATATTTAAACCGCTATCTGCATGAAAATGGAAATATCTACACAGCTATCTGCATATACATGGAAATATCTACACAGCTATCTCTTTACACATGGAAATAACTACACCGCTATCTCTATAAACATGGAAATATCTACACTGCCATCTGTATGACCATGGAAATATCTGCACCGCCATCTGTATGAACATATAAATATCTACACCGCCAACTGTATTAAGATGGAGATACCTACACCGCTATCTGTATAAACATGGAAATATCTACACCGCTGTCTGTATAAACGTGGAAATATCTACACCGCTATCTGTATAAACATGGAAATATCAGCACCGCTATCTGTATGAACATGGAAATATCATCCCCTCTATCTGTATGAACATGGAAGTATCTACACCGATATCTCTATGAACATGGAAATATCTACACCGCTATCTGTGTAAACTTGCATACAACTTCACCGCAATCTGTATAAACATGGAAATATGTACATCGCTATCTGTATGAACATGGAAATATCTACACCGCCATCTGTATGAACATGGAAATATCTGCACCGCCATCAGTATTAACATACAAATATCTACACCGCCATCTGTATTTAGATGGAGATATCTACACTGCTATCTGTATAAACCTGGAAATATCTACACCGCTATCTGTATAAACATGGAAATATCTACATCGCCATCTGTATGAACGTGGAAATGTCTAAACCGCCATCTCTATAAACATGTAAATATCTACACCCCCCTCTGTAGGAACATGGAAATATCTACAACGCTATCTGCTTAAACATTGAAATATCTACACCGCTATCTGCCTAAAAGTGGAAATATCTACACCGCTATCTGCATAAACTTGGAAATATCTACACCGCTGTCTGTGTAAACATGGAAATATCAAAACCACAAACTGTAGGAACATGGAAATATCTACACGACTATCTCCATAAACATGGAAATATCTACACAGCTATCTGTATAAACATGGAAATATCTACACAGCTATCTGTATGAACATGGAAATATCTACACCGCTATCTGTATAAACATGGAAATATCTACACAGCCATCTGTAGGAACATGTAAATATCTACACCACTATCTCTATAAACTTGGAAATATCTACACTGCTATCTGTATAAATATTTCAAATATCTACACCGCTATCTGTGTAAACATGGAAAGATCTACATCGCTATCTCTGAAAACATGGAAAGATCTAAAGCATTATGTGTATAAAGACGTAAATATCTACACTGCTATCTGTATAAACATGGAAATATCTACGCAGCCATCTGTAGGAACATGTAAATATCTACACAGTTATCTGTATACACATGGAAATATCTACACCGCTATCTGTATAAACTTGGAAATATCTACACCGCTATCTGTGTAAACATGGAAATATCTACACCGCTATCTGTGTAAACATGGAAATATCTACACCACTATCTGTGTAAACATGGAAATATCTACACCGCTATCTGTACAAACATGGAAACATCTACACAGCCATCTGTAGGAATATGTAAATATCTACACCGTTATCTGTATACACATGGAATTATCTACACCGCTATCTGTATGAACATGGAAATATCTACACCGCTATCAGTGTAAACATGGAAATATCTACACCGATATCTGTGTAAACATGGAAATATCTACACCGCTATCTCTGTAAACATGGAAATATCTACAGAGTCATCTGTATACATCTGTATAAACATGGAAATATCTACACCGTTATCTGTGTAAACATGGAAATATCTACACCGTTATCTGTGTAAACATGGAAATATCTACATCGCTATCTCTAAAAACATGGAAAGACCTACACCATTATGTGTATAAAGACGGAAATATCTACACGGCTATCTGTATAAACATGGAAATAACTACACTGCCATCTGTATGAAAGTGGAAATGTCTAAACCGCCATCTCTATAAACATGTAAATATCTACACCCCCCTCTGTAGGAACATGGAAATATCTACAACGCTATCTGCTTAAACATTGAAATATCTACACCGCTATCTGCCTAAAACTGGAAATATCTACACCGCTATCTGCATAAACTTGGAAATATCTACACCGCTGTCTGTGTAAACATGGAAATATCTAAACCAAAAACTGTAGGAACATGGAAATATCTACACGACTATCTCCATAAACATGGAAATATCTACACCGCTATCTGTATAAACATGGAAATATCTACACTGCCATCTGTAGGAACATGTAAATATCTACACCACTATCTCTATAAACATGGAAATATCTACACTGCTATCTGTATAAACATGGAAATATCTACAACACTATCTGTGTAAACATGGAAAGATCTACACCGCTATCTCTGAAAACATGGAAAGATCTACACCATTATGTGTATAAAGACGTAAATATCTACACCGCTATCTGTATAAACATGGAAATATCTACACAGCTATCTGTATGAACATGGAAATATCTACACCGCTATCTGTGTAAACATGGAAATATCTGCACAGCCATCTGTAGGAACATGTAAATATCTACACCACTATCTCTATAAACATGGAAATATCTACACTGCTATCTGTATAAATATGGAAATATCAACACCGCTATCTGTGTAAACATGGAAAGATCTACACCGCTATCTCTGAAAACATGTAAAGATCTACAGCATTATGTGTATAAAGACGTAAATATCTACACTGCTATCTGTATAAACATGGAAATATCTATGCAGCCATCTGTAGGAACATGTAAATATCTACACAGTTATCTGTATACACATGGAATTATCTACACCGCTACCTGTATGAACATGGAAATATCTACACCGCTATCTGTGTAAACATGGAAATATCTACACCGCTATCTGTGTAAACATGGAGATATCTGCACCGCTATCCCTATAAACATGGAAATATCCACACAGCCATCTATATAAACATGGAAATATCTACACTATGCTCTGTATAAACCTGGAAATATCTACACTGATATCTCTATAAACATGGAAACATCTACACCGCTATCTCTATTAACATGGAAATATCTACACCGCTATCTGTGTAAACATGGAAATATCTACACCGCTGTCTGTGTAAACATGGAAATACCTACACCGCTATATCTATAAACATGGAAGTATCTACACCGCCATCTGTATGGGTATGGAAATATCTACACCGCCATCTGTATAAACACGGAAATATCTACACCGTTATCTGTGTACACATGGAATTATCTACACCGCTATCTGTATAAACATGGAAATATCTACAATGCTATCTGCGTAAACATGGAAATATCCTCACCGCTATCTCTATATACATGCAAATATCTACACCACTATCTGTGTAAACATGGAAATATCTACACCGATATCTCTGTAAACTTGGAAATATCTACACCGCTATCTCTGTGAACATGGAAATATCTACAGAGTCATCTGTATAAACATGGAAATATCTACACCGCTATCTGTGTAAACATGGAAATATCTACACCGCAATCTCTAAAAACATGGAAAGATCTACACCATTATGTGTATAAAGACGGAAATATCTACACCGCTATCTGTATAAACATGGAAATATCTACACCGCCATCTGTATGAACGTGGAAATGTCTAAACCACCATCTCTATAAACATGTAAATATCTACACCGCCCTCTGTAGGAACATGGAAATGTCTACAACGCTATCTGTTTAAACATTGAAATATCTACACCGCTATCTGCCTAAAAGTGGAAATATCTACACCGCTATCTGCATAAACTTGGAAATACCTACACCGCTATCTGTGTACACATGGAAATATCTACACCACCAACTGTAGGAACATGAAAATATCTACACCGCCAACTCTATAAACATTGAAATATCTACACCGCTATCTGTATAAACATGGAAATATCTACACCGCTATCTGTGTAAACATGGAAATATCTACACCGCCTTCTGTGTAAACATGGAAATATCTACACCGCCATATCTATAAACATAGAAATATCTTCAACTCCGTCTGTATGAACATGGAATTATCTACACTGCCATCTGTATGAACATGGATACATCTACACCGCTATCTGTATAAACATGGAAATATCTACACCGCCATCGGTAGGAAAATGAAAATTACTACACCGCCATCTGTATGAACAGGGAACTATGTACACCACCATCTGTATCAACATGAAAATGCCTACACCGCCATCTGTATCACAATGGAAATATCTGCACCGCCATCTCTATAACAATGGAAATATCTAAACCGCCTTCTGTATGGAAATGGAAAAATCTACACCACCATCTGTATAAAGGTGGAAATATCTACACCGCTACCTGTGTGAACATGGAAATATCTACAACGCTATGTGTAAAAACATGGAAATATCTACACCTCCATCTGTATAAACATGGAAATATCTACACAGCTATCTGTATAAACATTTAAATATCTACACCGCCATCTCTATAAACATAGAAATATCTACACCGCCATCTGTATGAACATGGAAATATGTACACCTTCATCTGTATAAATGTGGAAATATCTACACCGCTATCTGTATGAACATGGCAATATGTACACCGCTACCTGTATTAACATGGAAATATCTACACCGCTATCTGTATAAACATGGAAATATCTACACCGCTGTCTCTATAAACATGGAAATATGTGCGCCGCTATCTCTATAAATATAGAAATATATACACCTCTGTCTCTATAAACATGGAAATATCTACAATGCTATCTGTATAAACGTGGAAATATCTACACCGCTATCTGTATAAACATGGAAATATCTACACCGCTATCTCTATAAACATGGATATATCTACACCACTATCTCTATAAACATGGAAATATCTACACCACTATCTGTATGAACATGGAAATATCCACACCGCTATCTGTATAGACATGGAAGTATCTACACCGGTAACTGTATAAACATGGAAATATCTACACCGCTATCGGTATAAATGTCTGTATTTGCTCTTAATTTATACCCAAGGCTGGGATGTTTCATATGATAAAAAGACCAAATACAGAAATAGACTATATTTGGTCTGGCAATTGATCTCTGCAATAATCAAACCTCAAAGACAATCAAACCTGAAATCTAAGCTACATATTAAATAGCTTGGTTTTTAGGTTGCACGTTGCTGTGTATGCTGGCTTCATAGAAAATGCAAGTAGCAATGGCCATTTTTTAATAGTCATTAGCCTTGAAGCTCTCCTACTTTTGAATCACATAGAAATAGAAATCAAATCTCACTAGATTTTTTTTTTTGAAACAGGGTCTGGCTTGGTTGCCCAGGCTGAAGAGCAGGGCATGATCTTGGCTCACACCTCTGCCTCTCGGACTCAAGCCATCCTCCCACCTCAGCCTTGGAGTAGCTGGGACCACAGGCATGTGCCACCATATCCAGCTAATATTTTTATTTTTGTACAAATGGGGTTTGTCATCTTTCCCAGGCAGGCCTCAAACTCCAAGACTCAAGCAATCCACCTGCCTTGAATTCCCAAAGTACTGGGTTTACAGGCGACAGCCACTACGCCCAGCAACTAAACTTCTAAAAATCAATTTTACATAAAATTATCTAAGCGTGCAAGGAAAGATAAGAAGCCTAAGGAACCAGTGAGTTGAAGAATAAATGCAGTTTATATCATACATGTAAACAACATGATGTGATGTGGTAGGAATCATCTAACATGCTTTAAAGCATGAGTAAAAGGTCTTTACTTAGAAAACTGGATCTTAGTTTAGGATATCTTTAGATAAGAGTATGAAACGTCATATCATATTGATAAGTAAAGTGCTTCCTTTGGCTAATTTTAAGGATAGGACATTTACTTTCATATAATTCATAGGAATCTTAGACTTAAAAATAAAATTTCCCTTCTCAAATCCTTACTTTTATACTTTTTTGCATTTCTTTCACTTTTGTGTTAATGGCCTATGTCTCAACATATTCTATTAAGCCTTCTGGAAACACATACTTTGTTTCCAGCCTCTTCAGAGAACCATCACTCCAATTCCTAGGCTTCTGAAGAAGCAGACCCAAGCTTATAATTATTACATATTTCCAAATCTAGGTGACCAACAAAAATTGATACTTTTCCCATCATACCTTTAAGTTAATAATCAGGTATATGCTGAGAGGTAAAGACCCAAGAGTGTTGGTTGTCTAATTGTGCAGCTGTATAAACAAATCTTAATGCTTGAAAATATTCAAAGGTTATTCTCACGTTGATTGTTGGTAACTATGTGTAACAACATGAAAAGAAAAAAAAAATCAAAGAATTACGTCTGAGGATAATACACAATCTCTAAGGGTAAGAAGAGCAACAAAAATTCTGCTTCAATTACCACTGAAATAATATATTTATCCTGTAAAATCTATGGTGGCTGGTTGTAAAAATTAGGCATTAGCAAACTGATAAAGACTTTTTAATGAAAACATTATGAAACATAGTTTTTAAAAAGTTAAATACACCCACACCAGTTTTTCACATTCTTTGGGCTGCTTTAATGCTGCCATTAAATAATTGATTTAGTTGTGACATAGATCCTATGTTCCATGGAGTCTACCATTCATAAAGATGCAATGTAAGGTAACAAAAATATAAATTGTGTGTGTGGGGAGGAGAAGTCAAGAGTATTTTTATGTGACAGAAGTTAAGTTGTTATCAGTGTAAAATAGTCTGTTACAAATACCGGACTCTGTATGTTAGTTTCACTAACCAGAAAGAAAGAAATTACAGCAGATACACACACACACACCAAAAAAGGGAAAAGAAACAAAGCTTAGCACCACAGAAAACCACCAAACTAGAGGGATAAACAATAAGAAAGGAAGAAGTGAACAAGTAATCTAAAAAACAACTAATGAAATGGTAGAAGGAAGTCCTAATTTATCAATAATAAACTTCAATAGAAGTGGATTAAACTCTACTTAAAAGATATAAAGTGGATGAATGGATTCGGATAGCAAAACCCACCTATATGCTGCCTACATGATACTTACCTCACTATTAAAGACAAATAGACTGAAAGTGAAGAGATGGAAAAATATATTTTATGCAAACAAATGAAAAGCAAGCAGGAGTAGCCACAGTCATGTCATATTTTAAAAGGCTTTAAATAAAAAAAACTATATAAAAAAAGAATGTCACTGTATAATGAAATGATAAAAGGCCCAATTCAATAAGAGGACATAACATATATATTACTTAGGTGTAACTATATATGTACCCAACACCAGAACAACCAGATATATAAAGCAAATATTAGATTTAAAGGTAGAGATAGACTGCAATACAATATTAGTAGGAAATTTCAACACTCCACTTTAAAAATGGACAGATTCTATGAAGAGAAAATCAACCAAAAAATGACAGACTCAAACTATACCATAGACCAAATGGACCTAGCAGGTAAAGAAGATCTCACCTGATATGGTTTGGCTGTATATCCCCACCCAAATCTCATCTTGATTATAGCTCCCATAATTCATACATGTTGTGGGAGGGAACCAGTGGGAGATAATTGAATCATGGGGGCGGTTCCCCCATACTGTTCTTGTGGTAGTGAATACGTCTAACAAGATCTGAGGTTTTATAAGGGGGAACCCTTTCACTTGGTTCTCAATTCTATTTTGTTTGCTACCATGTAAGATGTGTCTTTCGCCTTCCATCATGATTGGGAGACCTCCCCAGCCACGTGGAACTATGAGTCCACTAAACCTCTTTTTCTCTGTAAATTACCCAGTCTCGGGTATGTCTTTATCAGCAGTATGAAAACAGACTAATACATCATCCAACAGCTGCAGAATACAAATTATTCTCAACTGTACACCAAACATTCTCTAGGACCAATCATACATTATGACACATAATAAGTCTTAACAAACTTAAGAAGACAGATATCATATGAAGTATCTTTTCTGATTACAGGGATATAAAGCCAGAAATCAACAACAGGAAAGCCCTTGGAAATTTTATAAAAACATGGAAATTAAATAGCACGCACCCAAGAAATCAATAGGTCTCATTAAGACATTAATAGGAAAATTTCAAAAGTCACTGAGACAAGTAAGAATGAAAATCCAACATACCCAAACCTATGGAACGTAGCAAAAGCAGTTCTAAGAGGGAAATTTATAGCAATGAAAGCCTACACCAAAAAAGAAGAAAGATTTTCAAATCACAAAGCAAAATTATACACTTCAAGTAACTAGAACATCAAAAACAAACTAAACCCAAAATTGGTAGAAGGAAGGAAATAATAAAGCTCACAGCAGATATAAAGGAAACAGACACTAAAAAATATTTCAAAAGATAAATAAGACAAAGTGTAAAGGTAAAACTGACAAACCTTTAGCTAAACTAAGACAAAAGGAGAGAAAATTCAAATAAATAAAAGATGAAAAAGGAGACATTACAACTGATACACCACAGAAATAGAAGGGATTGTAAGACATTACTCATAACTATATGCCAACAAATTTGATAGTGTAGAATAAAATGAATAAATTTCTGCACACATACAACTACCCAGATTAAATTGTGAGGAAATATAACATCTGAACACATCAATAATGAGTTTGGAAATTGAATCAATAATAAAACATCTTCCATCAAAACAACAACAACAACAACCAACACCCAGGACCTGATGTCTTCACTGCTGAATTCTACCAAACAGTTAAAGAATAACTACCAATTCTCCACAAACTTTTCCACAAAAGTAATGAGGAAGGAATACTTCCATACTCATCTTATGAGGCTCGCAATATCCTGATTCTAAAACCAGACAAAGACACGCACAAAATGAAAATAACAGGCCAATATTCCTGAAGAACATAGATACAAAAATTCTCAACAAGATACAAGTGAACTGACTTCGACAGCACACTAAAAAGAGTATTCACTATAATCAAGTGGGGTTCATCCCAGGGATGAAAGGATGGCTTAAAATGCACAAATCAGTAAATATGATACACCACCACAATAGAAAGAAGAACAAAAACCATGTGATCATTTCAACAGATGCAAAAAGAACACTTGACAAAAGTCAACATTCCTTTATGATAAAAACTGTCAAGAAAGTAGGTATAGGAGTGTACCTCAACGCAGTAAAGGCCATAGGTGACAAACCCACAGCTAACATCTTATTTATGGTGAATAGTTAAATGCTTTTCCTCTTTGATGTGGAGGAAGACAAGGATGTCAACTTCTACCACTTCTATTTAGCATAGTACTGGAGGTCAGAGCCAGAGCAATTAGACAAAAGAAATAAATAAGAGGGATCCAAACTGGAAAGAAGGAAGTCAGATTGTTTCTGTTTGTAGAAAATGTGATCTCACATACATATGTATACATCTATATATATGATCATATAGATATATATGATCTCTCTCTCTTTAGGGTTCTTTCTATATATACTTATATAGAGTGAGAACCCTAAAGACTTGACCAAAAACTACTAGAAATCATAAATAAATTCAGTAAAGTTGTAGTATACAAAATCAACACAGAAAATTCAGTGGTGTTTCTATACACTAATAGTGAACTATCTGAAAAAGTCATCAAGAAAGGAATTCCATTTACAATAGCTACCAAGAAATCTGCAGATAAATTTAATCAAGGTCGTGAAAGATCTCTACAATGAAAACTATAACACACTGATGGAAAAATTTACGATCCACAAAAAATGGACACTATATACTCATGGAATGGAAGAACTGATACTATTGAAATGACCATACTAACAAAATGTCCTACAGATTCAATGCAATCCCTATCAAAATACCAATGAAATTCTTCACAGAAATAGAAAAAAATACCCTAAAATTTGTATGAAACCAGAAAAGACCCCAAATAACCAAAGCAATCCTGTGCAAAAATAACAAAGCTGGAGGCACCACACTACCTGACTTCAAAATATACTACAAAGCCATAGTAAGCAAAACAGCATGGCACTGCCATAAAGCAAACACATAGACCAATGGAAGAGAATATACAGCTCAGAAATAAATTCTCATACCTAAAGTCAACTGATTTTCCAAAAAGGAGTCAAGAGCACACACAGGGGTAAAGACAGTCTCTTCATTAAATGGTACTGAGAAGATTGGATATCTACATGTGGGATAATGAAATTAGACCCCTATCTTTTACCTTATACAAAAATCAACTCAAATGCGATTAAAGACCTAAAGGTAAGATTGAAAACTATGAAAAACTACTAGAAGATAACATGTGGGAAATTCTCTATAACTTTGGGTTCTACAAGGATTTTTTAAATGAGACGTCAAAAGCACAGGCAACAAAAGCAAAAATAGATAAATGGGGTTTCATCAAACTAAAATGCTTTTGCACAGCAAAGGAAACTTAACAGAGTGAAAAAACAACTTACAGAATGGGATACAATATTTGCAAACTATACATCTGCTAAGGAGTTAATGCCCAGATTATATAACAAACTTAAACAACTCAACAGCAAAAACATAAATAACTTATTTAAAAATGGGCAAAACTGGGAGGCTGAGGCAGGCGGATTGCCTGAGGTCAGGAGTTTGAGACCAGCCTGACCAATATGGTGAAATCATTTCTCTACTAAAAATACAAAAATTTAGCCAAACATGATGGCGTGTGCCTGTAACCCCAGCTACTCAGCAGGCTGAGGCAGGGGAATTGCTTGAACCAGGGAGATGGAGGTTGCCGTGAGCCCCGATTGCACCACTGCACTCCAGCTTGGGCAAGAGAGCAAGACTCCTTCACAAAAAAAAAAAAAAAAAAGGACAAAATAAACTAAAAGAAATGCCACAAGAGAAAATATAGAAATTGTCAAGACGAATATATAATAAAATCATGTTCAACATCACTAACCATCAGGGAAACGCAAATCAAAACCGCAATGAGATACCAGTTCACCCATTAGAATGGCTATTAGCAAAAAGGTAAAAGATAACAAGAGTTGGCAAGGAAGTGGAGAAAACGGAACACTTATGCACTGTTGATGGGGTTGTAAACTAGTACAACCATTAAGCAAAACTTTATGGAAGTTCGCTAAAAAATAAAAAATAAAAAAAAAAAACAATCATTCGATCACATAACCCAGCAATCCCACTACTGGGTATATATCCATAGGAAATGAAATCATTGTGTTTGAAAAATATCTGCACTCTTATGTTTACTGTAGCACTATTTCTAATAATCAGATATGGAATCAACCTATGTGTATAAAAACAAACAAGTGAATTATATATATATAATATATATTATGTATATTATATATAATACATATTATGTATATTATATATAATATATTATGTATAATATATAATATATTATATATTAATATATTATTAATATTAATGTATTATATATTAATATTAATAATATTAATAAAAAATAATAATTATTAATAAATAATTAATAATAATTATTAATAAATAATTATTAATAATTATTAATAATTATTAATAATTAATATTAATATTAATATATTATTAATATATATTATATGTATAATATACATTATATATTATGTATATTTTATATATAATACATATTATGTATATTATATACATAATATATATTATGTGTATTATAATATATATAATGTATAATGTATATAATATACGTTATGTATATTATATATAATATACATTATGTATGTTATGTATATTATATATTACATATAATATATATTATTATATATAATTATATATAATTATAATTATAATTATATATAATTTTATGTGTAATTATAATTATGCATAAAATTAATTATAATTATATATAATTTTATGTGTAATTATAATTACACATAAAATTATATATGTATATATATATATATATATATGGACACACACACAATGAAATACTATTCAGCCATAAAAAAAGAATGAAATTCTGCCAGTTGCAACAACATGGATGACCCTGTAGGATACAATGTTAAGTGAAATAAGCCAGACACAGAAAGCAAATACCGCATGATCTCGCTCATATGTGGAATCTTAAAAAAAAAATGTTAATAGAGAAGTAGAGTAGAATAGTGGTTACCAAACAGTGAGGAAGAAGTGGGGAGGGCAAAATGGAGATAGATTGGTTAACAGTTATGAAATCACAATTATATAGGAAGAATAAGTTGTAGTGTTCTTTGCAAAGCAGGGTGACTATAGTTAAAGTATTGTATATTACAAAGTATCTAGAAGAAAGGATTTTGAAATTTCTTATTAAAAAGAAATGATGAATGCATGAGGTAATTAATACACTAACTATCCTTATTGGATCCTTAGACAACATACATATTCATTGAAACATCAAATTGTATCCTATAAATCTATATAATTACAATGTGAAAATTTTTTAAAAATAAATTAATGAATTAAATAACAATTTTAAAATGTTCTCAATCACCAATGCAAAGTTTAGGAGCTTTGTTCTTGACTCAGCCTTAAGACTGAAAACTAATGTGTTAGAAATATTTGTAGATCCTCTCAATTTTGAAAGAATCCTAGCTAAACTACTGAAATATAAAATATATTCTATGTAATATGCTCTTAGGTATATTCTTAGGTGAACTCTGCTTTTAGATGAAGCTTATAAAAATGAAAAACCTATCTGAAATAAAATTTTAAAGTATTTGGAAAATTACAGCTTAATCTCTTAAAGACAAATTTTCTATACAGTAACCTTTTTATGTGCTTTTGAAATGGGGTATACAATTATTTTCCCTGATGTGAGACAAAATATAGAATGTTGGCATTTTATCTAAGAAGTTAACTTAGGAAGAAAGAGTGAGAGGCAGAGGAATGAGGGAAGAAAGGAAGGCTGATGATGGGATACCTTATCAAGTTGCCTAATGCTGTATTGGAACCTAATAGGCCTTCTAAGGAGTTTTATTACATAATGCAAGACTCCTCAATCTGGGAGGAGGAAAGGGCTTTATTTTTGAGTGGTCACAGGTTGCCCCATGGGCATAAACTCTACCAAGCTGCTAGGTTACACCTACATGAGCATCCCACCTGCTTAAGTAAGAGCAGCCACAAACTGTGGGCCATTCCAGGTAAGTGTCATATCACACCTGCACCAACTAGTCAAAGCCTGGGTCAAAGCCTGTGCAGAACTGATCGCTACAGCAGAGGCTAAAATAAGAAATGGGGCTAAGAGAGTGAAAAGCAGTGCCCATATGTATCCAAAAACAGGTTGAAGATATCTTTAGGAAGGAACAGATAATTTTTTTTATTCATACAATAACAGATGCATATGAACTCCTCGACTAGTCACCCATTCCTGTCAGCCCTTGGGCTTCATAACTAAATCATTCTTCCTTTGTAATCCAGTCCCACATTTTCAGCTATCTCTATATGTTTATTATCTTAAATATTTCTTTGCTCTATACTCTTCCCCTAGTCTTCAACCAATTTCTTTCTTTATTGTCCCAACCCACAGACTGTTATTTCCACTTCGATGTCCCATAGAAGCTTCAAGGGTTTGAAATACCTAAAAAAACAACTCATCTTTCTCCCTAAAACTCCCTCTCCTTCTCCCACTTCAAAATTTCAACTAATGGCTCCCCCTGTTATTCCCACCAGAATCCTGAATGATCCCTGTTTCCCCTCATTCACTCCATACATGTAAATCTCATTAACGTTACTTTCTAGATATTTCATGAATCCTTTCCATTCATTCTGTACTAGAAAGTGTTCCCAGTTTAGACCCTGGTGGTTGGTGGCCTCTTACCTAGGCGTGCTCTCTCTCTCTCTCTCTCTCTCTCTCTCTGTGGGTGTGGGTGTGGGTGTGTGTGTCCTGAGAATTTATTTACTTCTGGTTTTTGTTTGTTTTTTAGTATCCAGAATCTACAGGGAGCTTAAATCAATTAGAAAAAAAAAAATAACCCAATTAAAAAATGGGCAAAGGACATGAACAAACACTTCTCAAAAGAACACATACAAATGGCCAACAAATACACGAAAAAAAAATGCTTAGAATCACTAATCATCAGAAAAATGCAAATCAAAACACAATGAGATACCATTTCATACCGGTTGGAATGGCTATTATTAAAAAGTCAAAATACAACAGATGCCAGCAGGGCTGTAGACAAGAGGAAGTGTCTGTATATTTTTAGCTATAGCCCTACTTCAAACGTGTCCCCATTACAGCCAAAAGAGCGGCCTATCTAAAGGACTGTTCTGATCAGCTCACTTACCTGACTGAAACCTTCAGTGACTCCCATGGCCTGCAGGTCAATGCACTAATTCATGACTATAACATCTGAGATATCCTTGATCTGGCTACTGGTCTAGCCCTCTCTGACTCACGCTTTATAAACCATGCATTCTGGAACTTTTTAGTTGTTTCCCACATCAGCATGCTACTTCCCATCCATGTAGATTTGCAGAGACCTCCTCATCTTTTTAATTCCCAGTTCCCACTCTCAACATGGGCCATCTCCTACCCACACTTCAAAACCTAAGCAAAACAACACCTTCCGTGACACCTCCATGCTGAGTCAGATGCCATCCCCTTTGTATTGTAGTTCTTTGCTTGTGTGCCTTTGTCTCACTTTGTTCTCTTTAAAATAAACTCCATGAGGACAATGATCACCTGCTATTTGTGTTAATATCTGCACCTAGTGGCATAGTGTCTGGAGTATAGTAGGATCTATTTTCAAGGAAAAAAAGATTATATCTATACCAATAGACATGAATTAGCGCTTTTTTTTTTAAAGATAAGCTCCCTTTGAACTAAGTCAATGTTTACAAGAAGAGTTATACTAAAAAGTTCACTTTTGCTGCTTATGTTTCATTTATTTCAGGCAATTAATTCATTGTTATTGGTAAATCGATACTTTTTATTGATACTGAAAAGAGAGAAATAAACTAATGACTATCTCTGTTAGAGTAGATTTGTTCATATCTATCAGTAAAATGTTAATTATCTGAAAGTCAATAATAAAACATAAACCGTGATCTTAAATGTTTTTTAGGGGCTCAAAAATAATTAGAATTCATGTCAGCATATAAAAAAAGATCAGAGTATTTTTAAGATATGATAAAATTTTATTTTAGTTTCTTAATAGGGATTTTTGTGACCTTATAGAGTTCAACTAATTATAATTTTAAAAATAGGATTTATAGAGTTTTAGAATTAGAAACAATTTATAGATTATTTTATTTTTCTTTTGAGGAATCAGGTCATCAGAAGATCAAGGAACACCTATAATGTCACTAGATCCTAATTTAATTTAAATTTTAGAATCCAGGTATTCTAACTCCTGTCTTGATACTATTTCTACTTTATTATGTTGCTTCCCAGGGCTTTAAAAAATAAAAGCTGGGAAATTACATTTGCTTTGCATATACAGCACCAATTATCAAATTCAGCATAAAAGCATAACATGTATACATCAAAAAGAAAACATAAAAACTTCAAATTAAAAGCATCTCAAAACAATTGAATATAATAGGGAAACCTTATACAAATGCAACACTCACCCATTAATAAAAAGAAACCAATTGGAGAAAAAAGAAATTCAATATAAACATGTTGGAATATAACCTAATTCATTTTAATCCAATGCTTCAAATTGAAAAAAATTAGCACTAGTGTTATTTTCCTTTATCATTACAATCTTGCTTTTCATTACATTATGCTATGTTTTGTATTAAACATAAAATCAATTTTTCACCTTAACACATGCTAGAAATACAGAGTCACCATATTGGAAATCAGTAGAAAGTGTCTTTGTTTCTACTTTTTTTCTTTGAAAAAGCTTTGGGAAAAAAAATCATTTACAATGTTTAATTTTAATAACTTAAAGAATGTAATTGATTTTTGTTTGTTTTTGACATGGAGTTTCACTCTTGTCACTCAGGCTGGAGTACAATGGCATGATCTCGGCTCACTGTAACCTCCACCTCCCAGGTTCAAATGATTCTCCTGTCTCAGCCTCCCGAGTAGCTGGGATGACAGGCACTCGCCACCACACCCGGCTAATTTTTGTATTTTTAGTAGAGATGGGGTTTCATCATGTTGGCCAGGCTGGTCTCAAACTCCTGACCTCAGGCGATCTGCCAACCTCGGCCTCCCAAAGAGCTGGGACTACAGGCGTGAGCCACCATGCCCAGCCAATTGAATAGTTTTTAACTCAGAGGATAAATGCTTGAGGGGATGGAAAGCCCATTCCTCATGACGTGATTATTTCACACTGCATGCCTGTATCAAAACATCTCATGTACCCCACAAATATATAAACCTCCTATGTACCCACAAAAATTTTATAAAATAATGAAAATATTTTAAAACTAAAAAAATTGTTTTTTAATTAAGCAACTTTATTTAAATAAAATCATTCTTCCTCATCCTCAGTCCTGGGATCTACCAGAAAGAATTAGCAACATCTTAAAGATGACAAAGTGTTAAAGATAAGCTGCTATTAAGTAAAAGTGTGAAGTGTGGAGGGGACAAGCTGGATGCCTGAACCATTTTGTTCTATCTTTAGGACAGTGAAAGAGCAAGAAGCAGGGTTGGGTGGGGGACACATATTCTGTTGAGCATTGTCACCACTATATTCACTGAAATTCATCTGCATGCTTGTATGTATACTTTTGATTCGCCTGATACACTGAAAATTATATGAAATTGTTCTCTATTCTTTAGATAATTATAATCTAAGTGCTAATATGAAGCTTAGAATTTATATGAAATATGTATGCCCACAACAAGACATTTCAGCTATTTCCTAGATAATAATCTCACTTCACCCTGCACAAAACAGGCACATGATCATGTCACTCTGACCTGGTTTGAGTCCAAGGAGGCTTTTGTTTTTAAAATAATTTAGGTTAGTAGTTAAAATATGAACTTTGGGCCAGGAGTGGGAGCTCATGCCTATAATCCCAGCACTTCGGGAGGCTGAGGCGGGCGGATGACTTGAAGTCAGGAGTAGGAGACTGGACTGGCCAACATGCTGAAACCCCATCTCTACTAAAAAAAAAAAAATAGAAAACTTAGCTGGGTGTGGTGGCGGGCACCTATAATCCCAGCTACTTGGGAGACTGAGGCAGGAGAATTGCTTGAGCCTGGGAAGTGGAGGTTGCAGTGAGCAGAGATCTTACCACTACACTCCAAAACAAACAACAAACAAAAAAATTCTAGAGTCACACTGAAAATCTTAACAACCTGCTTCTACTACCCATTTTTTTAATTTTTATTTTGACCTGATTTTAGATTGATAGCAAAATGCACAAATAACACAAAGTGCCCCCTATGTCCCTCACCCTACTTCCCCTAATGCTAACATTTTCAGAGCCATCCTTATTTTCTCTATAAAAGAGCAGAGTTCTCCTTTTAGAGATTTGGAAAGATTATTAAAAGATAAGTTACAAAATACAGTACCTGACACGTATAAAATATTAAATAAATACTAGCCATGCTTAATTATTTTGTTTTAAGTCTATATGAGTCAAGTTTTAGTAGAAATATGGCCTAGAAAAAAAAAAAAACAGAAAGCGGGACTCTGTGATCCGACTTGGGCTTATAGAACAGACTGCACTAGTTTGTTCTCATGCTGCTAATAAAGTCATACCCAAGACCGGGTAATTTAGAAAGGAAAGAGGTTTAAGGAACTCACAATTCCACATGGCTGGGGAGGCCTCACAGTCACGGCAGAAGGCAAAAAAGAAGCAAAGGCACATCTTAAATGGTAGCAGAGAAGAAAGCTTGTGTAGGGAAGCTCCCATTTTAAAAGCATCAGATCTCGTGAGACTTATTCGCTACCAGGAGAACAGTAGGGGGAACCCGCCCCTATGATTCAATGATCTCCACCTGACTCCATCCTTGACATGCGGGGATAATTACAATCAAGGTGAGATTCGGATGGAGACACAGCCGAATCATATCAATGACTAATGAGAGTTACGTCCAGAACCTAATGAAAACCTGTCTGAGGCCACATTCCCTGTAAAGCAGATTTGAGATAGAGATTTGTGTAGAGAATATTTAACTGGGTAAAATCCTAGGAGCCAACAACTGTGGCGAAAAAGCTGAATTGGATAAAGGGAGTTGAGATGTGAGGCAGTCACAACAAATACCTCAGCTAATCTCAAGGGGGAGCTGAGAAGCTGGGGCGACCCTTCAGAGTTGCCCTAAATTGAGGCAAGAGTATGGAGTTTTAATACCTTTCACTGGCCATTCTTCAGATACGAGTTGTCCCCAAGGATGGACATCAGCTTGACAAGTTATTAATTAGATCTCCTGAGAATAAATTCTAGAGAGAATCAGCTGAGAGGCATGATTTGCCAACACTCCCAATAGCTGGGCAAACTTCAGTTTTGAGGGAGGATTTGGGTCACACACAAAAGTCTCCACAACCAATTATTCATGGGAAATTCTATGTAGGCAGAGCTATTTCATGGCCAGTTAATCAAAACTACATAATCTATTTGGTTAAGCAAAAGAAATTAAAAAGATAAAATAAAATCTATGTATTAACACTCAAAAGTTTTTTAATGCATTTGCCTTGCATTTCGTATGTTTTGCCTTGCGTTTTATATGTTTTGCCTTGCATTTGCTTATTTGCTTTTAAGAACCTTTAGAGAACAATAATTACTAATATAATATGGAGTAGCACAGCATAGACGAGGGAAGCTAACTCTCTCCCTTTTCCCAGAACCTGGAACAGCTAAAGATCCTAAGCATTGTCAGCTTTGGTATCTGACATAGTTTGGATGTTTGTCACCTTCAAATCTCACGTTAAAATGTGATCCCCAATGTTGGAGAGAGATGCCTCCTGAATGGCTTGGTGCTGTCCTCTTGGTAATGAATGAGTTCTTACCCTGTGAGTTCATGCGATATCTGGTTGTTTAAAAGAGACTGACACCTCCTCCCTGTCTCTCTTGCTTCCTCTCTCACCATGTGATATGCTGGTTTCCCTTCACCTTCCACCATGATTGGAAGGTTCCTGAGGCCCTCCCTGGAAGCAGGTGCCAGTACTATGCTTCATGTACAGCCTTCACAACAAGGAGCCAAATAAACCGCATTTCTTTATAAATTACCCAGCCTCAGGTATTTCTTTATAACAATGCAAATGGGCTAACAGAGTATCATTCATGGACAGTGAGTGTATTAGTCAATTTTCATGCTGCTGATAAAGACATACCCAAGACTGTTTCATTTATAAAGAAAAAGAGGTTTAATGAATTCACAGTTCCACATGGCTGAGGAGGCCTCACAGTTATGGCAGAAGGCGAAAGGCGCATCTTACATGGCAGCAGGCAAACAGCAAATGAGAACCAAGTGAAAGGCGAAAGGGGTTTCCCCTTATAAAACCATCAGATCTCATGAGACTTATTCACTACCACTAGAACAGTGTGGGGAAAACTGCCCCCATGATCCACTTACCTCTCACTGGGTCCCTCCCACAACATGTGAATTATGGGAGCTACAGTGCAAGATGAGATTTCAGTGCAGACACAGCCAAACCATATCAGACAGTAATAACTTTCAATTAAATATAGCTAGACTTTCTGTCAGTGGGTCACAGCAGTCTAGAGAACACATTGAAAAACTCTGGGAACAGCAGATATAGAGGTCAGATCTAGAGATTTTGAACAAAGTTTAGTGCTACAATGCATTGGTGACCACAGACAAAAGGTGTCTGTTGTTGTTATAGTTTGTTTTCTGTCTTGTTTTTCATCATGGGAGGACAAAAAGAAAAAATGGGGGCAATGGTGAAGGAGAAATGAAAAAGACCTGCTTTTCTATGGGTGGAAGCGACTAAACGAGAGAATAAATTTGGATCACACAACAAATGCAAATCAAGTTAGAAGCATGAAAGGCATGATTAAGGCCATGGTTCTAATAGAGATCAGCCAGCGGAACCAGGATCATGCCACACCGAGAGAGGCTGCAGAGCCATTGCCTTCTCTCCTGTCAAAGCTAAATTAATGAAATGGAACTCACAGAAGCACTATGTAATCAAATATTGGTGGGACACAAGCAAATTCTTAAAAAGTTTCATTGATCAGTGATAATATCTTTTGGTGTAAATATCTCCTCAAAACATTTCAGGAAAAAAAAATAAAGCTATAATTTTACTTTAGAAATATTTAACTTTGTTATACTAGTTTACTTATTTTTTACCTAATACTTCTGATATATTGTTATGTAGGTTAAAGATGCTCGATTCATGCCACTGTGGAAACCACACATAATTTAGGCAATAATGCAAATTATTTTCAAATTCTTTTATCAGTGTATTCACTTTATTTTTATTTCAAACACAATACAAAATTACAGGATGCTATCAAAGTGATGCTACAAAACCCCACTAAAATTTTTTCAATTCTTCAAATCACACACTTACACACACACACACACACCACATACATTCCCCGTACAGACCTTTTTTTGGGGGGCCTGAGTAAATAATTGCATTTTATTTTCAATTTTTCATTTTGAAATAATTAAAGACTTACCAAAAATGTTGCAAAACTACGTGCCTTTTTGAAGTAAAGTCTTGAAAAAGTTGTTTGGTATATCCTTTATAGTAATAAAAGAAAACACGTGTATATTCTGTTGATTAAAGGCATGCTGAGATCGTCAGACATGTGATTTCATCAGAGACTCCAATATAGAGCGCAGCTGTAACGACATCCTAAGAGTGTTCTAACTGAAATGTGTTGGAAGAAGGTTCTAATTTTTTTCAACCCTTCTCAAGTTGGCACTCAGCAGATTTCCACTCTATAAAAGTAACTCCTGCTCTGCAACTAATGTTCACAGATAAGCTCCAAACATATTTACAGCTCCATTTAAGTATAATGTACACACAGTAAAATTCACCCTTTTCAATGTGCAATTTAATGGGTTATGGCAGATGAATATCATCATTTGACCACAATCATGATCAAGATACAGAAAATCTGCATCATCACAAAACGTTTTCTTTTGCTGTTTTGCATTTGATCTTTTCTCCATTCCTGAACACAGGCAACCACTAATCTGCTTCTGTTTCTACAGTTTGCATTTTCTAGAGTATCCTATTAGTGGAATGATACATTGGTGTCTTTCATGTCTAGCTTCTTTCACTGAGCATAATGCTTTTGATATTCATTTATATTGCTGTTGTATCAGTTTGCTCCTTTTTATTGTTGAGTGGTACTCCATCTACAACTGGTTTATCCATTTACAAGTTGATGGACACATCTGCTATGAACTTCAAGGATGAGGCTTGGTACGGATATGTTTTTATTTATTTTGAGTGGCAGTGGGATTATTTGGCTATATGATCAGTACTAAGTTTAACATTAAAAGAAACTGCCAAACTGCTTTCCAGAATGTCTGTACCATTTTGAAGTCCCACTAGCCAGGTGTGAATAGCAATTCTTCACATCATGTGGTATGGTCAGTTCTGCTCGTGTCAGCCACTCCAGTGGGTGTACAGTGGTACCTCAATGTGGTTTTAACTTGCATTTCCCTGATGACGGGTAATGTTAAGTATCTTTTCATTTGTGTATTGGACATCATCTCTTTTTAAATTAAAATATCTGTACAAGTATTTGGCCCATTTAGGTCAAAATATTATGTTAAATGAGTTATTTGTGTTTTGTTATTTAGTTTTTTAGTTATGTGTACATTCTAGATGAAAGTTCTTTATCAGACATATTTAAAATTATTCTGTCCCAATCTGTGGTTTGCCTTTTCATTTTTTGATGCTATGTTTTAAATTGCAAAAGTCTTAATTTCATGAAGTCCAACTTACTATTTTTTTCCATTTTCATCCATCCTTTTCTTATCTAAAAAATTTTTAGCTATAGTAAGATTATTAAAAATTTTTCCTATTCAGTAAGCTTTACACTTTTTATATTTACATTATGTATAAAATACATGTTGAGTTAATTTGAGGATATGGTGTGAGGTAATTCTGAAGTTCATATTCTCCATTTAATATCCAATTTTATTAGTACCATCTTTATAAAGACATTGATTTCCTTAATGAATTATTTTGGCAACTTTGGCCATGTAAGGCTGGATATATTTCTAAATTATTTATTCTGTTTCACTGATATATATGTCTTCTTCATGCCAGTAAGTTTACTGTACTGGTTAGTGTAGCTTTACAATATGTCTTGAAATTTGGAAAGTTTTCCAACTTTATTCTTCTTTCTAAAACATGCTCTGGCTATTCTAGGACTTCCACATTTAAAAAAAAATTAGAATCAGCTTTGTAATTTCTCCAAAAAGGCCTATAGGTTTGATTGGGATTGTGCCAAATCTGGAGATCAGTTTCAGAAGAATTATCATCTAATAAGTATGACATGTATATTTACCAATGAACTTGATACATATTTCTACCTATTCAATCTCTCGTATTAGTGATTTAGAAATTTTGGATCAGCATACCTTTTATTAAATTTATTCTGAATTATTTTATTATTTTTGAGGCTCTTATAAGTTAAATTGCTTACATAATTTTATTTTCTAATTGGTGTTGATTGTGTATAGAAACACAATTGATTTTATTTATTGATCTTTCATCCTACAACTTTGTTAAATTCACTTCATACCTCTAGCACACTTCTGCAGATGCCTAAGGATTTTCTATGTATATGTTTACATCACGTGAGAATAGTATTTTTCTTTCTTCCCAACTTGGGTGTCACTTATTTCTTATTTTCTTTTCTTTTCTCTTTATTTCTTTCTTCTTTCTGTCCATTCCTCCTTCCTTCCCTTCTTTCTTTCTCCCTGTTTTAGAATCAGTTTTGTAATTTATCCAAAAGGACCTATAAGGTTTCATGGGAATTCCACTGAATCTAGAGATCAATTTCAGGAGAATTATCATCTCATAAGTATTAAATATTTATCAATGAACTTGGTATATATTTCCACTTATTTAATATTGAATGCAATACTTTAAAGAACTAGTGAGAGAGGACATCATTGTATTTTTCATAATCTTATGTAGAAAGTATTAAGGCTTTCACCATTTTAAGTAAGATGTTTGCTATAGATTTTTTGTAAACACATAATCAGTTTGAAAATGTACTTTTCTATCCTCAGTTTGCTGGGAGTTTTTAATTTAAAAAATGTGTTACATTTTGTAAATTCCTTTTTTGCATCTATTGAGAGTGTCACGTGATTTTTCTTTTTTCTGTCAGCATGGTAGATTTTCAGTTGTTGAAACCAACTTGAGATATACCCCACTTGGTTAAAACACATGATCATTTTTAAATATTCCTAGACTCGACTTGCTAATATTGTATTAAGAATGTTGCATCTAAGTTCATAATGGTTATCAGTCTGTCATTTTTGAGTTGTGATCTCTGAATTTGTTTCTGATATCGAGAGAATCCACGTAAAACATCTACTTCTGTCATCAGTAATAATCTGACCAGGGATAACACCAACAGTTAGAGAGGAACCTGTCATTACCTGTGGAAGCAGAGATATCAGAGATTCCAAAAAGAAAAGCAAGGTTAAAATTTCAAATATAATCACATGAAATATCAGAAAGCCAGGGGATAGAAATATAGGAGAGCAAAATCTTAGAGGTCAAAACAAGTAGTTAAGTACTGCACATGATAATAAAAAGTAAAGTCTTTTCCTAAGGCAGAGCCTGGCTGCTGCCTAGCTTCTTTGACAATTCTCGGTAGGCTTTCATGGCTTTATAAGGGCTTATACTTTAGGTAAAGTTATAGTCAGGGAAACGGTGGGTGTAGGTTGGCTCTGTAGAAATGAAGCATTACAGGAGCACTGCAGTTAGAAAGAAACTGATACTGATGATACTTCGGTCACACTAATAATACATGCTAATGATAATCATAGCAATCATGGTAATGACAGAAAATATATATATAATATTAACATGCTTCTATTTGCACATATACATATGTGAATAGAAACATTGATTTAAAGACATGAAAGTATAGAAATAGCCTACACCTGATAAAGATATGCTCATACACAATAACAAACATCAGTATAAACAGAGATTTTGATGTATCAGAGAATTCTCCAATAGATCACAATTTTGACACTATGGGAAGTGTCATTTTCAGAACTTTTCTTTATCTCCATTATCTCCATTCTCTATTTCCAACATTCCTGGAGACTGAACTCAAGGATCAGTAAATATTCTCAACCTTAACCATAGCAGACTTCATTCATCCCATATATGCTTGTTATTTTTCCCCATTGACAGAAGGCATTGTACCATGAAATATACAACATATCTCTGACACACCTGACGAAAACAAACAATGGGGAAAGATTGACTACTTAATCAATGGTGATGGGAAAACTGGCTAGCCATATGAAGAAAGCTGAAACTGGACCCCTTCCTTACACCTTATAAAATAATTAACTCAAGATGGATTAAAGACTTAAACATAAGATCTAAAACCATAACAACTCAAGAAGAAAACCTAGCCAATACCATTCAGAACATAGGCATAGGCAAAGACTTCATGACTAAAACACCAAAAGCAGTGGCAACAAAAGCCAAAATTGAGAAACGGGATCTAATTAAACTAAAGATAGCTTCTGCACAACAAAAGACACTATCATCGGAGTGAACACACAACCTACAGAGTGGGAGAAAATTTTTGCAATCTCTCCATCTAACAAAGGGTTAATATGCAGAATCTACAAGGAACTTAAACAAATTTACAAGAAAAAAACAAACCGATCAAAAAGTGGGAAAAGGATATGAACAGACACTTCTCAAAAGAAGACATTTATGCGGCCAATAAACACATGAACTGTATGAACATGGAAATACCTATACCGCCATCTGTATTAAGATGGAAATATCTACACTGCTATCTTTATAAACATGGAAATATCTACACCGCTATCTGTATAAACATGGAAATATCTACACCGCCATCTGTATAAACATGGAAATATCTACACCGCTATCTGTATAAACATGGAAATATCTACAACGCTATCTCTATAAACTTGGAAATACCTTCACCGCTATCTGTATAAACCAGAAAATATCTAGACTGACATCTCTATAAACATGTAAATATCTACACCGCCATCTGTATGAATATAGAAATATTTACACCGCCATCTCTATAAAGGTGGAATTATTTACACCGCTATCTGTATGAACATGGAAATATCTAAACCGCTATCTGTATGAACATGGAAATATCTACACCGCTATCTGTATGAACATGGAAATACCTACACCGCTATCTGTATGAACATGGAAATATCTACACCGCTATCTGTAGGAACATGGAAATATCTACACCGCTATCTGTATGAACATGGAAATATCTACACTGCTATCAGTATGAACCTGGAAATATCTACACCGCCATCTCTATAAACATGGAAATATCTACACCGCCATCTGTATAAACATGGAAATATCTACACCGCCATCTCTATAAACATGGAAATATCTACAGCACCATCTGTATGAACATGGAAATATCTACACCACCGTCCCTATAAACGTGGAAATATCTACACCGCTATCTGTATGAACATGGAAATATCTACACCGCTATCTGTATTAAACAGAAAATATCCAGACCGCCATCTCCATAAACGTGTAAATACCTACACCTCCATTTGTATGAACATAGAAATATCTACACCGCCCTCTCTATGAAGGTGGAATTATCTACACCACTATCTGTATGAACATGGAAATATCTACACCGCTATCTGTATGAACATGGAAATATCTACACCGCTATCTGTATGAACATGGAATTATCTACACCGCTATCTGTATGATCATGGAAATATCTACAGTGCTATCTGTATGAACATGGAAATATCAACAGAGCTATCTGCATTTACGTGCAAATATCTACACCGCTATCTCTATAAAGTTGGAAATAACTACACCGCTATCTCTATAAACTTGGAAATATCTACATCGCCATCTGAATGAACATGGAAATATCTGCACCACCATCTGTATGAACATGGAAATATCTACACCGCCATCTGTATTAAGATGGAAATATCCACACCGCTATCTGTATAAACATGGAAATATCTACACCGCTATCTGTATAAACATGGAAATATCTACACCGCCATCTGTATAAACATGGAAATATCTACACCGCTATCTGTATAAACATGGAAATATCTACAACGCTATCTCTATAAACTTGGAAATATCTGCACCGCTATCTGTATAAACCAGGAAATATCTAGACTGCCATCTCTATAAACATGTAAATATCTACACCGCAATCTGTATGAACATAGAAATATTTACACCGCCATCTCTATAAAGGTGGAATTATTTACACCGCTATCTGTATGAACATGGAACTATCTAAACCGCTATCTGTATGAACATGGAAATATCTACACCGCTATCTGTATGAACATGGAAATAACTACAACGCTATCTGTATGAACATGGAAATATCTACTCCGCTATATGTATGAACATGGAAATATCTACACCGCTATCTGTATGAACATGGAAATATCTACACCGCTATCTGTATGAACATGGAAATATCTACACCGCAATCTGCATGAACATGGAAATATCTGCACCGCTATCTGCATAAACTTGGAAATACCTACACCGCTATCTGTATAAACATGGAAATATCCACACGGCTATCTGTGTAAACATGGAAATATCTTCACCACTATCTGTATAAACATGGAAATAACTACACAACTATCTCTATAAACATGGAAATATCTACACTGCTATCTGTATAAACATGGAAATATCTACACCGCAGTCTCTATAAACTTGGAAATAACTACACCACTATCTCTATAAACATCGAAATATCTAGACCGCCAACTCTATAAACATGTAAATATCTACACCGCCGTATGCATAAACATGGAAATATCTACACCGCTATCTGTGTAAACATGGAAATATCTACACCGCTTTCTGTATAAACATGGAAATATCTACAACGCTATCTGTAAAAACATGGAAATATCTACACCGCCATCTCTATAAACATGGAAATATCTACACCGCTATCTGTATAAACATGGAAATATCTAGAAGGCTATCTCTATAAACTTGGAAATATCTACACCGCTATCTGAATAAACCAGAAAATATCTACACTGACATCTCTATAAACATGTAAATATCTACACCGCCACCTGTATGAACATAGAAATATTTACACCGCCATCTCTATAAAGGTGGAATTATTTACACCACTATCTGTATGAACATGGAAATACCTACACCGCTATCTGTATGAACATGGAAATATCTACACCGCTATCGGTATGAACATGGAAATATCTACACCGCTATCTGTATGAACATGGAAATATCTACACCGCTATCTGTATGAACATGGAAATATCTACACCGCTATCTGTATAAACATGGAAATATCTGCACCGCTATCTGCATAAACTTGGAAATATCTACACCGCCATCTGTATAAACAAGGAAATATCCACACGGCTATCTGTGTAAACATGGAAATATCTTCACCGCAATCTGTATAAACATGGAAATAACTACACCGCTATATCTATAAACGTGGAAATATCTACACCGCTATCTGTATGAACATGGAAATATCTACAATGCTATCTGTATAAAATTGGAAATATCTACACAGCTATCTGTATAAACATGGAAATATCTACAACGCTATCTCTATAAACTTGGAAATATCTACAACGCAATCTGTATAAACCAGATAATATCTAGACTGACATCTCTATAAACATGTAAATACCTACACCGCAATCCGTAGGAACATGGAAATGTTTACACCACCATCTCTATTAAGGTGGAATTGTTTACACCGCTATCTGTATGAACATGGAAATATCTAAACCGCTATCTGTATGAACATGGAAATACCTAAACTGCTATCTGTATGAACATGGAAATATCTACAACGCTATCTGTATGAACATGGAAATATGTACACCGCTATCTGTATGAACATGGAAATATCTACACCGCTATCTGTATAAACATGGAAATATCTACACCGCTATCTGTATAAACATGGAAATATCCTCACCGCTATCTGTGTAAACATGGAAATATCTTCACCGCAATCTGTATTAACATGGAAATAACTACACGGCTATCTCTATAAACGTGAAAATATCTACACCGCTATCTGTATAAACATGGAAATATCTACACCGCACTCTCTATAAACTTGGAAATAACTACACCACTATCTCTATAAACATCGAAATATCTAGACCACCAACTCTATAAACATGTATATATCTACACCGCCATCTGCATAAACATGGAAATATCTACACCGCTATCTATGTAAACATGGAAATATCTACACCGCTTTCTGTATAAACATGGAAATATCTACACCGCCATCTCTATAAACATGGAAATATCTAAACCATCATCTGAATAAACATGGAAATATCTACACCGCCATCTCTATAAACATGGAAATATCTACACCTCCAACTGTATAAACATGGAAATATCTACACCGCCATCTCTATGAACATGGAAATATCTACACCGCCATCTGTATGAACATGTAAATAACTTCACCGCCATCAGTATCAACATGGAAATAACTACACCACTATCTGTATGAACATAGAACTATCTACACCGCTATCTGTATGAACATGGAAACATTTACCCAGCTATCTGCATATACATGGAAATATCTAAACCGCTATCTCCATAAACATGGAAATAACTACACCGCCATCTCCATAAACATGGAAATATCTATACCGCCATCTGTATAAACACGGAAATATCTACACTGCCATCTCTATCAGCATGGAAATATCTACACCGCCATCTGTATGAACATAGAAATATCTACACCGCCCCCTCTATGAAGGTGGAATTATCTACACCGCTATCTGTATGATCATGGAAATATCTACACCGCTATCAGTATGAACATGGAAATATCTACACCGCTATCTGTATGAACATGGAAATATCTACACCGCTATCTGTATGAACAAGGAATTATCTACACCGCTATCTGTATGAACATGGACATATCAACACCGCTATCTGTATGAACATGGAAATATCTACACAGCTATCTGCATATTCGTGGAAATATCTACACCGCTATCTCTATAGAGTTGGAAGTAACTACACCGCTATCTCTATGAACTCAGAAATATCTACATCGCCATCTGTATGAACATGGAAATACCTGCACCACCATCTGTATTAAGGTGGAAATATCTACACCGCTCTCTGTATAAACATGGAAATATCTACACCGCCATCTGTATAAACATGGAAATACCTACAACGCTATCTGTATAAACATGGAAATTTCTACAACGCTATCTCTATAAACTTGGAAATATCTACAACGCTATCTGTATAAACCAGGAAATATCTAGACTGCTAACTCTATAAACATGTAAATATCTACACCGCCATCTGTATGAACATAGAAATATTTACACCGCCATCTCTATAAAGGTGGAATTATTTACACCGCTATCTGTATGAACATGGAAATATCTACACCGCCGTCTGTATGAACATGGAAATATCTACACAGCCATCTCTATAAACATGGAAATAACTACAAATCCATCTCTATAAACATGGAAATATCTACACCTCCATCTGTATAAACATGGAAATATCTACACCGCCATCACTATAAACATGGAAATATCTACACCGCCATCTGTATGAACATGTAAATACCTTCACGGCCATCTGTATGAACATGGAAATATCTACACCGCTATCTGTATGAACATGGAACTATCTACAATGCTATCTGTATAAAATTGGATATATCTACACCGCTATCTCTATAAACATGGAAATACCTACACCGTTATAAGTATTAACACAAAAATATCTAGACCACCATCTCTATAATCATGTAAATATCTACACCGCTATCTGTATGATCCTGGAAATATATACACGGCCACCCATAGGGACATGGAAATATCTACACCACCATCACTATGAACATGGAAATATCTACACCGCCATCACTATAAACATGGAAATATCTACACCGCCATCTATATTAAGATGGAAATATCTACACCGCTATCTGTATAAACATGGAAATATCTACACCGCTATCTGTATTAACATGGAAATATCTACACCGCTATCTGTATAAACATGGAAATATCTTCACCGCTATCTGTATAAACATGGAAATATCTGCACTGCTATCTGCATAAACAAGGAAATATCTACACCGCTATCTGTAAAAACATGGAAACATACACACTGCTATCTGTGTAAACATGGAAATATCTTCACCGGTATCTTTATAAACATGGAAATATCTACACCGCCATCTGTACAAACATGGAAATATCTACACCGCTATCTGTATAAACATGGAAACATCTACACCGCTATCTCCATAAACTTAGAAATAACTACACCACTATCTCTATTACCATGGACATATCTAGACCACCATGTCTGCAAACATGGAAATATCTACAACGCTATCTCTATAAACATGGAAATATCTACACCGCCATCTGTATGAACTTGTAGATAGCTTCACCGCCATCTGTATGAACATGGAAATATCTACATCGCCATCTGTATGAACATGGAAATATCAACACCACTAACTGTATGGAAATGGAAATACCTATAGCGCTATCTGTATGAACATGGAAATATCTACACTGCTATCTCTACGAACTTGGAAATACCTACACCGCTATCTGTATGAACATGGAAATATCTACACCGCTATCTGTATGAACATGGAAATATCTACACCGCTATCTGAATCAACATGGAAATATCTACACAGGTATCTGTATATCAATTGAAATATCTACACTGCTATCTTTATAAACATGGCAATAACTACACTGCCATCTGTATGAACATGGAAATATCTTCACCGCTATCTGTATGAACTTGGAAATATCTACAGCGCTATCTGTATGAACATGGAAATATCTAAACCGCTATCTGTATGAACATGGAAATATATACACCGCTATCTGTATGAGCATGGAAATATCTACACCGCTATCTGTATCAACATGGAAATATCTACACCGCCATCTCTATAAACATGGAAATATCTACACCGCCATCTGAATAAACAGGGAAATATCTACACCACGATCTCTATAAACATGGAAATATCTACACCGCCATTTGTATAAACATGGAAATATCTAAACCGCCATCTCTATAAACATGGAAATATCTGCCCCACCATCTGTATGAACTTGGAAATATCTACACCGCCATCTGTATTAAGATTGAATTATCTACACCGCTATCTGTATAAACATGGAAATATCTACACCGCTATCTGTATAAACATGGAAATATCTACACTGCCATCTGTATAAACATGGAAATATCTACACCGCTATCTGTATAAACATGGAAATATCTACAACGCTATCTCTATAAACTTGGAAATATCTACACCGCTATCTGTATAAACCAGAAAATAACTAGACTGACATCTCTATAAACATGTAAATATCTACACCGCCATCTGTATGAACATGGAAATATCTACACCACCATCGCTATAAACGTGGAAATATCTACACCGCTATCTGTATGCACATGGAAATATCTACAATGCAATCTGTATAAAATTGGAAATATCTACACCGCTATCTCTATAAACATGGAAATATCTACACTGCTATCTGTATAAACCAGAAAATATCTAGACCTCCATCTCTATAAACATGTAAATATCTACACCGTCATCTGTATGAACATAGAAATATCTACACCGCCCTCTCTATGAAGGTGGAATTATCTACACCGCTATCTGGATGAACATGGAAATATCTACATTGCTATCTGTATGAACATGGAAATATCTACACCGCTATCTGTATGAACATGGAAATATCTACACCGCTATCTGTATGAACATGGAAATATCTACACCGCTATCTGTATTAACAAGAAAATATCTAGAGCGCCATCTCTATAAACATGTAAACATCTACACCACTATCTGTATGAACATGGAAATATCTACATGGCCACCCGTAGGAACATGGAAATATCTACACCACCATCACTATGAACATGGAAATATCTACACCGCCATCTCTATGAACACAGAAATATCTACAACGCCATCTGTATGAACATGGGAATATCTACACCGCCATCTGTAATAAGGTGGAAATATCTACACCGCTATCTGTAAAAACATGGAAATATACTCACTGCTATCTGTGTAAACATGGAAATATCTTCACCGGTATCTGTATAAACATGGAAATAACTACACCGCCATCTCTATAAACATGTAAATATCTGCAACGCTATCTGTGTAAACATGGATATATCTACACTGCCATCTCTATAAACATGTAAATATCTACAACGCTATCTGTGTAAATATGGAAATGTCTACACCCCTATCTGTGTAAACATGGAAATGTCTACACCGCCATCCCTATAAACATGGAAATTCCTACACCTCCGTCTCTATAAACATAGAAATATCTACACCGCCATCTGTATGAACATGGAAATATCTACACCACCATCTCTATAAACGTGGAAATATCTACACCGCGATCTGAATGAACATGGAAATATCTACAATGCTATCTGTATAAAATTGGAAATATCAACACTGCTATCTCTATAAACATGGAAATATCTACACCACTATCTGTATAAACCAGAAAGTATCTAGACCGCCATCTCTATAAACATATAAATTCCTACACCGCCATCTGCATGAACATAGCAATATCTACACCGCCATCTCTATAAAGGTGGAATTATCTACACCGCTATCTGTATGAACATGGAAATATCTAAACCGTTATCTGTATGAACATGGAAATATCTACACCGCTATCTGTATAAGCATGGAAATATCTACACCGCTATCTTTATCAACATGGAAATATCTACACCGCCATCTCTATAAACATGGAAATATCAACACCGCCATCTGAATAAACATGGAAATATCTACACCACCATCTCTATAAACATGGAAATATCTACACCGCCATCTGTATAAACATGAAAATATCTAAACCGCCATCTCTATAAACATGGAAATATCTACACCGCCATCTGTATGAACATGGAAATATCTACAAAGCCCTCTCTATGAAAGTGGAATTATCTACACCGCTATATGTATGAACATGGAAATATCTACACCGCTATTTGTATGAACATGGAAATATCTACACCGCTATCTGTATGAACATGGAACTATCTACAACGCTATCTGTATGAACATGGAAATATCTACACGGCTATCCGTGTGAACATGAAAATATCTACACAGCTATCTGCATATACATGGAGATATCTACACCACTATCTGTATGAACATGGAAATATCTACACGGCCACCCGTAGGATCATGGAAATATCTACACCACCATCACTATGAAGATGGAAATATCTACACCGCCATCTCTATGAACATGGAAATATCTACACCGCCATCTATATGAACATGGAAATATCTACACAGCCATCTCTATTAAGATGGAAATATCTACACCGCTATCTGTATAAACATGGAAATATCTAGACCGCTATCTGTATCAACATGGGAATATCTACACCGCTATCTGTATGAACATGGAAATAACTACACCGCTCTCTGTATGAACATGGAAACATCTACACAGCTATATGTATATACATGGAAATATCTACACCGCTATCTCCATAATCACGGAAATAACTACACCGCTATCTCTATAAACATGGAAATATCTACATCGCCATCTGTATGAACATGGAAATATCTGCCCCGCCATCTGTATGAACATGGAAATATCTACACCGCCATCTGTATTAAGATGGAAATATCTACACCGCTATCTGTATAAACATGGAAAATCTACACGGCTATCTGTATAAATATGGAAATATCTACACCGCCATTCTGTACAAACATGGAAATATCTACACCGCTATCTGTATAAACATGGAAATATCTACAATGCTATCTCTATAAACTTAGAAATAACTACACCACTATCTCTATAAACATAGACATATCTAGACCACCATCTCTATAAACATGGAAATATCTACAATGCTATCTCTATAAACATGGAAATATCTACACCGCCATCTGTATGAACATGTAAATAACTTCACCGCCATCTGTATGAACATGGAAATATCTACACAGGTATCTGTATATCAATGGAAATATCTACACTGCTACCTCTATAATTATGGAAATAACTACACCGCTATCTGTATAAACATGGAAATATCTACACCGCCATCTCTATGAACATGGAAATAAATACACCGCCATTTGTATGAACATGGAAATACCTACACCGCAATCTGTATGAACATGGAAATATCTTCACCGCTATCTGTATGAACATAGTTATACCTACACCGCTATCTGGATGAACATGGAAATATCTACATCGCTATCTGTATGAACATGGAAATATCTCCACAGCTATCTGCATACACATGGAAATTTCTACACGGCTTTCTCTATAAACATGGAAATAACAAAACCTCTATCTCTATAAACTTGGAAATATCTACACCGCCATCTGTATGTTCATGGAAATATCTACACTGCCATCTGTGGGAACATGGAAATATCTACACCGCCATCTGTATTAACATGGAAATATCTACACCGCCATCTTTAAAACGTGGAAATATCTACACCCCTATCTGTATGAACACGGAAATACCTACCCCGCTATCTGTATAAAATTGGAACTATCTACATCGCTATCTCTATAAACATGGAAATATCTACAACGCTATCTGTATTAACAAGAAAATTTCTAGACCGCCATCTCTATAAACATGTAAACATCTATACCGCTATCTGTATGAACATGGAAATATCTACACGGCCACCCGTAGGAACATGGAAATATCTACACCACCATCACTATGAACATGGAAATATCTACACCGCCATCTCTATGAACATGGAAATATCTACACCGCCATCTATTTGAACATGGAAATGTCTACACCGCCATCTGTATTAAAATGGAAATATCTACACCGCTATCTGTATCAACATGGAAATATCTACACCGCTATCTGTATAAACATGGAAATATCTATACTGCTATCTGTATGAACATGGAAATATCTACACCGCTATCTGTATGAACATGGAAATATCTACACCGCTATCTGTATCAACATGGAAATATCTAAACCGCTATATGTATAAACATGGAAATATCAACACCCCTATCTGTATAAACATGGAAATATCTACACCGCTATCTGTATAAACATGGAAACATCTACACCGCTATCTGTATAAACATGGAAACATCTACACCGCTATCTGTATTAACATGGAAATATCTGCACCGCTATCTGTATAAACATGGAAATAACTACACCGCTATCTGTATGAACATGGAAATATCTACACCGCTATCTGTATGAACATGGAAATATCTACACAGCTATCAGCATATTCATGGAAATATCTACACCGCTATCTCTATAAAGTTGGAAATAACTACACCGCTATCTCTATAAACATGGAAATATATACATCACCGTCTGTATGAACATGGTAATATCTGCACCGCCACCTGTATAAACATGGAAATATCTACACCGCTATCTGTATGAACATGGAAATATCTACACCACTATCTGTATGAACGTGGAAATATCTACACCGCTATCTGTATGTACATGGAAATATCTACACAGCTATCTGCATATACGTGGAAATACCTACACCGCTATCTGTATAAAGGTGGAATTAACTACACAGATATCTCTATAAACATGGAAATATCTACATCGCCATCTGTATGAACATGGAAATATCTGCACCGCCGTCTGTATGAACATGGAAATATCTACACCGCCATCTGTATTAAGATGGAAATATCTACACCGCTATCTCTATAAACATGGAAATATCTACACCGCTATCTGTATAAACATGGAAATATCTACAACGCAATCTCTATAAACTTGGAAATATCTACACCGCTATCTGTATAATCCAGAAAATATCTAGACTGCCATCTCTATAAACATGTAAATATCTACACCGCCATCTGTATGAACATAGAAACATTTACACCGCCATCTCTATAAAGGTGGAATTATCCACACCGCTATCTGTATGAACATGGAAATATCTAAACCGCTATCTGTATGAACATGGAAATATCTACACCGCTATCTGTATGAGCATGGAAATATCTACACCGCTATCTGTATCAAGATGGAAATATCTACACCGCCATCTCTATAAACATGGAAATATCTATACCGCCATCTGAATAAACATGGAAATATCTACACCACCATCTCTATAAACATGGAAATATCTACACCTCCATCTGTATAAACACGGAAATATCTAAACTGCCATCTCTATAAACATGGAAATATCTTCACTGCCATCTGTATGAACATGGAAATATCTAAAAAGCCCTCTCTATGAAAGTGAAATTATCTACACCGCTATATGTATGAACATGGAAATATCTACACCGCTATGTGTATGAACATGGAAATATATACACCGCTATCTGTATGAACATGGAAGTATCTACACCGCTATCTGTATGAACATGGAAATATCTACACCGCTATCTGTATGAACATGGAAATATCTACACAGCTATCTGCATATACATGGAGATATCTACACCACTATCTGTATGAACATGGAAATATCTACATGACCACCCGTAGGAACATGGAAATATCTACGCCACAATCACTATGAACATGGAAATATCTACACCGCCATCTCTATGAACATGGAAATATCTACACCGCCATCTATATGACCATGGAAATATCTACACCACCATCTGTATTAAGATGGAAATATCTACACCGCTATCTGTATAAACATGGAAATATCTACACCGCTACCTGTATCAACATGGGAATATCTACACCGCTATCTGTATGAACATGGAAATAACTACACCGCTCTCTGTATGAACATGGTAACATCTACACAGCTATATGTATATACATGGAAATATCTACACCGCTATCTCCATAATCATGGAAATAACTACACCGCTATCTCTATAAACATGGAAATATGTAGATCGCCATCTGTATGAACATGGAAATATCTGCCCCGCCATCTGTATGAACATGGAAATATCTACACCGCCATCTGTATTAAGATGGAAATATCTACACCGCTATCTGTATAAACATGGAAAATCTACACGGCTATCTGTATAAATATGGAAATATCTACACCGCCATCTGTACAAACATGGAAATATCTACACCGCTATCTGTATAAACATGGAAATATCTACAATGCTATCTCTATAAACTTAGAAATAACTACACCACTATCTCTATAAACATAGACATATCTAGACCACCATCTCTATAAACATGGAAACATCTACAATGCTATCTCTATAAACATGGAAATATCTACACCGCCATCTGTATGAACATGTAAATATCTACACTGCTATCTGTAAAAACATGGAAATATCTACACCACTATCTCTATAAACATTGAAATATCTGCACCGCTATCTACATAAACATGGAAATATCTGCACCACTATCTGTAAAAACATGGAAATATCCACACGGCTATCTGTGTAAACATGGAAATATCTTCACCGCTATCTTTATAAACATGGAAATATCTACACCGCAGTCTCTATAAACTTGGAAATAACTACACCACTATCTCTATAAACATCGAAATACCTAGACCACCAACTCTATAAACATGTAAATATCTACACTGCAATCTGTATAAACAAGGAAATATCCACACCGCTATCTGTGTAAACATGGAAATATCTACACCTCTTTCTGTATAAACATGGAAATATCTACACTGCCATCTCTATAAACTTGGAAATATCTACACCATCATCTGAATAAACAGGGAAATATCTACACCGCCATCTCTATAAACATGGAAATATCTACACCTCCATCTGTATAAACATGGAAATATCTACACCGCCATCTCTATAAACATGGAAATATCTACACCGCCATCTGTATGAACATGTAAATAACTTCACCGCCATCTGTATGAACATGGAAATATCTACACAGGTATCTGTATATCAATGGAAATATCTACACTGCTACCTCTATAATTATGGAAATAACTACACCGCTATCTGTATAAACATGGAAATATCTACACCGCCATCTCTATGAACATGGAAATAAATACACCGCCATTTGTATGAACATGGAAATACCTACACCGCAATCTGTATGAACATGGAAATACCTTTACCGCTATCTGTATGAACATAGATATACCTACACCGCTATCTGGATGAACTTGGAAATATCTACACCGCTATCTGTATGAACATGGAAATATCTCCACAGCTATCTGCATATACATGGAAATATCTACACAGCTTTCTCTATAAACATGGAAATAACAAAACCGCTATCTCTATAAACTTGGAAATATCTACACCGCCATCTGTATGTTCATGGAAATATCTACACTGCCATCTGTGGGAACATGGAAATATCTACACCGCCATCTGTATTAACATGGAAATATCTACACCGCCATCTTTAAAACGTGGAAATATCTACACCCCTATCTGTATGAACACGGAAATACCTACCCCGCTATCTGTATAAAATTGGAACTATCTACATCGCTATCTCTATAAACATGGAAATATCTACAACGCTATCTGTATTAACAAGAAAATATCTAGACCGCCATCTCTATAAACATGTAAACATCTATACCGCTATCTGTATGAACATGGAAATATCTACACGGCCACCCGTAGGAACATGGAAATATCTACACCACCATCACTATGAACATGGAAATATCTACACCGCCATCTCTATGAACATGGAAATATCTACACCGCCATCTATTTGAACATGGAAATGTCTACAATGCCATCTGTATTAAAATGGAAATATCTACACCGCTATCTGTATCAACATGGAAATATCTACACCGCTATCTGTATAAACATGGAAATATCTATACTGCTATCTGTATGAACATGGAAATATCTACACCGCTATCTGTATCAACATGGAAATATCTACACCGCTATCTGTATAAACATGGAAATATCAACACCCCTATCTGTATAAACATGGAAATATCTACACCGCTATCTGTATAAACATGGAAACATCTACACCGCTATCTGTATAAACATGGAAACATCTACACAGCTATCTGTATTAACATGGAAATATCTGCACCGCTATCTGTATAAACATGGAAATAACTACACCGCTATCTGTATGAACATGGAAATATCTACACCGCTATCTGTATGAACATGGAAATATCAACACAGCTATCAGCATATTCATGGAAATATCTACACCGCTATCTCTATAAAGTTGGAAATAACTACACCGCTATCTCTATAAACATGGAAATATCTACATCGCCGTCTGTATGAACATGGTAATATCTGCACCGCCACCTGTATGAACATGGAAATATCTACACCGCTATCTGTATGAACATGGAAATATCTACACCACTATCTGTATGAACGTGGAAATATCTACACCGCTATCTGTATGAACATGGAACTATCTACACAGCTATCTCCATATACGTGGAAATATCTACACCGCTATCTGTATAAAGGTGGAATTAACTACACAGGTATCTCTATAAACATGGAAATATCTACATCGCCATCTGTATGAACATGGAAATATCTGCACCGCCGTCTGTATGAACATGGAAATATCCACACCGCCATCTGTATTAGGATGGAAATATCTACACCGCTATCTCTATAAACATGGAAATATCTACACCGCTATCTGTATAAACATGGAAATATCTACAACGCTATCTCTATAAACTTGGAAATATCTACACCGCTATCTGTATAATCCAGAAAATATCTAGAGTGCCATCTCTATAAACATGTAAATATCTACACCGCCATCTGTATGAACATAGAAACATTTACACCGCCATCTCTATAAAGGTGGAATTATCCACACCGCTATCTGTATGAACATGGAAATATCTAAACCGCTAACTGTATGAACATGGAAATATCTACACCGCTATCTGTATGAGCATGGAAATATCTACACCGCTATCTGTATCAAGATGGAAATATCTACACCGCCATCTCTATAAACATGGAAATATCTACACCGCCATCTGAATAAAAATGGAAATATCTACACCACCATCTCTATAAACATGGAAATATCTACACCTCCATCTGTATAAACACGGAAATATCTAAACCGCCATCTCTATAAACATGGAAATATCTTCACCGCCATCTGTATGAACATGGAAATATCTACAAAGCCCTCTCTATGAAAGTGAAATTATCTACACCGCTACATGTATGAACATGGAAATATCTACACCGCTATGTGTATGAACATGGAAATATCTACACCGCTATCTGTATGAACATGGAAGTATCCACACCGCTATCTGTATGAACATGGAAATATCTACACCGCTATCTGTATGAACATGGAAATATCTACACAGCTATCTGCATATACATGGAGATATCTACACCACTATCTGTATGAACATGGAAATATCTACATGACCACCCGTAGGAACATGGAAATATCTACGCCACCATCACTATGAACATGGAAATATCTACACCGCCATCTCTATGAACATGGAAATATCTACACCGCCATCTGTATTAAGATGGAAATATCTACACCGCTATCTGTATAAACATGGAAACATCTACACCGCTTTCTGTATCAACATGGGAATATCTACACTGCTATATGCATATACATGGAAATATCCACACCGCTATCTCCATAAACATGGAAATAACTACACCGCTATCCCTATAAACATGGAAATATCTACATCGCCATCTGTATGAACATGGAAATATCTGCCCCGCCATCTGTACGAACATGGAAATATCTACACCGCCATCTGTATTAAGATGGAAATATCTACACCGCTATCTGTATAAACATGGAAAATCTACACGGCTATCTGTATAAACATGGAAATATCTACACCGCCATCTGTACAAAGATGGAAATATCTACACCGCTATCTGCATAAACATGGAAATATCTACAATGCTATCTCTATAAACTTAGAAATAACTACACCACTATTTCTATAAACATAGACATATCTAGGCCACAATCTCTATAAACATGGAAATATCTACAATGCTATCTCTATAAACATGGAAATATCTACACCGCCATCTGTATGAACATGTAAATATCTACACCGCTATCTGTATAAACATGGAAATATCTACACCGCTATCTGTATAAACATTGAAATATTTGCACCGATATCTGTATAAACATGGAAATATCTACACCACTATCTGTATAAACATGGAAATATCCACACGGCTATCTGTGTAAACATGAAAATATCTTCACCGCTATCTTTATAAACATGGAAATATCTACACCGCAGTCTCTATAAACTTGGAAATAACTACACCACTATCTCTATAAACATCGAAATATCTAGACCGCCAACTCTATAAACATGTAAATATCTACACCGCTATCTGTATAAACAAGGAAATATCCACACCGCTATCTGTGTAAACATGGAAATATCTACAACTCTTTCTGTATAAACATGGAAATATCTACACTGCCATCTCTATAAACTTGGAAATATCTACACCGTCATCTGAATAAACAGGGAAATATCTACACCGCCATCTCTATAAACATGGAAATATCTACACCTCCATCTGTGTAAACATGGAAATATCTACACCGCCATCTCTATAAACATGGAAATATCTACACCGCCATCTGTATGAAGATGTAAATAACTTCACCGCCATATGTATGAACATGGAAATATCTACACAGGTATCTGTATATCAATGGAAATATCTACACTGCTATCTCTATAATTATGGAAATAACTACACCGCTATCTGTATTAACATGGAAATATCTACACCGCCTTCTCTATGAACATGGAAACATCTATACCGCTATCTGTATAAACATGGAAACATCTACAGCGCTATCTGTATAAACATGGAAACATGTACACCGCTATCTGTATAAACATGGAAATATCTGCACCGCTATCTGTATAAACATGGAAATATCTACACCGCCATCTGCATGAACATGGAAATATCTACACCGCTATCTGTGTGAACATGGAAATATCTAAACAGCTATCTGCATATACATGGAAATATCTACACAGCTTTCTCTATAAACATGGAAATAACTACACCGCTATCTCTATAAACTTGGAAATATCTACACCGCCATCTGTATGAACATGGAAATATCTACACCGCCAACTGTAGGAACATGGAAATATCTACACCGCCATCTGTATTAACATGGAAATATCTACACCGCCGTCTTTATAAATGTGGAAATATCTACACTGCTATCTGTATGAACATGGAAATATCTACCCTGCTATCTGTATAAAATTGGAATTATCTACATCGCTATCTCTATAAACATGGAAATATCTACACCGCTATCTGTATTAACAAGAAAATATCTAGACTGCCATCTCTATAAACATGTAAATACCTACACCGCTATCTGTATGAACATGGAAATATCTACACGGTCACCTGTATGAAAATGGAAATATCTACACCGGTATCTCTATGAACATGGAAACATCTACACTGCTATCAGTATGAACGTGGAAATATCTACACAGCTATCTGTATGAACATGGAAATATCTACACCGCTATCTGCATTAACATGGAAATATCTACACAGGTATCTGTATATCATTGGAAATAACTTCACTGCTATCTCTATAAATGTGGAAATAACTACTACGCTATCTGTATAAACATGGAAATATGTACACCGCCATCTCTATGAACATGGAAATAAATACACCGCCATCTGTATGAACATGGAAATATCCTCGCCGCCATCTGTATGAACATAGATATATCTACACCGCCATCTGGATGAACATGGAAATATCTACACCTCTATCTGTATGAACATGGAAATATCTCCACAGCTATCTGCATATACATGGAAATATCTACACAGCTTTCTCTATAAACATGGAAATGACTAAACCGCTGTCTCTATAAACTTGGAAATATGTACACCGCCATCTGTATGAACATGGAAATATCTACACCGCCATCTGTAGGCACATGGAAATATCTACACCGCCATCTGTATTAATATGGAAATATCTACACCACCGTCTTTATAAATGTGGAAATATCTACACTGCCATCTGTATGAACATGGAAATATCTACCCTTCTATCTGTATAAAATTGGAATTATCTAATTCGCTATCTCTATAAACATGGAAATATCTACACCGCTATCTGTATTAACAAGAAAATATGTAGACTGCCATCTCTATAAACATGTAAATATCTACACCGCTTTCTGTATAAACATGGAAATATCTGCACGGTTACCCGTAGGAACCTGGAAATATCTACACCACAATCACTATGAACATGGATATATCTACACCGCCATCTCTATAAACATGGAAATATCTACACAGCTATCTGTATAAACCAGGAAATATCTAGAATGCCATCTCTATAAATATGTAAATATCTACACCGCCATCTGTATGAACATAGAAATATTTACACCGCCATCTCTATAAAGGTGGAATTATTTACACCGCTATCGGTATGAACATGGAAATATCTAAACCGCTATCTGTATGAACATGGAAATATCTACATGGCTATCTGTATGAACATGGAAATATGTACACCGCCATCTGTATCAACATGGAAATATCTACACCGCCATCTCTATAAACATGGAAATATCTACACCTCCATCTCTATAAACATGGAAATATCTACACCGCCATCTGTATGAACATGGAAATATCTACACCAACATCCCTATAAACGTGGAAATATCTACACCGCTATCTGTATGAACATGGAAATATCTACTCAGCTATCTGCATATACATCGAAATATATACACCGCTATCTCTATAAAGTTGGAAATAACTACACCGCTATCTCTATAAACTTGGAAATATCTACATCGCCATCTGTATGAACATGTAAATACCTGCACCACCATCTGTATGAACATGGAAATATCTACACCGCCATCTGTATTAAGATGGAAATATCTACACCGCTATCTGTATAAACATGGAAATATCAACACCGCTTTCTGTATAAAGATGGAAATATCTACAACGCCATCTCTATAAACATGGAAATATCTACACCGTCATCTGAATAAACATGGAAATATCTTCACCGCCATCTCTATAAACATGGATATATCTACACCGCCATCTGTATGAACATTTAAATGACTTCACCGCCATCTGTATGAACATGGAAATATCTACACCGCTATCTGTATGTACATGGAAACATCTGCACAGCTATCTGCATATACATGGAAATATCTACACCGCTATCTCCATAAACATGGAAATAACTACACCGCCATCTCTATAAACATGGAAATATCTACACCGCCATCTGTATAATCATGGAAATATGTACACCGCCATCTCTATAAACATGGATATATCTACACCGCCATCTGTATCAACATAGAAATATCTACACCGCCCTGTCTATGAAGGGGGAATTATCTACACCACTATCTGTATGAACTTTGAAATATCTACAACGCTATCTGTATGAACATGGAAATATCTACACCGCTTTCTGTATGAACATGGAAATATCTACACAGCTATCTGCATATACGTGGAAATATCTACACCTCTATCTCTATAAAGTAGGAAATAACTACAACGCTATCTCTATAAGCTTGGAAATATCTACATCGCCATCTGTATGAACATGGAAATATCTGAGCCACCATCTGTATGAACATGGAAATATCTACACCGCCATCTGTATTAAGATGGAAATATCTACAACACCAACCCTATAAACGTGGAAATATCTACACTGCTATCTGTATGAACATGGAAATATCTACAATGCTATCTGTATAAAATTGGAAATATCTACACCGCTATCTCTATAAACATGGAAATATCTACACCGCTATCTGTATGAAACTGAAAATATCCAGACCGCCATCTCTAAAAACATAGAAATATCTACACCGCCATCTGTTTGAACATAGAAATATCTACACCGCCCTCTCTATGAAGGTGGAATTATCTACAACGCTATCTGTATGAACATGGAAATATCTACACCGCTATCTGTATGAACACGGAAATATCTACACCGCTATCTGTTTGAACATGGAAATATCTACACTGCTATCTGTATGAACACGGAAATATCTACAGCGCTATCTGGTTAAACATGGAAATATCTACACCGCTATCTGTATGAACATGGATATATCTACACAGATATCTGCATACACGTGGAAATATCTACACCGCGATATCTATAAAGTTGGAAATAACTACACCGCTATCTCTATAAACTTGGAAATATCTACATCGCCATCTGTATGAACATGGAAATATCTGCACCACCATCTGTATGAACATGGAAATATCTACACCGCCATCTGTATTAAGATGGAAATATCTACACCGCTATCTGTATAAACATGGAAATATCAACACCGCTTTCTGTATAAACATGGAAAAATCTACATCGCCATCTCTATAAACATGGAAATATCTACACCGTCATCTGAATAAACATGGAAATATCTTCACGGCCATCTCTATAAACATGGAAATATCTACACCTCCATCTGTATAAACATGGAAATATCTACACCGCCATCTCTATAAACATGGAAATATCTACACCGCCATCTGTATGAACATGTAAATAACTTCACCGACATCTGTATGAACATGGAAATATCTACACCGCTATCTGTATGAACTTGGAACTATCAACACCGCTATCTGTATGAACATGGAAACATCTACACAGCTATCTGCATATACATGGAAATATCTACACCGCTATCTCCATAAACATGGAAATAACTACACCGCCATCACTATAAACATGGAAATAGCTACACCGCCATTGGTATAAAAATGGAAATATCTACACTGCCATCTCTATAAACATGGAAATATCTACACCGCCATCTGTATTAACATAGAAATTTCTACACCGCCCTCTCTATGAAGGTGGAATTATCAACACCGCTATCTGTATGAACTTGGAAATATCTACACCGCTATCTCTATAAAGTTGGAAATAACCACATCGCTATCTCTATAAGCTTGGAAATATCTACATCGCCATCTGTATGAACATGGAAATATCTGCACCACCATCTGTATGAACATGGAAATATTTACACCGCCATCTGTATTAAGATGGAAATATCTACACCGTTATTTGTATGAACATGGAAATATCTACACCGCTATCTGTATAAACATGGAAATATCTACACCGCCACCTGTATGAACATGGAAATATCTACACAGGTATCTGCATATACATGGAAATATGTACACCGCTATCTCTATAAAGTTGGAAATAATTACACCGCTATCTCTTTAAACTTGGAAATATCTAAATCGCCATCTGTATGAACATGGAAATATCTGCACCATCATCTGTATGAACATGGAAATATCTACACCGCCATCTGTATTAAGATGGAAATATCTACACCGCTATCTGTATAAACATGGAAATATCTACACCGCTATCTGTATAAACTTGGAAATATCTTCACCGCCATCTGTATAAACATTTAAATATCTACACCGCTATCTGTATAAACATGGAAATATCTACAACGCTATCTCTATAAACTTGGAAATATCTACACCGCTATCTGTATAAACCAAGAAATATCTAGACTGCCATCTCTATAAATATGTAAATATCTACACCGCCATCTGTATGAACATAGAAATATTTACACCGCCATCTCTATAAAGGTGGAATTATTTACACCGCTTTCTCTATGAACAAGGAAATGTCTAAACCGCTATCCGTATGAACATGGAAATATCTACACCGCTATCTGTATGAACATGGAAATATCTACACCTCTATCTGTATAAACATGGAAATATCTACAACGCTATCTCTATAAACTTGGAAATATCTACTCCGCTATCTGTATAAACCAGAAAATATCTAGACTGACATCTCTATAAACATGTAAATACCTACACCGCCATCTGTATGAATATAGAAATATTTACACCGCCATCTCTATAAAGTTGGAACTATTTACAACGCTATCTGTATCAACGTGGAAATATCTAAACCGCTATCTGTATGAACATGGAAATATCTACACTGCTATCTGTATGAACATGGAAATATCTACACCGCTATCTCAATGAACATGGAAATATCTACACCGCTATCTGTATGAACATGGAAATATCTGCACTGCTATCTGTATGAACATGGAAATATCTACACCGCCATCTCTATAAACATGGAAATATCTACACCACCATCTCTTTAAACATGGAAATATCTACACCTCCATCTCTATAAACATGGAAATATCTACACCACCATCTGTATGAACATGGAAATATCTTCACCACCATCCCTTTAAACGTGGAAATATCTACACGGCAATCTTTATGAACGTGGAAATATCTACATCGCTATCTGTATGAACATGGAAATATCTACCCTGCTATCTGTATAAAATTGGAATTATCTACTTCGCTATCTCTATAAACATGGAAATATCTACACAGCTATCTGTATTAACAAGAAAATATCTAGACCGCCATCTCTATAAACATGTAAATATCTACACCGCTATATGTATGAACATGGAAATATCTACACGGCCACCCGTAGGAACATGGAAATATCTATACCACAATCACTATGAACATGGAAATATCCACACCACCATCTCTATGAACACGGAAATATCTACACCGCCATCTGTATGAACATGGAAATATCTACACCGCCATCTGTATTAAGATGGAAATATCTACACCGATATCTGTATAAACATGGAAATATCTAAACTGCTATCTGTATCAACATGGAAATATCTACAGCGCTATCTGTATAAACATGGAAATATCTACACCGCTATCTGTATAAACATGGAAATATCTGCACCGCTATCTGTATAAACGTGGAAATATCTATAACGCTATCTGTACAAACATGGAAATATACACACTGCTATCTGTGTAAACAAGGAAATATCTTCACCGCTATCTGTATAAACGTGGAAATACCTACACCGCCATCTCTATAAACGTGAAAATAACTTCACCGCCATCTCTATAAACATGGAAATATCTACACTTCCATCTCTATAAACATGGAAATATCTACACCGCCATCTGTATAAACAAGAAAATATCCACACCACCATCTCTATAAATGTGGAAATATCTACACCGCTTTCTGTATGAACATGGAAATTTCTACAATGCTATCTTTATAAAGTTGGAAATATCTACACTGCTAACTCTATAAACGTGGAAATATCTACACCGCTATCTGTATAAACCAGAAAATATCTCGACCGCCATCTCTATAAACATGTAAATATCTTCACCGCCATCTGTATGAACATAGAAATAACTACACCGCCATCTCTATAAAGGTGGAAATATCTACACCGCTATCTGTATAAACATGGAAATATCTAAACCGCTATCTGTATGAACATGGAAATATCTACACTGCTATCTGTATGAGCATAGAAATATCGACACTGCTATCTGTATCAACAACTAAATATCTACACCGCTATCTGTATAAACATGGAAATATCTACACCGCTATCTGTATAAACATGGAAATATCTTCACCGCTATCTGTATAAACATGGAAATATCTACACCGCTCTGTGTATAAACATGGAAATATATACACCGCTATCTGTGAAAACATGGAAATATCTTCATCGCTATATGTATAAACATGGAAATAACTACACAGCTATATCTATCAACAGTGAAATATCTACACCACTATCCGTATAAACATGGAAATATCTACACCACTGATTCTATAAACTTGGAAATAACTACACCGCTATCTATATAAACATGGAAATAACTAGACCGTCATATGAATAAACATGGAAATATCTACACCGCCATCTGTATAAACATGGAAATATCTACACCGCCATCTGTATAAACATGGAAATATCTACACCGCCATCTCTATAAACATGGAAATATCTACACCGCCTTCTGTAAGAACATAGAAATATCTACACCGCCCTCTCTATGAAGGTGGAATTATCTACACCGCTATCTGTATGAACATGGAAATATCTAAACCGCTATGTTTATGAACATGGAAATATCTACAACGCTATCTGTATGAACATGGAAATATCTACACCGCTATGTGTATGAACATGGAAATATCTACACCGCTATCTGTATAAACATGGAAATATCTAAAATGCTATCTCTATAAACTTAGAAATAACTACACCACTATCTCTATAAACATGGACATACCTAGACCACCATCTCTATAAACATGGAAATATCTACAACGCTATCTCTATAAACATGGAAATATGTTCACAACCATCTGTATGAACATGTAAATATATTCACCGCCATCTGTATGAACATGGAAATATCTACACCGCCATCTGTATGAACATGGAATTATCAACAGCGCTAACTGTATGAACATGGAAATACCAACACAGCTATCTGTATGAACATAGAAATATCTACACACGTATCTGTATATCAATGGAAATATCTACACTGCTATCTCTATAAATATGGAAATAACTACACCGCTATCTGTATAAACATGGAAATATCTACACCGCCATCTCTATGAACATGGAAATAAATACACCGCCATTTGTATGAACATGGAAATCTCTACACCGCTATCTGTATGAACATGGAAATATCTACACCGCTATCTATATGAACATGGAAATATCTACACCGCTATCTGTATGAACATGGAAATATCTACACAGCTATCTGCATATACATGGAAATATCTACACCGCTATCTCTGTTAAAGTTGGAAATAACTACACCGCTATCTCTATAGACATGGAAATATCTACATCGCCATCTGTATGAATATGGAAATATCTGCACCGCCATCTGTATTAAGATGGAAATACCTACATCGCTATCTCTATAAACATGGAAATATCTACAGCACTATTTGTATAAACATGGAAATATCTACACCGCCATCTGTATAAACATGGAAATATCTACACCGCTATCTGTATAAACATGGCAATATCTACAACGCTATCTCTATAAACTTGGAAATATCTACACCGCTGACCCTATAAACCAGAAAATATCTAGACTGCCATCTCTATAAACATGTAAATATCTACACTGCCATCTGTATGAACATAGAAATATTTACACCGACATGTCTATAAAGGTGGAATTATTTACACCGCTATCTGTATGAACATGGAAATATCTACACTGCTATCTGTATGAGCATAGAAATATCGACACTGCTATCTGTATCAACATCTAAATATCTACACCGCTATCTGTATAAACATGGAAATATCTACACCGCTATCTGTATAAACATGGAAATATCTTCACCGCTATCTGTATAAACATGGAAATATCTACACCGCTCTGTGTATAAACATGGAAATATATACACCGCTATCTGTGAAAACATGGAAATATCTTCATCGCTATATGTATAAACATGGAAATAACTACACAGCTATATCTATCAACAGTGAAATATCTACACCACTATCCGTATAAACATGGAAATATCTACACCACTGATTCTATAAACTTGGAAATAACTACACCGCTATCTATATAAACATGGAAATAACTAGACCGTCATATGAATAAACATGGAAATATCTACACCGCCATCTGTATAAACATGGAAATATCTACACCGCCATCTCTATAAACATGGAAATATCTACACCGCCTTCTGTAGGAACATAGAAATATCTACACCGCCCTCTCTATGAAGGTGGAATTATCTACACCGCTATATGTATGAACATGGAAATACCTAAACCGCTATGTTAATGAACATGGAAATATCTACAACGCTATCTGTATGAACATGGAAATATCTACACCGCTATGTGTATGAACATGGAAATATCTACACCGCTATCTGTATAAACATGGAAATATCTAAAATGCTATCTCTATAAACTTAGAAATAACTACACCACTATCTCTATAAACATGGACATACCTAGACCACCATCTCTATAAACATGGAAATATCTACAACGCTATGTCTATAAACATGGAAATATGTTCACAACCATCTGTATGAACATGTAAATATATTCACCGCCATCTGTATGAACATGGAAATCTCTACACCGCCATCTGTATGAACATGGAAATATCAACAGCGCTAACTGTATGAACATGGAAATACCAACACAGCTATCTGTATGAACATGGAAATATCTACACACGTATCTGTATATCAATGGAAATATCTACACTGCTATATCTATAAATATGGAAATAACTACACCGCTATCTGTATAAACATGGAAATATCTACACCGCTATGTGCATGAAAATGGAAATATCTACACAGCTATCTGCATATACATGGAAATATCTACACAGCTATCTCTTTACACATGGAAATAACTACATCGCTATCTGTATGAACATGGAAATATCTTCACCGCCATCTGTAGGAACATGGATATATCTACACAGCCATCTGGATGAACATGGAAATATCTACACCGCTTTCTGTATGAACATGGAAATATCTACACCGCTATCTGTATGAACATAGATATATCTACACCGCAATCTCTATGAAGGTGGAATTATCTACATCGCTATCTGTACGAACATGGAAATATCTACAGCGCTATGTGTATGAACATGGAAATATCTACACCGCTATCTGTATGAACATTAAAATATCTACACAGCTATCTGTATGAACATGGAAATATCTACTCCGCTACCTGTATGAACATGGAAATAACTACACCGCTGTCTATATAAACTTGGAAATATCTACACCGCTATCTGTATAAACATGGAAATATCTACACCGCCATCTGTATGAACATGGAAATATCTAGACCGCTATCTGTATGAACATGCAAATATCTACACAGTTATCTGTATGAACATGGAAATATCTACACCGCTATCTGTATGAACATGGAAATATCTTCACGGCCACCTGTAGGAACATGGAAATATCTACACCACCATCACTATGAACATGGAAATATTTACACCGCCATCTGTATTAAGATGGAAATATCTACACCGCTATCTGTATCAACATGGAAATATCTACACCGGTATCTGTATCAACATGGAAATATCTAAACCGCTGTCTGTATAAACATGGAAATATCTACACCGTTATCTGTATAAACATTAAATTATCTGCACCGATATCTGTGTAAACATGGAAATATCTACACCGCTATCTGTATAAACATGGAAATATAAACACTGCTATCTTTGTAAACATGGAAATATCTTCACCGCTATCTGTATAAACATGGAAATAACTACACCGCCATCTCTATAAACATGTAAATATCTACAACGCTATCTGTGTAAACATGGATATATCTACACCGCCGTCTCTATAAACATGTAAATATCTACAATGCTATCTGTGTAAACATGGAAATGTCTACACAGCTATCTGTGTAAACATGTAAATGTCTACACCGCCATCTGTGTAAACATGGAAATATCTACACCGCCATCTCTATAAACATGGAAATATCTTCACCTCCATCTCTATAAACTTGGAAATATCTACATCGCCATCTGTATGAACATGGAAATATCTACACCACCATCTCTATAAACGTGGAAATATCTACACCGTGATCTGTATGAACATGGAAATATCTTCAATGCTATCTGTATAAAATTGGAAATATCAACACCGCTATCTCTATAAACATGGAAATATCTACACCGCTATCTGTATAAACATGGAAATATCTACACCGCAGTCTCAATAAGCTTGGAAATAACTACACCACTATCTCTATAAACATCAAAATATCTAGACCGCCAACTCTATAAACATGCAAATATCTACACCGCTATCTGTATAAACATGGAAATACCTACACGGATTTCTGTATAAACATGGAAATATCTACACCGCCATGTCTATAAACTTGGAAATGTCTACACCATCCTCTTACTAAACATGGAAATATCTACACCGCCATCTCTATAAACATGGAAATATCTAAACCGCTATCTGTATAAACATGGAAATATCTACAATGCTATCTCTATAAACTTGGAAATATCTACACCGCTATCTGTAGAAGTCAGAAAATATCTAGACTGCCATCTCTATAAACATGTAAATATCTACACCGCCATCTGTATGAACATATAAGTATTTACACAGCCATCTCTATAAAGGTGGAATTATTTACACCGCTATCTGTATGAACATGGAAATATCTACACCGCTATCTGTATGAACGTGGAAATATCTACACCGCTAACTGTATGAACATGGAAATATATACACAACTATCTGCATATACGTGGAAATATCTACACCGCTACCTGTATAAAGTTGGAAATAACTACACAGCTATCTCTATAAACATGGAAATATCTACATCGCCATCTGTATGAACATGGAAATATCTGCACCGCCATCTGTATGAATATGGAAATATCTACACAGCCATCTGTATCAAGATGGAAATATCTACACCGCTATCTGTATAAACATGGAAATATCAACACCGCTATCTTTATAAACATGGAAATATCTACAACGCTATCTCTATAAACTTGGAAATATCTACACCGCTATCAGCATAAACCAGAAAATATCTAGACTGCCATGTCTATAAACATGTAAATATCTACACCGCCATCTGTATGAACATATAAATATTTACACCGCCATCTCTATAAAGGTGGAATTATCTACACCGCTATCTGTATGAAGATGGAAATATCTATACCGCTATCTGTATGAACATGGAAATATCTACACCGCTATCTGTATGAGCTTGGAAATATCTACACCGCTATCTGTATCAACATGGAAATATCTACACCGCCATCTCTATAAACATGGAAATATCTACACCGCCATCTGAATAAACATGGAAATATCTACACGGCCATCTCTATAAACATGGAAATATCTACACCGCCATCTGTATAAACATGGAAATATCCACACCGCCATCTCTATAAACAAGTAAATATCTACACCGCTATCTGTATAAACATGGAGATATCTACACCGCTATCTGTGTAAACCTGGAAATATCTACACCTCTTTCTGTATCAACATGGAAATATCTACACCGATATCTCTATAAACATGGAAATATCTACACCACCATCTGAATAAACATGGAAATATCTACACCGCCATCTCTATCAACATGGAAATATCTACACCGCCATCTGTATAAACATGGAAATATGTACACAGCCCTCTCTATAAACATGGAAATATCTACACCTCCATCTGTATGAACATAGAAATGTCTACACCGCCCTCTCTATGAAGGTGGAATTATCTGCCCCGCAATCTGTATGAACATGGAAATATCTACCCCGCTATTTGTATGAACATGGAAATATCTACACTGCTATCTGAATGAACATGGAAATAACTACACCACTATCTGTATGAACACGGAAATATCTACACTGCTATCTATATGAACATGGAAATCTCTACACCGCTATCTGTATGAACATGGAAATATCTACACACCTATCTGCATATTCGTGGAAATATCTACACAGCTATCTGTATAAAGTTGGAAATACCTACACCGCTATCTCTATAAACATGGAAATACCTACATCGCCATCTGTATGAACATGGAAATATCTGCACCGCCATCTGTATGAACATGGAAATATCAACACCGCCATCTGTATTATGATGGAAATATCTACACCGCTTTCTCTATGAACATGGAAATATCTACACCGCTATCTGTATGAACATGGAAATATCTACACCGCTATCTGTATGAACATGGAAATATCTACACCGCTATCTGTATCAACATGGAAATATCTACACAGCTATCTGCATATACGTGTTAGTATCTACACCGCTATCTCTATAAAGTTGGAAATAACTACACAGCTATCTCTATAAACATGGAAATATCTACATCGCCATCTGTATGAACATGGAAATATCTGCACCGCCATCTGTATGAACATTGAAATATCTACACCGCCATCTGTATTAAGATGTAAACATCTACACCGCTATCTGTATAAACGTGGAAATATCTACACCGCTATCTGTATAAACATGGAAATATGGACACCACCATCTGTATAAACATGGAAATATCTACACCGCTATCTGTATAAACATGGAAATATCTACAACGCTATCTCTATAAACTTGGAAATATCTACACCGCTATCTGTATAAACATGGAAATACCTACACCGCTTTCTGTATAAACATGGAAATATCTACACCGCCATGTCTATAAACTTGGAAATGTCTACACCATCCTCTTACTAAACATGGAAATATCTACACCGCCATCTCTATAAACATGGAAATATCTACACCGCTATCTGTATAAACATGGAAATATCTACAATGCTATCTCTATAAACTTGGAAATATCTACACCGCTATCTGTAGAAATCAGAAAATATCTAGACTGCCATCTCTATAAACATGTAAATATCTACACCGCCATCTGTATGAACATATAAGTATTTACACAGCCATCTCTATAAAGGTGGAATTATTTACACCGCTATCTGTATGAACATGGAAATATCTACACCGCTATCTGTATGAACGTGGAAATATCTACACCGCTAACTGTATGAACATGGAAATATCTACACAACTATCTGCATATACGTGGAAATATCTACACCGCTATCTGTATAAAGTTGGAAATAACTACACAGCTATCTCTATAAACATGGAAATATCTACATCGCCATCTGTATGAACATGGAAATATCTGCACCGCCATCTGTATGAATATGGAAATATCTACACAGCCATCTGTATCAAGATGGAAATATCTACACCGCTATCTGTATAAACATGGAAATATCAACACCGCTATCTTTATAAGCATGGAAATATCTACAACGCTATCTCTATAAACTTGGAAATATCTACACCGCTATCAGCATAAACCAGAAAATATCTAGACTGCCATGTCTATAAACATGTAAATATCTACACCGCCATCTGTATGAACATATAAATATTTACACCGCCATCTCTATAAAGGTGGAATTATCTACACCGCTATCTGTATGAAGATGGAAATATCTATACCGCTATCTGTATGAACATGGAAATATCTACACCGCTATCTGTATGAGCTTGGAAATATCTACACCGCTATCTGTATCAACATGGAAATATCTACACCGCCATCTCTATAAACATGGAAATATCTACACCGCCATCTGAATAAACATGGAAATATCTACACCGCCATCTCTATAAACATGGAAATATCTACACCGCCATCTGTATAAACATGGAAATATCCACACCGCCATCTCTATAAACAAGTAAATATCTACACCGCTATCTGTATAAACATGGAGATATCTACACCGCTATCTGTGTAAACCTGGAAATATCTACACCTCTTTCTGTATCAACATGGAAATATCTACACCGATATCTCTATAAACATGGAAATATCTACACCACCATCTGAATAAACATGGAAATATCTACACCGCCATCTCTATCAACATGGAAATACCTACACCGCCATCTGTATAAACATGGAAATATGTACACAGCCCTCTCTATAAACATGGAAATATCTACACCTCCATCTGTATGAACATAGAAATATCTACACCGCCCTCTCTATGAAGGTGGAATTATCTGCCCCGCAATCTGTATGAACATGGAAATATCTACCCCGCTATTTGTATGAACATGGAAATATCTACACTGCTATCTGAATGAACATGGAAATAACTACACCACTATCTGTATGAACACGGAAATATCTACACCGCTATCTATATGAACATGGAAATCTCTACACCGCTATCTGTATGAACATGGAAATATCTACACACCTATCTGCATATTCGTGGAAATATCTACACAGCTATCTGTATAAAGTTGGAAATACCTACACCGCTATCTCTATAAACATGGAAATACCTACATCGCCATCTGTATGAACATGGAAATATCTGCACCGCCATCTGTATGAACATGGAAATATCAACACCGCCATCTGTATTATGATGGAAATATCTACACCGCTTTCTCTATGAACATGGAAATATCTACACCGCTATCTGTATGAACATGGAAATATCTACACCGCTATCTGTATGAACATGGAAATATCTACACCGCTATCTGTATCAACATGGAAATATCTACACAGCTATCTGCATATACGTGTTAGTATCTACACCGCTATCTCTATAAAGTTGGAAATAACTACACAGCTATCTCTATAAACATGGAAATATCTACATCGCCATCTGTATGAACATGGAAATATCTGCACCGCCATCTGTATGAACATTGAAATATCTACACCGCCATCTGTATTAAGATGTAAACATCTACACCGCTATCTGTATAAACGTGGAAATATCTACACCGCTATCTGTATAAACATGGAAATATGGACACCACCATCTGTATAAACATGGAAATATCTACACCGCTATCTGTATAAACATGGAAATATCTACAACGCTATCTCTATAAACTTGGAAATATCTACACCGCTATCTGTATAAACATGGAAATACCTACACCGCTTTCTGTATAAACATGGAAATATCTACACCGCCATGTCTATAAACTTGGAAATGTCTACACCATCCTCTTACTAAACATGGAAATATCTACACCGCCATCTCTATAAACATGGAAATATCTACACCGCTATCTGTATAAACATGGAAATATCTACAATGCTATCTCTATAAACTTGGAAATATCTACACCGCTATCTGTAGAAATCAGAAAATATCTAGACTGCCATCTCTATAAACATGTAAATATCTACACCGCCATCTGTATGAACATATAAGTATTTACACAGCCATCTCTATAAAGGTGGAATTATTTACACCGCTATCTGTATGAACATGGAAATATCTACACCGCTATCTGTATGAACGTGGAAATATCTACACCGCTAACTGTATGAACATGGAAATATCTACACAACTATCTGCATATACGTGGAAATATCTACACCGCTATCTGTATAAAGTTGGAAATAACTACACAGCTATCTCTATAAACATGGAAATATCTACATCGCCATCTGTATGAACATGGAAATATCTGCACCGCCATCTGTATGAATATGGAAATATCTACACAGCCATCTGTATCAAGATGGAAATATCTACACCGCTATCTGTATAAACATGGAAATATCAACACCGCTATCTTTATAAGCATGGAAATATCTACAACGCTATCTCTATAAACTTGGAAATATCTACACCGCTATCAGCATAAACCAGAAAATATCTAGACTGCCATGTCTATAAACATGTAAATATCTACACCGCCATCTGTATGAACATATAAATATTTACACCGCCATCTCTATAAAGGTGGAATTATCTACACCGCTATCTGTATGAAGATGGAAATATCTATACCGCTATCTGTATGAACATGGAAATATCTACACCGCTATCTGTATGAGCTTGGAAATATCTACACCGCTATCTGTATCAACATGGAAATATCTACACCGCCATCTCTATAAACATGGAAATATCTACACCGCCATCTGAATAAACATGGAAATATCTACACCGCCATCTCTATAAACATGGAAATATCTACACCGCCATCTGTATAAACATGGAAATATCCACACCGCCATCTCTATAAACAAGTAAATATCTACACCGCTATCTGTATAAACATGGAGATATCTACACCGCTATCTGTGTAAACCTGGAAATATCTACACCTCTTTCTGTATCAACATGGAAATATCTACACCGATATCTCTATAAACATGGAAATATCTACACCACCATCTGAATAAACATGGAAATATCTACACCGCCATCTCTATCAACATGGAAATACCTACACCGCCATCTGTATAAACATGGAAATATGTACACAGCCCTCTCTATAAACATGGAAATATCTACACCTCCATCTGTATGAACATAGAAATATCTACACCGCCCTCTCTATGAAGGTGGAATTATCTGCCCCGCAATCTGTATGAACATGGAAATATCTACCCCGCTATTTGTATGAACATGGAAATATCTACACTGCTATCTGAATGAACATGGAAATAACTACACCACTATCTGTATGAACACGGAAATATCTACACCGCTATCTATATGAACATGGAAATCTCTACACCGCTATCTGTATGAACATGGAAATATCTACACACCTATCTGCATATTCGTGGAAATATCTACACAGCTATCTGTATAAAGTTGGAAATACCTACACCGCTATCTCTATAAACATGGAAATACCTACATCGCCATCTGTATGAACATGGAAATATCTGCACCGCCATCTGTATGAACATGGAAATATCAACACCGCCATCTGTATTATGATGGAAATATCTACACCGCTTTCTCTATGAACATGGAAATATCTACACCGCTATCTGTATGAACATGGAAATATCTACACCGCTATCTGTATGAACATGGAAATATCTACACCGCTATCTGTATCAACATGGAAATATCTACACAGCTATCTGCATATACGTGTTAGTATCTACACCGCTATCTCTATAAAGTTGGAAATAACTACACAGCTATCTCTATAAACATGGAAATATCTACATCGCCATCTGTATGAACATGGAAATATCTGCACCGCCATCTGTATGAACATTGAAATATCTACACCGCCATCTGTATTAAGATGTAAACATCTATACCGCTATCTGTATAAACGTGGAAATATCTACACCGCTATCTGTATAAACATGGAAATATGTACACCACCATCTGTATAAACATGGAAATATCTACACCGCTATCTGTATAAACATGGAAATATCTACAACGCTATCTCTATAAACTTGGAAATATCTACACCGCTATCTGTATAAACCAGAAAATATCTACACTGACGTCTCTATAAACATGTAAATGTCTACACCGCCATCTGTATGAACATAGAAATATTTACACTGCCATCTCTATAAAGGTGGAATTATTTACACCGCTATCTGTATGAACATGGAAATATCTAAACCGCTATCTGTATAAACATGGAAACATCTGCACCGCTATCTGCATAAACATGGAAATATCTACACCGCTATCTGTATAAACATGGAAATATCCACACGGCTATCTGTGTAAACATGGAAATATCTTCACCGTTATCTGTATAAAAATGGAAATAACTACACCGCTATCTCTATAAACATGGAAATATGTACATCGCTATCTGTATAAACATGGAAATATCTACACCGTAGTCTCTATAAACTTGGAAATAACTACACAACTATCTCTATAAACCTCAAAATATCTAGACCGCCAACTCTATAAACATGCAAATATCTACACCGCTATCTGTATAAACATGGAAATACCTACAGCGCTATCTGTGTAAACATGGAAATATATACACCGCTTTCTGTATAAACATGGAAATATCTACACCGCCATCTCTATAAACTTGGAAATATCTACACCGTCCTCTGAATAAACATGGAAATCTCTACACCGCCATCTCTATAAACATGGAAATATCTACACCGCCATCTGTATGAACATGAAAAAAACTTCACCTCCTTCTGTATGAACATGGAAATATCTACACCGCTATCTGTATAAGCATTGAAATATCTACACCGCTATCAGTATGAACATGGAAATATATACACAGCTATCTGCATATACGTGGAAATATCTACACCGCTATCTGTATAAAGTTGGAATTATCTACACAGCTATCTCTATAACCATGGAAATATCTACATCGCCATCTGTATGAACATCGAAATACCTGCACCGCCATCTGTATGAACATGGAAATATCTACACCGCCATCTGTATTAAGATGGAAATATCTACACTGCTATCTGTATAAACATGGAAATATCAACACCGATATCTGTATAAACATGGAAATATCTACAATGCTATCTCTATAAACTTCGAAATATCTACAACGCTATCTGTATAAACCAGAAAATATCTAGATTGCCATCTCTATAAACATGTAAATACCTACACCGCCATCTGTATGAACATATAAATATTTACACTGCCATCTCTATAAAGGTGGAATTATCTACACCGCTATCTGTATGAACATGGAAATATCCGCCATCTGTGTTAAGATGGAAATATCTACACCGCTATCTGTATAAACATGGAAATATCTACACCGCAATCAGTATCAACATGGAAATATCTACACCGCTATCTGTATAAACATGGAAATATCTACACTGCTATCTGTAGAAACATGGAATTATCTGCACCGCTATCTGTATAAACATGGAAATATCTACACCACTATCTGTAAAAACATGGAAATATACACACTGCTATCTGTGTAAACATGGAAATACCTTCACCGCTATCGGTATAAACATGGAAATAACTACAGCGCCATCTCTATAAACATGGAAATATCTACACCGCCATCTGTATGAACATGGAAATATCTACACCGCCATCTCTATAAACGTGGAAATATCTACACCGCTATCTGTAGGAACTTGGAAATATCTACACTACTATCTGTATAAAATTGGAATTATCTACACCACTATCTCTATAAACATGGAAATATCTACACCGCTATCTGTATAAACATGGAAATAACTTCACAGCTATCTGTATAAACATGGAAATATCTACAACGCCATCTCTATAAACTTGGAAATATCTACACCACTATCTCCATAAACATGGAAATATCTACACCGCCATCCCTATAAACATGGAAATATCTACACCACCATCTGTATAAACATGGAAATATCTATACGGCTATCTGCATAAACATGGAAATATCTACGCCACCATCTCTAAGAACATGGAAATATCTACACCGCCATCTGTACGAACATGGAAATATCTACACCGCCATCTGTATGAACATGTAAATATCTACACCGCCATCTGTATGAACATGGAATTATCTACACCGCTAACTGTATGAACATGGAAATACCTACACCGCTATCTGAATGAACATGGAAATATCTACACCGTTATCTGTATGAACGTGGAAATATCTACACCGCTATGTGTATGAACATGGAAATATCTACACCGCTATCTCTATGAACATGGAAATATCTACACCGCTATCTGTATGAACATGCAAGTATCTACAAAGCAATCTGTATATCAACGGAAATATCTACACTGCTATCTCTATAAACATTGAAATAACTACACTGCTATCTGTAAAAACATGGAAATATCTACACGGCTATCTGTATGAACATGGAAATACCTACACTGCCATCCGTACGAACATGGAAATATCTACACCGCCATCTGTATGAACATGTAAATATCTACACCGCCATCTGTATGAACATGAAAATATCTACACCGCTATGTGTATTAACATGGAATTATCTACACCGCTATCTCTATGAAAATGGAAATATCTACACCGCTATGTGTATGAACCTGGAAATATCTACACCGCTATCTGTATGGACATGGAAATATCTACACCGCTATCTGTATGGACATGGAAATATCTACACCGCTATCTGTATGAACATGGAAATATCTACACCGCTATCTGTATGAACATGCAAATATCTACACAGCTATCTGTATATCAATGGAAATATCTACACTGCTATCTCCATAACTATGGAAATAACTACACTGCTATCTGTATAAACATGGAAATACCTACACCGCCATTTCTATGATCATGGAAATATCTACACCGCCATTTGTATGAACATGGAAATATCTACACCGCCATCTGTATGAACATGGAAATATCTTCACCGCCATCTGTATGAACATGGATATATCTACACCAGCATCTGGATGAACATGGAAATATCTACACTGCTATCTGCATGAACATGGAAATATCTACACAGCTATCTGCATATACATGGAAATATCTACACAGATTTCTCTATAAATATGGAAATAACTACACCGCTATCTCTATAAACTTCGAAATATCTACAACGCCATCTGTATGAACATGGAAATATCTACACCGCAATCTGTACGAACATGGACATATCTACACCGCCATCTGTATTAAGATGGAAATATCTACACCGCAATCTGTATAAACATGGAAATATCTGCCCAACTATCTGTATAAACATGGAAATATCCGCACCGCTATCTGTATAAACATGGAAATATCTACACCGCTATCTGCATAAACATGGAAATATCCACACCGCTATCTGTGTAAACATGGAAATGTCTACACCGCTATCTGTGTAAACATGGAAATATCTACACCGCCATCTGTGTAAACATGAAAATATCTACACCGACATCTCTATAAACATGGAAATATCTACACTGCCATCTGTATGAACATGGAAATATCTACATCGCCATCCCTATAAACGTGGAAATATCTACACCGCTATCTGTATGAACTTGGAAATAGCTACCCTGCTTTCTGTATAAAATTGGAATTATCTACACCACTATCTCTATAAACATGGAAATACCTACACAGCCATCTCTATAAACATGGAAATATCTACACCGTCCTCTGTATGAACATGGAAATATCTACACCGCCCTCTCTATAAACGTGGAAATATCTACACCGCTATCTGTATAAACTTGGACATATCTACCCTGCTATCCGTATAAAATTGGAATTAGCTACACCACTATCTCAGTAAACATGGAAATATCTACACTGCTATCTGTACAAACATGGAAATACCTACAACGCCATCTCTATAAACTTGGAAATAATTACACCGCTATCTCTATAAACATGGAAATATCTAGACCGCCATCTCTATAAACATGGAAATATCTACACCACCATCTGTATAAACATGGAAATAACTATACCGCTATCTGCATAAACATGGAAATATCTACACCGCCATCTCTATGAACATGGAAATATCTACACCGCCATCTGTACGAACATGGAAATATCTACACCGCCATCTGTATGAACATGTAAATATCTACCCCGCCATCTGTATGAACATGGAAATATCTACACCGCTAACTGGATAAACATGGAAATATCTACACCGCTATCTGTATGAACATGGAAATATCTACACCGTTATCTGTATGAACATGGAAATATCTACACCGCTATCTGTATGAACATGGAAATATCTACACCGCTATCTGTATGAACATGGAAATATCTACACTGCTATCTGTATGAACATGAAAATATCTACACAGATATCCGTATAGCAATGGAAATATCTACACTATTATCTCTATAAACATGGAAATAACTACACTGCTATCTGTATAAACATGGAAATATCTTCACCGCCACCTATATGAACAAGGAAATATCTACACTGCTGTCCGTACGAACATGGAAATATCTACACCGCCATCTGTATGAACACGTAAATATCTACACCGCCATCTGTATGAACATGGAAATGTCTACAACGCTAACTCTATGAACATGGAAATATCAACACCGATATCTGTATGAACATGGAAATATCTGCACCGCTATCTGTATGAACATGGAAATATCTACACCGCTATCTGTATGAACATGGAAATATCTACACCGCTATCTGTATGAACATGGAAATATCTACACAGCTATCTGTATGAAAATGCAAATATCTACACAGCTATCTGCATATCAATGGAAATATCTACACTGCTATCTCTATAACCATGGAAATAACTACACTGCTATCTGTATAAACATAGAAATATCTACACCGCCTTCTCGATGAACATGGAAATATCTACAACGCCATTTGTATGAGCATGAAAATATCTACACCGCCATCTCTATGAACATGGAAATATCTACACCGCCATCTCTATGAACATGGAAATATCTACACCGCCATCTCTATGAAGATGGAAATATCTTCACCGCCATCCGTATGAACATGGATATATCTACAACGGCATCTGGGTGAACATGGAAATATCTACACCGCTATCTGCATGAACATGGAAGTATCTACACAGCTATCTGCATATATATGGAAATATCTACACAGATTTCTCTATAAATATGGAAATAACTACAGCGCTATCTCTATAAACTGCGAAATATCTACACCGCCATCTGTAAGAACATGGAAATATCTACACCGCCATCTCTATGAACATGGAAATCTCTACACCGCCATTTGTATGAACATGGAAATATCCACACCGCCATCTGTATGAACATGGAAATATCTTCACCGCCATCTGTATGAACATGGATATATCTACACTGGCATCTGGATGAACATGGAAATATCTACACCGCTATCTGCATGAACATGGAAGTATCTACACAGCTATCTGCATATACATTGAAATATCTACACAGATTTCTCTATAAATATGGAAATAACTACAACGCTATCTCTATAAACTTCGAAATATCTACACCGCCATCTGTATGGACATGGAAATATCTACACCGCCATCTGAACGAACATGGAGATATCTACACCGCCATCTGTATTAAAATGGAAATATCTACACCGCTATCTGTATAAACATGGAAATATCTGCACCACTATCTGTATAAACATGGAAATATCTGCACCGCTATCTGTATAAACATGGAAATATCTACACCGCTATCTGCATAAACAGGGAAATATCCACACCGCTATCTGTGTAAACATGGAAATATCTACACCGCCATCTGTGTACACATGAATATATCTACACCGCCATCTCTATAAACATGGAAATATCTACACCGCTAACTATATGAACATGGAAATATCTACAACGCTATCTGTATGAACATGGAAATATCTACACCGCTATCTGTATGAACATGGAAATATCTACACCGCTATCTGTATGAACATGGAAATATCTACACCGCTATCTTTATGAACATGGAAATATCTACACAGCTATCTGTTTGAACATGCAAATATCTACACAGCTATCTGTATATCAATGGAAATATCTACACTGCTATCTCTATAACCATGGAAATTACTACACTGCTATCTTTATAAACATAGAAATATCTACACCGCCATCTCTATGAACATGGAAATATCTACACCGCCATTTGTATGAGCATGGAAATATCTACACCGCAATCTCTATGAACATGGAAATATCTACACCGCCACTTGTATGAACATGGAAATATCTACTCCGCCATCTGTATGAACATGGAAATATCTTCACCGCCATCTGTATGAACATGGATATATCTACACCGGCATCTGGATGAACATGGAAATATCTACACTGCTATCTACATGAACATGGAAATATCTACACATCAATCTGCATATACATGGAAATACCTACACAGATTTCTCTATAAATATGGAAATAACTACAGCGCTATCTCTATAAACTTCGAAATATCTACACCGCCATCTATATGAACATGGAAATATCTTCACCGCCATCTGCATGAACATGGAAATATCTACACCGCCATCTGGATGAACATGGAAGCATCTACACCGCCATCTGCATGAACATGGAAATATGTACACCACTTCCACTGTGAAGATGGAAATATATACACCGCTATCTGTATGAACATGGAAATATCTACACCGCTATCTGAATGAACATGGAAATATCTACACTGCTATCTGTATGAACATGAAAATACCTACACAGCTAACTGCATATACATGGAAATATCTACACAGCTTTCTCTATAAACGAGGAAATAACTACACCGCTTTCTCTATAAACATGGAAATATCTACACTGCCATTTGTATGAACATGGAAACATCTACACTGCCATCTGTAGGAACATGGAAATATCTACAATGCCATCTGTATTAAGATGGAAATATCTACACGGCTATCTGTATGAACATGTAAATATCTACACCGCTATCTGTATGAACATGGAAATAACTACATCGCTATATGTAAGAACATGGAAATATCTACATAGCTATCTGTATATACATGGAAAATTCTACACCGCTATCTCTATAAACATGGAAATAACTACACCGCTATCTCTATAAAACTGGAAATATATACACTGCCATCTGCATGAACATGGAAATACCTGCACCGCCATCTGTATGAACATGGAAATATCTACACCGCCATCTGTATTAAGATGCAAATATCCACACCGCTATCTCAAGAAACATGGAAATACCTACACCGCTATCTGTATAAACATGGAAATATCTACACCACTGTCTGTATAAACATGGAAATATCTACACCGAAATCTCTAAAAACATGGAAATATCTACACCGCCATCTGTATGAACATGGAAATATCTACTCCGCCATCTCTATAAAGGTGGAAATATCTACACCGCTATCTGTATGAACATGGAAATAACTACACCGCTATCTGTATAAACAAGAAAATATCTAGACCGCCATCTCTATAAACATGTAAATATCTACACCGCTATCTGAATAAACATGGAAATATCTACACCGCTATCTGTATAAACATGGAAATATCTTCACCGCTATCTGTATAAACATGGAAATATCTACATCGCTATCTCTATGAACTTGGACATAACTAAACCACTATTTCTACAAACATGGAAATACCTATACCGCTATCTGTATAAACATGGAAATATCTACAACGCTATCTCTATAAATGTAGAAATATCTACACCGCTATCTCTATAATGTTGAAAATATCTACACCGCTATGTATATCAACATGGAAATACCTACACCGCTATCTCTGTAAACATGGAATTATCTAAACCGCCCTCTGTATAAACATGGAAATATCTATACCGCCATGGCTATGAACTTGCAAATATCTACACCGCCATTTGAACATGGAAATATATACACCGCTATCTGTATAAAGATGGAAATATCTGCCCAACTATCTGTATAAACATGGAAATATCTGCACCGCTATCTGTATAAACATGGAAATACCTACAATGCTATCTGCATAAACATGGAAATATCCACACCGCTGTCTGTGTAAACATGGAAATGTCTACAACGCTTTCTGTGTAAACATGGAAATATCTACACCGCCATCTGTGTAAACATGAAATTATCTTCACTGCCATCTCTATAAACATGGAAATATCTACAGCGCCATCTGTATGAACATGGAAATATCTACACCGCTATCTGTATAAACATTTCGATATCTACACCGCTATCTGTATAAACATGGAAATATCTTCACCGCTATCTGTACAAACATGGAAATATCTACAACGCTGTCTCTATAAACATGGAAATACCTACACCACTATCTCTATAAACATGGAAATATCTAGACCGCCATCTCTATAAACATGGAAATATCTACACCACCATCTGTATAAACATGGAAATATCTATACCGCTATCTGCACAAACATGGAAATGTCTACATCGCTATCTCTATAAACATGGAAATATCTACAACGCTATCTCTATAAACTTGGAAATAACTTCACCACTATCTCTATAAACATGGAAATATATAGACGGCCATCTCTATAAACTTGGAAATATCTACACTGCCATCTCTATAAACGTTAAATATCTACACCGCCGTCTGTATAAACATGTAAATATCTACACCGCCATCTCCATAAACATGGATATATCTACTCCGCCATCTCTATGAACATGGAAATATCTACACCTCCCTCTCTATAAAGCTGAAAACATCTACACCGCTTTCTGTATGAACATGGAAATATCCACACAGCTATCTGTATAAACATGGAAATATCTACACCATTATCTTTATAAACATGGAAATATCTACACCATCTCTATAAACATGGAAATAAGTATACTGCTATCTCTATAAACATAGAAATATCTAGACCGCCATCCTTATAAACATGGAAGTATCTACACCGCCATCTGTATAAACATTGAAATATCTACACCGCTATTTGTATGAACATGGAAATATCTACACAGCCATGTGTATGAACATGGAAATACCTTCATCGCCATCTGTATGAACATGGATATATCTTCAACACTATCTGGATGAACAGGGTAATATCTTCACAGCTATCTGCATATACATGAAAATATCTACACTGCTTTCTCTATAAACATGGAAATAACTACACCGCTATCTCTATAAACATGTAAATATCTACAACGCTATCTGTGTAAACATGGAAATGTCTACACCACTGCCTGTGTAAAGATGGAAACATCTACACCTCTTTCTGTATAAACATGGAAATATCTACACCGCCATCTCTATAAACATGGAAATAAGTACACAGCCATCTGTATGAACATAGAAATATCTACACCGCCATCTCTATAACGGTGGAATTATCTACACCGCAATCAGTATGAACATGGAAAAACCTACTCCGCTATCTGTATGAACATGGAAATATCTACACCGCTATCTGTATGAACACGGAAATATCTACAACGCTATCTGTATCAACATGGAAATATCTACACAGCTATCTCTATATACATGGAAGTACCTACACCGCTATCTCTATAACCATGGAAATAACTACACCGCTATCTCTATAAACATGGAAATATCTACTGCGCCATCTGTATGAACATGGAAATATATTCACCGCCATCTGTATGAACATGGAAATACCTACACCGCCATCTGTATGAAAATGGAAATATCTACACCGCTAACTGTATAAACATGGAAATATCTACACCGCTATCTGTATGAACATGCAAATATCTACACAGCTATCTGTATATCAGTGGAAATATCTACACTGCTATCTCTATAAACATGGAAATAACTACACTGCTATCTGTATAAACATGGAAATATCTACTCTGCCATCTCTATGAACATGGAAATACCTACACCGCCATTTGTATGAACATGGAAATATCTACACCGCCACCTCTATGAAGATGGAAATAACTACACTGCCATTTGTATGAACATGGAAATATCTACACCACCATCTGTATGAACATGGAAATATCTACACCGCCATATGTATGAACATGGATATATCTACACCGGCATCTGGATGAACATGGAAATATCTACACCGCTATCTGCATGAACATGGAAATATCTACACAGCTATCTGCATATACATGGAAATATCTACACAGCTTTCTCTATAAACATGGAAATAAATACACCGCTATCTCTATAAGCTTCAAAATATCTACACCGCCATCTGTATGAACCCAGAAATACCTACACCGCCATCTGTAGGAACATGGAAATATCTACACCGCCATCTGTATTAAGATGGAAATATCTACACCGCTATGTGTATAAACATGGAAATATCCACACCGCTATCTGTGTAAACAAGGAAATATCTACTGCGCTATCTGTATATACATGGAAATAACTACACAACTATCTCTATAAACATGTAAATATCTACAACGCTATCTGTGTAAACATGGAAAGGTCTACACCGCTGTGTGTGTAAACATGGAAATATCTACACCGCTTTCTGTATAAACATGGAAATATCTACACCGCCATCTCTATAAACATAGAAATATCTACACCGCCATCTGTTTAAACATGGAAATATCTACACCGCCGTCTGTATGAACATAGAAATATCTACACCGCCATCTCTATAAGGGTGGAATTATCTACACCGCTATCTGTATGAACTTGGAAATATCTACACAGCTATCTGCATATACATGGAAATATCTACACAGCTTTCTCTATAAACATGGAAATAACCACACTGCTATCTCTATAAACTTGGAAATATCTACACCACCATCTGTATGAACATGGAAATATCTACACAGCTTTCTCTATAAACAAGGAAAAAACTACTCTGCTATCTCTATAAACATGGAAATATCTACACCGCCTTCCGTATAAAGATGGAATTATCTATACCGCTATCTGTATAAACATGGAAATATGTACAACGCTGTCTCTATAAACTTGGAAATATCTACACCGCTATCTCTATAAACTTGGAAATACCTACACCACTATGTGTATCAACATGGAAGTATCTACACCGCCATCTGAGTAAACATGGAAATATCTAAACCGCCCTCTGTATAAACATGGAAATATCTACACCGCAATCTCTATAAACATGGTAATATCTACACCGCCATCTGTAGAAACTTTGAAATATCTACACCGCCATTTGTATGAACATGGAAATGTCTACACGGCCATCTCTATGAATATCGAAATATCTACACCGCCATCTGTATAAACATGGTAATATCTACACTGCCGTCTCTATAAACATGGAAATATCTGCACCGCCATCTGTATAAACATGGAAATATCTACACCGCTATCTGTATTAACATGGAAATTCCTACACCGCCATCTGTTTAAACATGGAGATATCCACACCATTATCTGTGTAAACATGGAAATATCTACACCGCTATCTGCATTAACATGGAAATATCTACAACGCTATCTGTATGAACATGCAAATATCTACACAGCTATCCGTATATCAATGGAAATATCTACACTGCCATCTGTATAAACATGGAAATATCTACACTGCTATCTGTATAAACAAGGAAATAACTACACCGCTATCTCTATAAACCTGTAAATATCTACAAAGTAATCTGTGTAAACATGGAATGGTCTACACCGCTATCTGTGTAATCATGGAAATATCTACACCGCTTTCGTTACAAAGATGGAAATATCTACACCGCCATCTCTATAAACATGGAAATGTCTACACCGCCTTTCGTATAAACATGGAAATATCTACATCGTCATCTCTATAAACATGGAAATATCTTCACCGCCCTCTGTATGAACATAGAAATATCTACACCGCCATCTCTATGAAGGTGGAATTATCTACCCCGCTATCTGTAAGAACATGGAAATAGCTAGGCCGCTATCTGTATGAACATGGAAATATCTACACCGCTATCTGTATGAACATGCAAATATCTACACCGCTATCTGTAGGAACATGGAAATTTCTACACAGCTATCTGCATATACATGGAAATATCTACACTGCTATCTCTATAAACATGGAAATAACTACAACACTATCTCTAAAAACATGGAAATATCTACATCACCATCTGTATGAACATGGAAATATCTGCACCGCCATCTGTATGAACATGGAAATAACTACACCGCCATCTGTATGAAGATGGAAACATCTACACCACTATCTGTATAAACATGGAAATATCTACACCGCAGTCTGTATAAACATGGAAATATCCGCACCGCTATCTGTATAAACATGGAAATATCTACACCGCTATCTGCATAAACATGGAAATATCCACACCGCTATCTGTGTAAACATGGAAATATCTACACCGCCATCTGTGTAAACATGAAAATATCTAGACCGCCATCTCTATAAACATGGAAATACCTTCACTGCTATCTGTAAAAAATTTGAAATATCTACAACGCTATCTGTATAAACATGGAAATATCTACACCGCTATCTCTATAAAATTGGAAATAACTACAACACTATCTCTGTAAACATGGAAATATCTCGACCGCTATCTTTATAAACATAGAATTATCTACACCGCCATCTGTATAAACATGGAAATATCTATACCGCTATCTGTATAAACATGGAAATATCTACACCGCTATCTCCGTAAACATGGAAATATCTACACCGCTATCTGTATGAACATGGAACTATCTACACCGCTATCTGTATAAACATGGAAATATCTACATCTCCATCTCTATAAACATGGAAATATCTACACCGTCATCAGTATGAACATGGAAATATCTACCCCGCTATCTGTATAAACATGGAAATAACTGCACCGCTATCTGTATGAACATGGAAATATCTACACCGCTATCTGTATAAACTTGGAAATATCCACACCTTTATCTCTGTAAACATGGAAATATCTTCACCGCAATCTGTATAAACATGGAAATAACTACACCGCTATCTCTATAAACATGTAAATATCTACAGCGCTATCTGTGTAAACATGGAAATGTCTACACCGCTATCTCTATGAACATGGAAATACCTACAATGCCATCTCTATAAACGTAGAAATATCTGCACCGCTATCTGTATGAACATGGAAATATCTACACTGCTATCTGTATAAAATTTGAAATATCTAAACCGCTATCTCTATAAACATGGACATATCTACACCGCTATCTGTATAAACAAGAAAATATCTAGACCGCCATGTCAACAAACATGTAAATATCTACACCGCTATCTGTTTAAACATGGAAATATCTACACCGCTATCTGTATAAACATGGAAATATCTACACCGCTATCTCTATAAACTTGGAAATATCTACAACACTATCTCTGTAAACATGGAAATATCTACACTGCCATCTCTATAAACATAGATATATGTACACCGCCATCTGTATAAACATGGAAATATCTACACCGCTATCTCCATAAACATGGAAATACCTACACCGCTATCTCTATAAATTTGGAAATATCTACACTGCTATCTCTATGAACTTAGAAATCTCTACACCGCTATGTGTATCAGCATGGAAATATCTACACCGCTATCTCTGTAAACATGGAAACATCTAAACTGCCCTCTGTATGTAAATGAAAATATCTACACGACCACCTCTATAAACATGGAAATATCTACACCGCCATCTGTATGAACATGGAAATATCTTCACCGCCATCTGTATGAACATAGAAATATCTTCACCGCCATCTAGATGAACATGGAAATATCTACACCACTATCTTTAGGAACATGGAAATTTCTACACTGCTATCTGTATGAAGATGGAAATATCTACACCGCTATCTGTACGAACATGGAAATATCTACACAGCTATCTGTATATAAATGGAAATATCTACACTGCTATCTGTATGAACTTGGAAATATCTACACTGCTATCTGTATATAAATGGAGATATGTACACTGCTATCTTTATAAACATGGAAATAACTACACCGCTATCTCTATAAACATAGAAATAATTACACCACCATCACTATGAACATGGAAACATCTACACCGCCATCTGTATGAACATGGAAATATCTTCACCGCCATCTGCATGAACTTGGAAATACCTACACCGCTATCTGGATGAACATGGAATTATCTGCACCGCCATCTGTATGAACATGGAAATATCTACAGCGCTACCTGTATGAACATGGAAATATCTACACCGCTACCTGTATGAACATGGAAATATCTACACCTGTATCTGTATGAACATGGAAATATCTACACCGCTATCTGTATGCACAGGGAAATATCTACACACCTAACTGCATATACATGGAAATATCTACACAGCTTTTTCTATAAACAAGGAAATAACTACACCGCTATCTCTAGAAACATGGAAATATCTAGACCGCCATCTCTATAAACATGGAAATATCTTCACCGCTATCTGTATAAACATGGAAATTTCTATATCGCTATCTGTATAAACATGGAAATATCTGCACCGCTATCTGTATAAACATGGAAATATCTGCACCGCTATCTGTATAATCATGGAAATATCCACACCGCTATGTGTGTAAACATGGAAATATCTTCACCGCTATCTATATAAAGAAGGAAATAACTACACAGTTATCTCTACATACATGTAAATATCTACAACGCTATATGTGTAAACATGGAAAGGTCTACACCACTATCTGTGTAAACATGGAAGTATCTACACCGCTTTCTGTATAAACATAGAAATATCTACACAGCTATATGTAAAAACTTGGAAATATCCACACCGCCATCTGTATAAACATGGAAATATCTACAAGGCTATCTGTAAAAACTTGGAAATATCTAAACCGCTATCTGTATAAACATGAAAATATCTAAACCGCTATCTGTATGAACATGGAAATATCTACACCGCTATCTTTATAAACATGGAAATATCTTCACAGCTATCTGTATAAACATGGAAATATCTACACTGCTATCTCTATAAACATGGAAATATCTACAACGGTATCTGTGTAAACATGCAAATGTCTACACCGCTATCTGTGTAAACATGGAAATTTCTACACCGTCGGTTTGAACATGGAAATATCCACAGCACCATCACTATAAAGATGGAAATACCTACACCGCTATCTGCATAAACATGGAAATATCTACACCGCTAAGTGTATAAGCATGAAAATATCTACAACGCTTTCCGTATAAACATGGAAATATCTACACCGCTATCTGTATGAACATGGCAATACGTACACCGCTATCTGTATAAACATGGAAATATCTACACCGCTATCTGTATAAACATGGAGATATCTACACCGCTATCTGTATAAACATGGAAATATCTACACTGCTATATGTAAAACAGGGTAGTGTCTACACCGCTATCTCTATAAACATGGAGATATCTACACTACTATCTGTATAAACATTGAAATATCTACACCGCTATCTGTAGAAAGATGGAAATATCTACAATGCTATCTCTATTAACATGGAAATGTCTACACCGCTGTCTCTATAAACATGGAAATATCTACAACGCTATGTTTATAAACATGGAAATATCTACAACGTTATCTCTATAAACATGGAAATATCTTCACTGCCATCTGTATAAACATGGAAATATCTACACCGCCATCTCTATAAACATGGAAATATCTACTCCGCCATCTGAATGAACATGGAAATATCTACACCGCCATCTCTATAAAGATGGAAATATCTAAACAGCTATCTGTATGAACATGGAAATATCTACACCGCTATCTCTATAAAGATGGAAATATCTTCACCGCCATCTGTATGAACATGGAAATATCTACACCGCTATCCGTATAAAATGGAAATATTTCCACCGCTACCTGAATAAAAATGGGAATACCTACACCGCCGTCTGTATAAACATAGAAATATCTTCACCGCAATCTCTATAAACATGGAAATATCTGCACCGCCATCTGTATGAACTTGGAAATATCTACCCTGAAATCTGTATGAACTTGCAAATATCTACAACGCCATCTGTATGATCATGGAAATATGTACACATACATCTGTATGAACATGCAAATATCTTCACCGCCATCTGTATGAACATGGAAATACCTACACCGCCATCTGTATGAACATGGAAATATCTACACCGCCATCTCTATAAACATGGAAATATCTACACTGCCATCTGTATAAACATGGAAATATCTACACCGCTATCTGTATATACATGGAAATATCTGCACCGCTATCTCTATAAACATGGAAATATCTATACCGCTATCTCTATAAACATGGAAATATCTACACCACTATCTGTATAAACATGGAAATGTCCACACCGCTATCTGTATAGACATGGAAATATCTACACCACTAACTGTATAAACATGGAAATATCTACACTGCTATCGGTATAAACATCCGTGTTTGCTCTTAATTTATACCCAAGGCTGGGATGTTTCATATGATAAAAAGACCAAATACAGAATTAGTCTATATTTGGTCTGGCAATTGATCTCTGCAATAATGAAACCTCAAAGACAATCAAATCTGACATCTAAGCTACATATTAAATAGCTTGGTTTTTAGGTTGCACGTTGCTGTGTATGCTGGCTTCATAGAATATGCAAGTAGCAATGGCCTTTTTTTAATAGTCATTAGCCTTGAAGTTCTCCTAATTTTGAATCACTTAGAAATAGAAATCTAATCTCAGTAGATTTTTTTTTTGAAACAGGGTCTGGCTTCATTGCCCAGGGTGAAGAGCAGGGCATGATCTTGGCTCACACCTCTGCCTCTCAGACTCAAGCCATCCACCCACCTTAGCCTTGGGGTAGCTGGGACCACAGGCATGTGCCACCATATCCAGCTAATATTTTTATTTTTGTACAAATGGGGTTTGTCATCTTTCCCAGGCAGGCCTCAAACACCAAGACTCAAGCAATCCACCTGCCTTGAATTCCCAAAGTACTGGGTTTACAGGTGACAGCCACTACGCCCAGCAACTAAACTTCTAAAAATCAATTTTACATAAAATTATCTAAGCGTGCAAGGAAAGATAAGAAGCCTAAGGAACCAGTGAGTTGAAGAATAAATGCAGTTTATATCATACTTGTAAACAACATGATGTGATGTGGTAGGAATCATCTAACATGCTTTAAAGCATGAGTAAAAGGTCTTTTCTTAGAAAACTGGATCTTAGTTTAGGATATCTTTAGATAAGAGTATGAAAAGTCATATCATATTGATAAGTAAAGTGCTTCCTTTGGCTAATTTTAGGGATAGGACATTTACTTTCATATAATTCATAGGAATCTTAGACTTAAAAATAAAACTTCCCTTCTCAAATCCTTACTTTCATACATTTTTTGCATTTCTTTCACTTTTGTGTTAATGGCCTATGTCTCAACATATTCTATTAAGCCTTCTGGAAACACATACTTTGTTTCCAGCCTCTTCAGAGAACCATCACTCCACTTCCTAGGCTTCTGAAGAAGCAGACCCAAGCTTATAGTTATTACATATTTCTAAATCTAGGTGACCAAGAAAAATTGATACTTTTCCCATCATATCTTTAAGTTAATAATCAGGTGTATGCTGAGAGGTAAAGACCCAAGAGTGTTGGTTGTCTAATTGTGCAGCTGTATAAACAAATCTTAATGCTTGAAAATATTCAAAGGTTATTCTCACGTTGATTGTTGGTAACTATGTGTAACAACATGAAAAGAAAAAAAATCAAAGAATTACGTCTGAGGATAATACACAATCTCTAAGGGTAAGAAGAGCAACAAAAATTCTGCTTCAATTACCACTGAAATAATATATTTATCCTGTAAAATCTATGGTGGCTGGTTGTAAAAATTAGGCATTAGCAAACTGATAAAGACTTTTTAATGAAAACATTATGAAACATAGTTTTTAAAAAGTTAAATACACCCACACCAGTTTTTCACATTCTTTGGGCTGCTTTAATGCTGCCATTAAATAATTGATTTAGTTGTGACATAGATCCTATGTTCCATTGAGTCTACCATTCATAAAGATGCAATGTAAGGTAACAAAAATATAAATTTTGTGTGAGGGGGAGAAGTCAAGAGTATTTTTATGTGACAGAAGTTAAGTTGTTATCAGTGTAAAATAGTCTGTTACAAATACAGGACTCTGTATGTTAGTTTCACCTACCCGAAAGAAATAAATTACAGCAGATACACACACACACACCAAAAAAGGGAAAAGAAACAAAGCTTAGCACCACAGAAAACCACCAAACTAGAGAGATGAACAATAAGAAAGGAAGAAGTGAACAAGTAATCTAAAAAACAACTAATGAAATGGTAGAAGGAAGTCCTAATTTATCAATAATAAACTTCAATAGAAGTGGATTAAACTCTACTTAAAAGATATAAAGTGGATGAATGGATTCAGATAGCAAAACCCACCTATGTGCTGCCTACATGATACTTACCTCACTATTAAAGACAAATAGACTGAAAGTGAAGAGATGGAAAAATATATTTTATGCAAACAAATGAAAAGCAAGCAGGAGTAGCCACAGTCATGTCATATTTTAAAAGGCTTTAAATAAAAAAACTATATAAAAAAAGAATGTCGCTGTATAATGAAATGATAAAAGGCCCAATTCAATAAGAGGACATAACATATATATTACTTAGGTGTAACTATATATGTACCCAACACCAGAACAACCAGATATATAAAGCAAATATTAGATTTAAAGGTAGAGATAGACTGCAATACAATATTAGTAGGAAATTTCAACACTCCACTTTAAAAATGGACAGATTATACGAAGAGAAAATCAACCAAAAAATGACAGACTCAAACAATACCATAGACCAAATGGACATAGCAGGTAAAGAAGATCTCACCTGATATGGTTTGGCTGTATGTCCCCACCGAAATCTCATCTTGATTATAGCTCCCATAATTCATACATGTTGTGGGAGGGAACCAGTGGGAGATAATTGAATCATGGGGGCGGTTTCCCCCATACTGTTCTTGTGGTAGTGAATACGTCTAACAAGATCTGATGGTTTTATAATGTGGAACCCTTTCACTTGGTTCTCAATTCTATTTTGTTTGCTACCATGTAAGATGTGTCTTTCGCCTTCCATCATGATTGGGAGACCTCCCCAGCCACGTGGAACTATGAGTCCACTAAACCTCTTTTTCTCTGTAAATTACCCAGTCTCGGGTATGTCTTTATCAGCAGTATGAAAACAGACTAATACATCATCCAACACCTGCAGAATACAAATTATTCTCAACTGTACACCAAACATTCTCTAGGACCAATCATACATTATGACACATAATAAGTCTTAACAAACTTAAGAAGACAGATATCATATGAAGTATCTTTTCTGATTACAGTGATATAAAGCCAGAAATCAACAACAGGAAAGCCCTTGGAAATTTTATAAAAACATGGAAATTAAATAGCATGCACCCAAGAAATCAATAGGTCTCATTAAGACATTAATAGGAAAATTTCAAAAGTCACTGAGACAAGTAAGAATGAAAATCCAACATACCCAAACCTATGGAACGTAGCAAAAGCAGTTCTAAGAGGGAAATTTATAGCAATAAAAGCCTACACCAAAAAAGAAGAAAGATTTTCAAATCACAAAGCAAAATTATACACTTCAAGTAACTAGAACATCAAAAACAAACTAAACCCAAAATTGGTAGAAGGAAGGAAATAATAAAGCTCACAGCAGATATAAATGAAACAGACACTAAAAAATATTTCAAAAGATAAATAAGACAAAGTGTAAAGGTAAAACTGACAAACCTTTAGCTAAACTAAGACAAAAGGAGAGAAAATTCAAATAAATAAAAGATGAAAAAGGAGACATTACAACTGATACACCACAGAAATATAAGGGATTGTAAGACATTACTCATAACTATATGCCAACAAATTTGATAATGTAGAATAAAGTGAATAAATTTCTGCACACATACAACTACCAAGATTAAATTGTGAGGAAATATAACATCTGAACACATCAATAATGAGTTTGGAAATTGAATCAATAATAAAACATCTTCCATCAAAACAACAACAACAACAACCAACACCCAGGAACTGATGTCTTCACTGCTGAATTCTACCAAACAGTTAAAGAATAACTACCAATTCTCCACAAACTTTTCCACAAAAGGAATGAGGAAGGAATACTTCCATACTCATCTTATGAGGCTCGCAATATCCTGATTCTAAAACCAGACAAGGACACGCACAAAATGAAAATAACAGGCCAATATTCCTGGAGAACATAGATACAAAAATTCTCAACAAGATACAAGTGAACTGACTTCAACAGCACACTAAAAAGAGTATTCACTATAATCAAGTGGGATTCATCCCAGGGATGAAAGGATGGCTTAACATGCACAAATCAGTAAATATGATACACCACCACAATAGAAAGAAAAACAAAAACCATGTGATCATTTCAACAGATGCAAAAAGAACACTTGACAAAAGTCAACATTCCTTTATGATAAAAACTGTCAAGAAAGTAGGTATACGAGTGTACCTCAACGCAGTAAAGGCCATATGTGACAAACCCACAGCTAACATCTTATTTATGGTGAATAGTTAAATGCTTTTCCTCTATGATATGGAGGAAGACAAGGATGTCAACTTCTACCACTTCTACTTAGCATAGTACTGGAGGTCAGAGCCAGAGCAATTAGACAAAAGAAATAAATAAGAGGGATCCAAACTGGAAAGAAGGAAGTCAGATTGTTTCTGTTTGTAGAAAATGTGATCTCACATACATATGTATACATCTATATATATGATCATATAGATATATATGATCTCTCTCTCTTTAGGGTTCTTTCTATATATACTTATATAGAGTGAGAACCCTAAAGACTTGATCAAAAACTACTAGAAATAATAAATAAATTCAGTAAAGTTGTAGTATACAAAATCAACACAGAAAATTCAGTGGTGTTTCTATACACTAATAGTGAACTATCTGAAAAAGTCATCAAGAAAGGAATTCCATTTACAATAGCTACCAAGAAATCTGCAGATAAATTTAATCAAGGTCGTGAAAGATCTCTACTATGAAAACTATAACACACTGATGGAAAAATTTACAATACACAAAAAATGGACACTATATACTCATGGAATGGAAGAACTGATACTATTGAAATGACCATACTAACAAAATGTCCTACAGATTCAATGCAATCCCTATCAAAATACCAATGAAATTCTTCACAGAAATAGAAAAAAATACCCTAAAATGTGTATGAAACCAGAAAAGACCCCAAATAACCAAAGCAATCCTGTGCAAAAATAACAAAGCTGGAGGCAACACACTACCTGACTTCAAAATATACTACAAAGCCATAGTAAGCAAAACAGCATGGCACTGCCATAAAGCAAACACATAGACCAATGGAAGAGAATATACAGCTCAGAAATAAATTCTGATACCTCAAGTCAACTGATTTTCAAAAAAGGAGTCAAGAGCACACACAGGGGTAAAGACAGTCTCTTCATTAAATGGTACTGAGAAGATTGGATATCTACATGTGGGATAATGAAATCAGACCCCTATCTTTTACCTTATACAAAAATCAACTCAAATGCGATTAAAGACCTAAAGGTAAGATTGAAAACTATGAAAAACTACTAGAAGATAACATGTGGGAAATTCTCTATAACTTTGGGTTCTACAAGGATTTTTTAAATGAGACGTCAAAAGCACAGGCAACAAAAGCAAAAATAGATAAATGGGGTTTCATCAAACTAAAATGCTTTTGCACAGCAAAGGAAACTTAACAGAGTGAAAAAACAACTTACTGAATGGGATACAATATTTGCAAACTATACATCTGCTAAGGAGTTAATGCCCAGATTATATAAGAAACTTAAACAACTCAACAGCAAAAACATAAATAACTTATTTAAAAATGGGCAAAACTGGGAGGCTGAGGCAGGTGGATTGCCTGAGGTCAGGAGTTTGAGACCAGCCTGACCAATATGGTGAAATCATTTCTCTACTAAAAATACAAAAATTTAGCCAAACATGATGGCGTGTGCCTGTAACCCCGGCTACTCAGCAGGGTGAGGCAGGGGAATTGCTTGAACCAGGGAGATGGAGGTTGCCGTGAGCCCCGATTGCACCACTGTACTCCAGCTTGGGCAACAGAGCAAGACTCCTTCTCAAAAAAAAAAAAAAAAAGGACAAAATAAACTAAAAGATATGTCACAAGAGAAAATATAGAAATGGTCAAGACGAATATATAATAAAATCATGTTCAACATCACTAACCATCAGGGAAATGCAAATCAAAACCACAATGAGATACCAGTTGACCCATTAGAATGGCTATTACCAAAAAGGTAAAAGATAACAAGAGTTGGCAAGGAAGTGGAGAAAAGGGAACACTTACACACTGTTGATGGGGTTGTAAACTAGTACAACCATTAAGCAAAACTTTATGGAAATTCGCTAAAAAATAAAAAAAAAAACAATCATTCGATCACATAACCCAGCAATCCCACTACTGGGTATACATCCATAGGAAATGAAATCATTGTGTTTGAAAAATATCTGCACTCTTATGTTTACTGTAGCACTATTCCTAATAATCAGATATGGAATCAATCTATGTGTCTAAAAACAAACAAGTGAATTATATATATACAATATATATTATGTATATTATATATAATATATATTATGTATATTATATATAATATATAATGTATATAATATATCTTATGTATATTATATATAATATATATTGTGTACATAATATACATTATGTATATTATACATAATATATATTATGTATAATATACATAATATATATTATGTATATTATATAATATATATGATGTATAATATATATAATATATTATGTATATTATATATAATATATATTATGTATATTATATATAATATATATTATGTATATTATATATAATATATATTATGTATATTATATATAATATATATTATGTATATTATATATAATATATATTATGTATATTATATATAATATATATTATGTATATTATATATAATATATATTATGTATATTATATATAATATATATTATGTATATTATATATAATATATATTATGTATATTATATATAATATATATTATGTATAATATACATAATATGTTACGTATATTATATACATAATATATATTATGTATATAATATACATTGTATATTATGTATATTATATATAATATATATAACGTATAATATATAATATACGTTATGCATGTTATATATAATATACATAACGTATATTATATATAACATGCATAACGTATATTATATATAACATACATAACGTATATTATATATATACATATATAATATGTATATTATATATATTACATATAATATATATTATTATATATAATTATAATTATATATAATTTTATGTGTAATTATAATTATACATAAAATTAATTATATATATATATGTATATGGACACACACACAATGAAATACTATTCAACCATAAAAAAAGAATGAAATTCTGCCAGTTGCAGCAACATGGATGACCCTGTAGGATACAATGTTAAGTGAAATAAGCCAGACACAGAAAGCAAATACCGCATGATCTCTCTCATATGTGGAATCTTAAAAAAAAAAAGTTAATAGAGAAGTAGAGTAGAATAGTGGTTACCAAACAGTGAGGAAGAAGTGGGGAGGGCAAAATGGAGATAGATTGGTTAACAGTTATGAAATCACAATTACATAGGAAGAATAAGTTGTAGTGTTCTTTGCAAAGCAGGGTGACTATAGTTAAAAGTAAAGTATTGTATATTACAAAGTATCTAGAAGAAAGGATTTTGAAATTTCTTATGAAAAAGAAATGATGAATACATGAGGTAATTAATACACTAAGTATCCTTATTGGATCATTAGACAACATACATATTCATTGAAACATCAAATTGTATCCTATAAATCTATATAATTACAATGTGAAAATTTTTTAAAAATAAATTAATGAATTAAATAACAATTTTAAAATGTTCTCAATCACCAACGCAAAGTTTAGGAGCTTTGTTCTTGACTCAGCCTTAAGACTGAAAACTAATGTGTTAGAAATATTTGTAGATCCTCTCAATTTTGAAAGAATGCTAGCTAAACTACTGAAATATAAAATATATTCTATGTAATATGCTCTTAGGTATATTCTTAGGTGAACTCTGCTTTTAGATGAAGCTTATAAAAATGAAAAACGTATCTGAAATAAAATTTTAAAGTATTTGGAAAATTACAGCTTAATCTATTAAAGACAAATTTTCTATACCGTAACCTTTTTATATGCTTTTAAAATGGGATATACAATTAATTTCCCTGATGTGAAACAAAATATAGAAAGTTGGCATTTTATCTAAGAAGTTAACTTAGGAAGGAAGAGTGAGAGGCAGAGGAATGAGGCAAGAAAGGAAGGCTGATGATGGGATAACTTATCAAGTTGCCTAATGCTGTATTGGAACCTAATAGGCCTTCTAAGGAGTTTTATTACATAATGCAAGACTCCTCAATCTGGGAGGAGGAAAGGGCTTTATTTTTGAGTGGTCACAGGTTGCCCCATGGGCATAAACTCTACCAAGCTTCTAGGTTACACTTACATGAGCATCCCACCTGCTTAAGTGAGAGCAGCCACAAACTGTGGGCCATTCCAGGTAAGTGTCATATCACACCTGCACCAACTAGTCAAAGCCTGGGTCAAAGCCTGTGCAGAACTGATTGCTACAGCAGAGGCTAAAATAAGAAATGGGGCTAAGAGAATGAAAAGCAGTGCCCATATGTATCCAAAAACAGGTTGAAGATATCTTTAGGAAGGAACAGATAATTTTTTTTATTCATACAATAACAGATGCATATGAACTCCTCGAGTAGTCACCCATTCCTGTCAGCCCTTGGGCTTCATAACTAAATCACTCTTCCTTTGTAATCCAGTCCCACATTTTCAGCTATCTCTCTATGTTTATTATCTTAAATATTTCTTTGCTCTATACTCTTCCCCTAGTCTTCAACCAATTTCTTTCTTTATTGTCCCAACCCACAGACTGTTATTTCCACTTCGATGTCCCATAGAAGCTTCAAGGGTTTGAAATACCTAAAAAACAACTCATCTTTCTCCCTAAAACTCCCTCTCCTTCTCCCACTTCAAAATTTCAACTAATGACTCCCCCTGTTATTCCCACCAGAATCCTGAATGATCCGTTGCTCCTCATTCACTCCATACATGTAAATCTCATTAAGGTTACTTTCTAGATATTTCATGAATCCTTTCCATTCATTCTGTACTAGAAAGTGTTCCCAGTTTAGACCCTGGTGGTTGGTGGCCTCTTACCTAGGCGCTCTCTCTCTCTCTCTCTCGGTGGGTGTGGGTGTGGGTGTGAGTGTGTGTGTCCTGAGAATTTATTTACTTCTGGTTTTTGTTTGTTTTTTAGTATCCAGAATCTACAGGGAACTTAAATCAATTAGAAAAAAAATAACCCAATTAAAAAATGAGCAGAGGACATGAACAAACACTTCTCAAAAGAACACATACAAATGGCCAACAAATACACGAAAAAAAAATGCTTAGAATCACTAATCATCAGAAAAATGCAAATCAAAACACAATGAGATACCATTTCATACCGGTTGGAATGGCTATTATTAAAAAGTCAAAATACAACAGATGCCAGCAGGGCTGTAGACAAGAGGAAGTGTCTGTATATTTTTAGCTATAGCCCTACTTCAAACGTGTCCCCCTTACAGCCAAAAGAGAGGCCTATCTAAAGGACTGTTCTGATCAGCTCACTTACCTGACTGAAACCTTCAGTGACTCCCATGGCCTGCAGGTCAATGCACTAATTCATGACTATAACATCTGAGATATCCTTGATCTGGCTACTGGTCTAGCCCTCTCTGACTCACGCTTTATAAACCATGCATTCTGGAACTTTTTAGTTGTTTCCCACATCAGCGTGCTACTTCCCATCCATGTAGATTTGCAGAGACCTCCTCATCTTTTTAATTCCCAGTTCCCACTCTCAACATGGGCCATCTCCTACCCACACTTCAAAACCTAAGCAAAACAACACCTTCCGTGACACCTCCATGCTGAGTCAGATGCCATCCCCTTTGTATTGTAGTTCTTTGCTTGTGTGCCTTTGTCTCACTTTGTTCTCTTTAAAATAAACTCCATGAGGACAATGATCACCTGCTATTTGTGTTAATATCTGCACCAAGTGGCATAGTGTCTGGAGTATAGTAGGATCTATTTTCAAGGAACAAAAGATTATATCTATACCAATAGACATGAATTAGCGCTTTTTTTTTAAAGATAAGCTCCCTTTGAACTAAGTCAATGTTTACAAGAAGAGTTATACTAAAAGGTTCACTTTTGCTGCTTACGTTTCATTTATTTCAGGCAATTAATTCATTGTTATTGGTAAATCGATACTTTTTATTGATACTGAAAAGAGAGAAATAAACTAATGACTATCTCTGTTAGAGTAGATTTGTTCATGTCTATCAGTAAAATGTTAATTATCTGAAAGTCAATAATAAAACATAAACTGTGATCTTAAATGTTTTTAGGGGTTCAAAAATAATTAGAATTCATGTCAGCATATAAAAAAAGATCAGAGTATTTTTAAGATATGATAAAATTTTATTTTAGTTTCTTAATAGGGATTTTTGTGACCTTATAGAGTTCAACTAATTATAATTTTAAAAATAGGATTGATAGAGTTTTAGAATTAGAAACAATTTATAGATTATTTTATTTTTCTTTTGAGGAATCAGGTCATCAGAAGATCAAGGAACACCTATAATGTCACTGGATCCTAATTTAATTTAAATTTTAGAATCCAGGTATTCTAACTCCTGTCTTGATACTATTTCTACTTCATTATGTTGCTTCCCAGGGCTTTAAAAAATAAAAGCTGGGAAATTACATTTGCTTTGCATATACAGCACCAATTATCAAATTCAGCATAAAAGCATAACATGTATACATCAAAAAGAAAACATAAAAACTTCATATTAAAAGCATCTCAAAACAATTGAATATAATAGGGAAACCTTATACAAATGCAACACTCCCCCATTAATAAAAAGAAACCAAATGAAGAAAAAAGAAATTCAATATAAACATGTTGGAATATAATCTAATTCATTTTAATCCAATGCTTCAAATTGAAAAAAATTAGCACTAATGTTATTTTCCTTCATCATTACAATCTTGCTTTTCATTACATTATGCTACGTTTTGTATTAAACATAAAATCAATTTTTCACCTTAACACATGCTAGAAATACAGTCACCATGTTGGAAATCAGTAGAAAGTGTCTTTGTTTCTACTTTTTTTTTTTTCTCTGAAAAAGCTTTGGGAAAAAAAATCATTTACAATGTTTAATTTTAATAACTTAAAGAATGTAATTGATTTTTGTTTGTTTTTGACACGGAGTTTCACTCTTGTCACTCAGGCTGGAGTACAATGGCATGATCTCGGCTCACTGTAACCTCCACCTCCCAGGTTCAAATGATTCTCCTGTCTCAGCCTCCCGAGTAGCTGGGATGACAGGCACTCGCCACCACACCTGGCTAATTTTTGTATTTTTAGTAGAGATGGGGTTTCATCATGTTGGCCAGGCTGGTCTCAAACTCCTGACCTCAGGCGATCCGCACCCCTTGGCCTCCCAAAGAGCTGGGACTACAGGCGTGAGCCACCGCGCCCAGCCAATTGAATAGTTTTTAACTCAGAGGATAAATGCTTGAGGGGATGGAAAGCCCATTCCTCATGATGTGATTATTTCACACTGCATGCCTGTATCAAAACATCTCATGTACCCCACAAATATATAAACCTCCTATGTACCCATAAAAATTTTATAAAATAATGAAAATATTTTAAAACTAAAAAAAATTGTTTTTTTAATTTAGCAAATTTATTTAAATAAAATCATTCTTCCTCATCCTCAGTCCTGGGATCTACCAGAAAGAATTAGCAACATCTTAAAGATGACAAAGTGTTAAAGATAAGCTGCTATTAAGTAAAAGTGTGAAGTGTGGAGGGGACAAGCTGGATGCCTGAACCATTTTGTTCTATCTTTAGGACAGTGAAAGAGCAAGAAGCAGGGATGGGGTGGGGGACACATATTCTGTTGAGCATTGTCACCACTATATTCACTGAAATTCATCTGCATGCTTGTATGTATACTTTTGATTCGCCTGATACACTGAAAATTATATGAAATTGTTCTCTATTCTTTAGATAATTATAATCTAAGTGCTAATATGAAGCTTAGAATTTATATGAAATATTTATGCCCACAACAAGACATTTCAGCTATTTCCTAGATAATAATCTCACTTCACCCTGCACAAAACAGGCACATGATCATGTCACTCTGACCTGGTTTGAGTCCAAGGAGGCTTTTGTTTTTAAAATAATTTAGGTTAGTAGTTAAAATATGAACTTTGGGCCAGGAGTGGTGGCTCATGCCTATAATCCCAGCACTTCGGGAGGCTGAGGCGCGCGGATGACTTGAAGTCAGGAGTTGGAGACTGGCCTGGCCAACATGCTGAAACCCCATCTCTACTAAAAAATATATATATATACAAAAATTAGCTGGGTGTGGTGGCGGACACCTATAATCCCAGCTACTTGGGAGACTGAGGCAGGAGAATTGCTTGAGCCTGGGAAGTGGAGGTTGCAGTGAGCAGAGATCTTACCACTACACTCCAAAACAAACAACAAACAAAAAAATTCTAGAGTCACACTGAAAATCTTAACAACCTGCTTCTACTACTCATTTTTTTTAATTTTTATTTTGACCTGATTTTAGACTGATAGTAAAATGCACAAATAACACAAAGTGTCCCCTATGTCCCTCACCCTACTTCCCCTAATACTAACATTTTCAGAGCCATCCTTATTTTCTCTATAAAAGAGCAGAATTCTCCTTTTAGAGATTTGGAAAGATTATTAAAAGATAAGTTACAAAATACAGTACCTGACACGTATAAAATATTAAATAAATATTAGCCATGCTTAATTATTTCGTTTTAAGTCTGTATGAGTCAAGTTTTAGTAGAAATATGGGCTAGAAAAAAGAAACAGAAAGCGGGACTCTGTGATCCGACTTGGGCTTATAGAACAGACTGTACTAGTTTGCTCTCATGCTGCTAATAAAGTCCTACCCAAGACCGGGTAATTTATAAAGGAAAGAGGTTTAATGAACTCACAATTCCACATGGCTGGGGAGGCCTCACAGTCACGGCAGAAGGCAAAAAAGAAGCAAAGGCACTTCTTAAATGGTAGCAGAGAAGAAAGCTTGTGTAGAGAAACTCCCATTTTAAAAGCATCAGATCTCGTGAGACTTATTCGCTACCAGGAGAACAGTAGGGGGAACCCGCCCCTATGATTCAATTATCTCCACCTGACTCCATCCTTGACATGCGGGGATAATTACAATCAAGGTGAGATTCGGGCAGAGACACAGCCGAATCATATCAATGACTAATGAGAGTTATGTCCAGAACCTAATGAAAACCTGTCTGAGGCCACATTCCCTGTAAAGCAGATTTGAGATAGAGATTTGTGTAGAGAACATTTAACTGGGTAAAATCCTAGGAACCAACAACTGTGGCGAAAAAGCTGAATTGGATAAAGGGAGTTGAGATGTGAGGCAGTCACAACAAATACCTCAGCTAATCTCAAGGGGGAGCTGAGAAGCTGGGGTGACCCTTCAGAGTTGCCCTAAATTGAGGCAGGAGTATGGAGTTTTAATACCTTTCACTGGCCATTCTTCAGATACGAGTTGTCCCCAAGGATGGACATCAGCTTGACAAGTTATTAATTAGATCTCCTGAGAATAAATTCTAGAGAGAATCAGCTGAGAGGCATGATTTAGCAAATGAGAACCAAGTGAAAGGCGAAAGGGGTTTCCCCTTATAAAACCATCAGATCTCATGAGACTTATTCACTACCACTAGAACAGTGTGGGGAAAACTGCCCCCATGATCCACTTACCTCTCACTGGGTCCCTCCCACAACATGTGAATTATGGGAGCTACAGTGCAAGATGAGATTTCAGTGCAGACACAGCCAAACCATATCAGACAGTAATAACTTTCAATTAAATATAGCTAGACTTTCTGTCAATGGGTCACAGCAGTCTAGAGAATACATTGAAAAACTCTGGGAACAGCAGATATAGAGGTCAGATCTAGAGATTTTGAACAAAGTTTAGTGCTACAATGCATTGGTGACCACAGACAAAAGGTGTCTGTTGTTGTTGTAGTTTGTTTTCTGTCTTGTTTTTCATCATGGGAGGACAAAAAGAAAAAAGGGGGGCAATGGTGAAGGAGAAATGAAAAAGACCTGCTTTTCTATGGGTGGAAGCGACTAAACGAGAGAATAAATTTGGATTACACAACAAATGCAAATCAAGTTAGAAGCATGAAAGGCATGATTAAGGCCATGGTTCTAATAGAGATCAGCCAGCGGAACCAGGATCATGCCACACCGAGAGAGGCTGCAGAGCCATTGCCTTCTCTCCTGTCAATGCTAAATTAATGAAATGGAACTCACAGAAGCACTATCTAATCAAATATTGGTGGGACACAAGCAAATTCTGAAAAAGTTTCATTGATCAATGATAATATCTTTCGGTGTAAATATCTCCTCAAAACATTTCAGGAAAAAAAATAAAGCTATAATTTTCCTTTAGAAATATTTAACTTTGTTATACTAGTTTACTTATTTTTTACCTAATACATTCTGATATATTGTTATGTAGGTTAAAGATGCTCGATTCATGCCACTGTGGAAACCACACATAATTTAGGCAATAATGCAAATTCTTTTCAAATTCTTTTATCAGTGTATTCACTTTATTTTTATTTCAAACACAATACAAAATTACAGGATGCTATCAAAGTGATGCTACAAAACCCCACTAAAATTTTTTCAATTCTTCAAATCACACACTTACACACACACACACACACACACACACACACAACACATGCATTCCCCGTACAGGCCTTTTTTGTGGGGGCCTGAGTAAATAACTGCATTTTATTTTCAATTTTTCATTTTGAAATAATTAAAGACTTACCAAAAATATTGCAAAACTACGTGCCTTTTTGAAGTAAAGTCTTGAAAAAGTTGTTTGGTATATCCTTTATAGTAAAAAAAAGAAAACACGTGTGTATTCTGTTGATTAAAGGCATGCTGAGATTGTTAGACATGTGATTTCATCAGAGACTCCAATATAGAGCACAGCTGTAACGACATCCTAAGAGCGTCCTAACTGAAATGTGCTGGAAGAAGGTTGTAATTTTTTTCAACCCTTCTCAAGTTGGCACTCAGCAGATTTCCACTCTATAAAAATAACTCCTGCTCTGCAACTAATGTTCACAGATAAGCTCCAAACATATTTACAGCTCCATTTAAGTATAATGTACACACAGTAAAATTCACCCTTTTCAATGTGCAATTTAATGAGTTATGGCAGATGAATATCATCATTTGACCACAATCATGATCAAGATACAGAAAATCTGCATCATCACAAAATGTTTTCTTTTGCTGTTTTGCATTTGATCTTTTCTCCATTCCTGAACACAGGCAACCACTAATCTGCTTCTGTTTCTACAGTTTGCATTTTCTAGAGTATCCTATTAGTGGAATGATACATTGGTGTCTTTCATGTCTAGCTTCTTTCACTGAGCATAATGCTTTTGATATTCATTTATATTGCTGTTGTATCAGTTTGCTCCTTTTTATTGTTGAGTGGTACTCCATCTACAACTGGTTTATCCATTTACAAGTTGATGGACACATCTGCTATGAACTTCAAGGATAAGGCTTGGTACGGATATGTTTTTATTTATTTTGAGTGGCAGTGGAATTATTTGGCTATATGATCAGTACTAAGTTTAACATTAAAAGAAACTGCCAAACTGCTTTCCAGAATGTCTGTACCATTTTGAAGTCCCACTAGCCAGGTGTGAATAGCAATTCTTCACATCATGTGGTATGGTCAGTTCTGCTCGTGTCAGCCACTCCAGTGGGTGTACAGTGGTACCTCAATGTGGTTTTAACTTGCATTTCCCTGATGACGGGTAATGTTAAGTATCTTTTCATTTGTGTATTGGACATCATCTCTTTTTAAATTAAAATATCTGTACAAATATTTGGCCCATTTAGGTCAAAATATTTTGTTAAATGAGTTATTTGTGTTTTGTTATTTAGTTTTTTAGTTATGTGTACATTCTAGATGAAAGTTCTTTATCAGACATATTTAAAATTATTCTGTCCCAATCTGTGGTTTGCCTTTTCATTTTTTGATGCTATGTTTTAAATTGCAAAAGTTTTAATTTCATGAAGTCCAACTTACTATTTTTTTCCATTTTCATCCATCCTTTTCTTATCTAAAAAATTTTTAGCTATAGTAAGATTATTAAAAATTTTTCCTATTCAGTAAGCTTTATACTTTTTATATTTACATTATGTATAAAATACATGTTGAGTTAATTTGAGGATATGGTGTGAGGTAATTCTGAAGTTCATATTCTCCATTTAATATCCAATTTTAATAGTACCATCTTTATAAAGACATTGATTTCCTTATTGAATTATTTTGGCAACTTTGGCCATGTAAGGCTGGATATATTTCTAAATTATTTATTCTGTTTCACTGATATATATGTCTTCTTCATGCCAGTAAGTTTACTGTACTGGTTAGTGTAGCTTTACAACATGTCTTGAAATTTGGAAAGTTTTCCAACTTTATTCTTCTTTCTAAAACATGCTCTGGCTATTCTAGGACTTCCATATTTAAAAAAAAAAAATTAGAATCAGCTTTGTAATTTCTCCAAAAAGGCCTATAGGTTTGATTGGGATTGTGCCAAATCTGGAGATCAGTTTCAGAAGAATTATCATCTAATAAGTATGACATGTATATTTACCAAGGAACTTGATACATATTTCTACCTATTCAATCTCTCGTATTAGTGATTTAGAAATTTTGGATCAGCATACCTTTTATTAAATTTATTCTGAATTATTTTATTATTTTGGAGGCTATTATAAGTTAAATTGCTTACATAATTTTATTTTCTAATTGGTGTTGATTGTGTATAGAAACACAATTGATTTTATTTATTGATCTTTCATCCTACAACTTTGTTAAATTCACTTCATACCTCTAGCACACTTCTGCAGATGCCTAAGGATTTTCTATGTATATGTTTACATCACGTGAGAATAGTATTTTTCTTTCTTCCCAACTTGGGTGTCACTTATTTCTTATTTTCTTTTCTTTTCTCTTTATTTCTTTCTTCTTTCTGTCCATTCCTCCTTCCTTCCCTTCTTTCTTTCTCCCTGTTTTAGAATCAGTTTTGTAATTTATCCAAAAGGACCTATAAGGTTTCATGGGAATTCCACTGAATCTAGAGATCAATTTCAGGAGAATTATCATCTCATAAGTATTAAATATTTATCAATGAACTTGGTATATATTTCCACTTATTTAATATTGAATGCAATACTTTAAGGAACTAGGGAGAGAGGACATCATTGCATTTTTCATAATCTTATGTAGAAAGTATTAAGGCTTTCACCATTTTAAGTAAGATGTTTGCTATAGATTTTTTGTAAACACATAATCAGTTTGAAAATGTACTTTTCTATCCTCAGTTTGCTGGGAGTTTTTAATTTAAAAAATGTGTTACATTTTGTAAATTCCTTTTTTGCATCTATTGAGAGTGTCACGTGATTTTTCTTTTTTCTGTCAGCACGGTAGATTTTCAGTTGTTGAAACCAACTTGAGATAAACCCCACTTCGTTAAAACACATTATCATTTTTAACTATTCCTAGACTCAATTTGCTAATATTGTATTAAGAATGTTGCATCTAAGTTCATAATGGTTATCAGTCTGTCATTTTTGAGTTGTGATCTCTGTATTTGTTTCTGATATCGAGAGAATCCACGTAAAACATCTACTTCTGTCATCAGTAATAATCTGACCAGGGATAACACCAACAGTTAGAGAGGAACCTGTCATTACCTGTGGCAGCAGAGATATCAGAGATTCCAAAAAGAAAAGCAAGGTTAAAAATTCAAATATAATCACATGAAATATCAGAAAGCCAGGGGATAGAAATATAGGAGAGCAAAATCTTAGAGGTCAAAACAAGTAATTAAGTACTGCACATGATAATAAAAAGTAAAGTCTTTTCCTAAGGCAGAGCCTGGCTGCTGCCTAGCTTCTTTGACAATTCTCGGTAGGCTTTCATGGCTTTATAAGGGCTTATACTTTAGGTAAAGTTATAGTCAGGGAAACGGTGGGTGTAGGTTGGCTCTGTAGAAATGAAGCATTACAGGAGCACTGCAGTTAGAAAGAAACTGATACTGATGATACTTCGGTCACACTAATAATACATGCTAATGATAATCATAGCAATCATGGTAATGACAGAAAATATATATATAATATTAACATGCTTCTATTTGCACATATACATATGTGAATAGAAACATTGATTTAAAGACATGAAAGTATAGAAATAGCCTACACCTGATAAAGATATGCTCATACACAATAACAAACATCAGTATAAACAGAGATTTTGATGTATCAGAGAATTCTCCAATAGATCACAATTTTGACACTATGGGAAGTGTCATTTTCAGAACTTTTCTTTATCTCCATTATCTCCATTCTCTATTTCCAACATTCCTGGAGACTGAACTCAAGGATCAGTAAATATTCTCAACCTTAACCATAGCAGACTTCATTCATCCCATATAGGCTTGTTCTTTCTCCCCATTGACAGAAGGCATTGTACCATGAAATATACAACATATCTCTGACACACCTGACGAAAACAAACAATGGGGAAAGATTGACTATTTAATCAATGGTGATGGGAAAACTGGCTAGCCATATGAAGAAAGCTGAAACTGGACCCCTTCCTTACACCTTATAAAATAATTAACTCAAGATGGATTAAAGACTTAAACATAAGATCTAAAACCATAACAACTCAAGAAGAAAACCTAGCCAATACCATTCAGAACATAGGCATAGGCAAAGACTTCATGACTAAAACACCAAAAGCAGTGGCAACAAAAGCCAAAATTGAGAAACGGGATCTAATTAAACTAAAGATAGCTTCTGCACAGCAAAAGACACTATCATCGGAGTGAACACACAACCTACAGAGTGGGAGAAAATTTTTGCAATCTATCCATCTAACAAAGGGCTAATATCCAGAATCTACAAGGAACTTAAACAAATTTACAAGAAAAAAACAACCCCATCAGAAAGTGGGAAAAGGATATGAACAGACACTTCTCAAAAGAAGACATTTATGCGGCCAATAAACACATGAAAAAAAGCTCATCATAGGCTGAGCGTGGTGGCTCACGCCTGTAATCCCATCACTTTGGGAGGCCAAGGCGAGTGGATCACAAGGTCAGGAGTTTGAGACTTGCCTGGCCACTATGGTGAAACTCTGTCTCTACCAAAAACACACAAAAAAACTTTCGCCAGGCGTGGTGGTATATATCTGTAATCCCAGCTACTCAAGAGGCTAAGGCAGGAGAATTGCTTGAACCCATTAGGTGGAGGTTGCAGTGAGCCGAAATTGTGCCACTGCACTCCACCCTGGGTGACAGAGTGAGGCTGTCTCGAAGAAAAAAAAAAAAAAAGCTCATCACCCCTGGTCCAATGAGATACCATCTCGCGCCAGTTAGAATGGCAATCATTAAAAAGCCAGGAAACAACAGGTGCTAGAGAGGATGTGGAGAAATAGGAATGCTTTTACACTGTTGGTGGGAGTGTAAATTAGTTCAACCATTGTGGAAGACAGTGTAGCAATTCCTCAAGGATCCAGAACTAGAAGTACCATTTGACCTAACAGTCTCATCACTAGGTACACATCCAAAGGATTATAAATCATTCTACTATAAAGACACATTCACACATATGTTTATTGCAGCACTATTCACAATAGCAAAGACTAGGAAGCAACCCAAATGCCCATCAATGATAGACTGGATAAAGAATATGTGGCACATATAAACCATGGAATACTATGCAGCTATAAAAAAGGATGGATTAATGTCTTTTGCAGAGACATGGATGAAGCTGGAAACCATCATTCTCAGCAAACTATCACAAGAACAGAAAACCAAACACCACATGTTCTCACTCATAAGTGGGAGTTGAACAATGAGAACACATAGACACAGGGAGGGGAACATCACACACTGGGGCCTGTCAGTGGGTAGGAAGGAAAGAGGAGGGATAGCATTAGGAGGAATACTTAATGTAGATGACGGGTTGATGGGTGCAGCAAACCACGACAGCACATGTATACCTATTTCACAAAACTGCAAGTTCTGCATATGTATCCCAGAACTTAAAGTGTATGTATGTGTGTATATATATACACACAAATGTAAATGTAAATGTAAATAAATTGAAAATGGTAAAAATAGAAATATGTTTCCTACACAAATAGTGACATAATAAAGCAAGATAGAATGTATGTTTGAGTTAAAAAAAAATTTGCTTAGAAGACAACTTGAATTCCATTCCAAGGAACTAGTTTTCAAAAGTTTACAACCAGATTTCAGTTTGGCAAAAGGCAACAATGCTGTTTTGAAAATAATTTCTGAAAAGAGCTTCCCCAGCAGTTCCAAATGGCAGTCCTGATACAAGGAAGTAGGGGCAATTTTGTTACCACCAGGAACATTGAATTTATTTTCAGACCTTGAAATTCTGGGAGCCCCTCGAATAATAATCAACTACAATATTTTACTTTACATAGAAATATTGTTTTAATGTTAATATAAAAGCTTGTATATGAACTAAAATTGTCAATCTGCCACTTTTAAGAAAGAAGAATCCATTATGTCCCTAATCTACAGTGAGTTGATATGTTCCATAAGCAGTTCTGGAAGGAGGCTACACTTAGAGCATAAATTGGTATAGATCGCTTTGCTCTCACAGATAGCGACACAATATTTTCTGCTGAATGGGAAAAAGTTTGAAGGCATAAATCAAGATAAAGCAATCATCTGACAAAGAATTACAAAGAGGCCCCATACCTTTTTCTTAGTGAACGCCATGTGACACATTGATTTTCCACTGAAGATAAAAGCCAAAATCATGTGTCATCAATAGAAAGCAAGCAAAACTATTTGGTTCAATATGTTATGGTACTGAACCAAAAAAAACTTGCAGAGAAAAGACAAATCTAAAATGTTGCACATGATTCAAACAAGTCTGGATCAGAAGAGACATTTCAGAGGTCACCGCTAGAGAGTCAAGGATACATTAGAGAGAAATAAACTCCTGCTTTTTTGTTTATCTACTTACATACACAGATACTGTCTGATGAAGATGATTGATATCAGGTATGGTATTTGATGGTATAGTCATTTACAAAATAATTCATCCCTTATGATCTAATGCAATTTTCTTCATATTACACGTGTATATTTAAATACTTCCTTGTGAAGTGGAGGCTAGCCAGGCTGCTGTTAGCATATCCAGTACATTTCTGCAAATTCCAAAATGGCAAATCCCACAGTTGAAATTTCAACCTCTCTAGCGTCCCTCGGCTGGAGTGCATAATCACGGCAAAAGTCTGCAACATCAGAGGTGGCCGCCACAGACACAAAGTCTATGTTTCTCATTCCATTCTACCAAATCTAGTCAGCAGTCTGGGTGAGGGGGCTTGGCAGTATCTATGAGCAGAAAGCATTCAAATGGCTGGTATATGTGCTTCCGGGGAAACTAAGGGAAAAAAAGAGAGAGGGAGGGAGGGAGGGAACAAGAAAGAAGAAGGAAACTCAAGGAGAGAGGAAGGGAAGGAGGCTGGCAAGAAGGGATGGAGGGAGCAAGGGAGGGAGGAATAAAGGAAGGAAGTTACACCAAGTTTCAAAACTGGCCACGGACTGAGAAGGATTAAGAGGCAAACGGAATTGAAAGCATTTATGTTCATACTCGGTATTTTTCTTACCCATTCTTGCAAATTAGTAATTTAAAAATGTTCATTTCCACAAATCCACGTGTTTTCTTGTTCCTCTCTCTCCGCTCTTTTTCCTTCTTTCCTTCCTGCCTTTCTTCTTTCTTTTCAACATAGGTTATATAAATGTGTGAGAGCTATCACTAGTCTACATTAATCATCAGGATTTTCCTGTATATTTCCAATTAAGATGACCCATAATAATATTCTACTGTAATTTTGGAGGGTCCAAAATACTAGATGGCATTTAGTGTTTTGGAAATCATGACAAGTCTAACAGGACTTTAAAAAACCTATCAAGACATCTGATGTGTTTTCTTGCCCATACACTCTTTAATGAGGTCTGCTTGACCCTTTCTTCTTCCCTTCTCTAGTCATGGGTTCTTCACACTGAAAACTAAGCTTTGCATCAGTGTTTGACGAACAGGTGACATAATAAACTGCAGTTATATTTCAAATTCAGCTCAAGATGGTAGATGAGAAATCTAAGATTGTGAAGTGAGATTTAGCATGCTGTTCAGTATGCAACAAATCTGAGTGTTGCTCACACAGGATTCATACCAACAGGCTCCTTCCAAAACCTTTCAATGCAAATTCTAGCAAATGCACACTTGGAAGAAAAATGTTCCATGAAGTTGTATATGTAAATTTATACTTTCAGCATTTATGTATATAATTTCAGGGGAAGTGGGATCAACTTAACATTATTAAACATAGTCCAATGATATTTACAAAATAACTTCAGAAACATTTTATTACTAGAAGTATTTTAAAAAGGATGTACCATTTAGGATTTAAGACACACCCCACAAATGAAAAAACAAATGAGATTATAAACAACATTTTAAAAAAAAATTATGCCATCTCTTTCACTACAAAATCCTCCTGGGGGAAAAATATCTTTTCCTTCATTATTAAAGGATGTTATCAGAGCACAGTGGAATTCTTTCAGATTTAGTCAGAAGGTTCTCTGGAGTTGAGAGATCTATTGGAGAATATTTTCTTTGAAAGTCCATGTCCTTTCCCCAGGCCTACATCATATATAAATAAACATTTCAGAAAAGGGGCCATTTTAGGAAAAAGTGGGTTGAAGATTGTAAGACTGGTTCCTGGGTGCCAAATAATTCACAAGTTGGAATAAGCTGGGTTTTTGTAACACTTCTCTATGACTGCCATTGATACTGAACTATGCCAAGGAACTAAGTCCTACCAAGGAAAAGCAGGAGGAAAACAGGTGTAAGAAAACATTTCCTGTCAGTGTGTCCAGAGATAGCACGAGTCAACAGCGGCTCCTCATGAAGCCATCGATTCGTAACACTGGAGTATCTAGAATGCATCTGGGTCGAATTATTAAAAAGAAAGTTCTTCTCAAGCTGGTTGTAATGGTAGCTAATTTAAAAAATTAATGTTCTGCGATTCTGATAAAAACCTATGTGGTGAACCAACAATAAAGGCGGCTGAAGATATTGGTATGAAATAGTTATTTTTCCTTATATACCTGGACGTTCATGTAAGAAATTATACTTTTGGAAGGTCTGTCATATTCTCAGTGTATAAGAGTGGAATCATTTTTAGAAGTTATTGTCAGAATTTTGCTTTAATAGTGCAATAAAGTGTACATTCTCCCTCTCTCATTTTCATTCAACAGCCTCTACAAATTGAGCCTGGCTCAAAGGTCTTTCCCTCTTGGAATATGACTCCTCCCCTGTCCCTCTACATAGGCTATTCTATAACAAATTATTTGGCTGTCTTGATTTTTTCAGAGACCTCATGCTAGTAGTAGAGAGCCAGGAGAAAGTGAGATGTCCTATATAAAAGGCCTGCTAGAAAAAGAAATCAGCACTGAGTTCTAAGGATACTGAACAACTTTTTAAAAAACAAGCAAGCCATATTAAACACATTAGTTACAACCAAATTAGATAAAACAATGAAAATTATCCAAGAAGAAAATGTACATCACCTGTCTAGGTTTAAAATTGCTTAAGGCTGCCATCCAAGGACCATCTATGATAACAAATACAGTAGCCTGTATTGACACAAAGTTTTAGTGATAGACGTAATTACATTCTTCTGCTGGTGGTGTTCTAGAATAAATGGAATATCTGCTGATCAAATCTGAATGCATCCCATAATATTAGCATGTAGGATCCCAGATCTGCAGGCACTATCTCTTTCTCAGATCTACACTTTGAATATTATGTTAGTTAAAATGAGAAGTATGTTAGAAAATGTCTTTTAGAAAAGAAATATTGGCTGAGTATGGTGGCTCATGCCTGTAATCCCAACACTCTGGGAGGCCAAGGTGAGAAGATCTCTTGAGCTCAAGAATTTGAGGCCAGCTTGGGCAACATATCTATAAAAAATTTTAAAAATTAGCCGGTGTGGTGGTGCACACCTATAGGCACAGCTACTTCAGAGGCTGAATCAAGAGGATCACTTGAGCTTGGGAGTTTGAGGTTGCAGTGAACTATGAACATGGCACTGAACTCCAGTCTGGGCAACAGAGTGAGAACTTGTCTTCAAAAAAATAAAAAAGAAGAAAAAAATAGGAAACATTGTGTTCACGTATGCTATGGTACTCTTTCTTATATAAACTATTTCTTTGCAGTATTCTAGAGGATTTAAGACAAATTTACCATTTAATAATTTAATATGGTATATTATTGCATTAGTATAGTATGTTATTATATAATTAGTATAAGTGACCAGTGCTGCAACAACCACATTCCAAAAAATATTGTGATCCTCCAAAATTACAATGTCTAAATGACATTATTCTCCTTCATGAGACCGTTATACCTTAATTTTTCAGCACCATGAAAATCTACAAATGCCCTCTAAAATATATTTAGAAAACGTGGGGAAAAAATACATACAGTTTCAGAAGATACATATATTTTGAAAATTAGCCTTTTTGGAATAAATTATTCTTTATGACACATAAATAAACACATTTTTCAGACTGGCGGGGTAACATTTGCATCAGTCAAAATAATTAGATTACTAAAACCTGTAATCTTATTAGAAAAATGGTTTATTCAGAGAATCATTGGAATTATTAGCCTTCAAGCTGCTATATATTGAATCTGATCAAAATAATTAAGATAATATTATTTCATTTTTCAGTATAATATCCCCTTAGTATTTTTGTTTCTTATTTAATATGTGATTATATTTACTTCTGTGAATAATATGGATGAAGATCATTACAGTGTCAAGATCACTGGGTTCAGAACACAGAAACCTCAAGTCTATTCTTGTTTCTTAAATACCTGTAAGACATTAAAGAAGACAGAGTTTCTGGACTCTAATTTCTCTATCTGTAGAATAAATGGGTTAGACCAAATAACTCCTTTCTGCTTATAAATTTTCTAATTATATGACTGAGCTTACACCTGGAAAACAGTCTATCTCCTGTATAAATTAATGATAGAAATGAAAACCACCATGTTTCATGAAATTAACCACATAAATATTAACATCAACTGCTCAGAAGGACTTAAGTGCAAGTATCACAGGAATTCTGAAGCACAGAGAACTAAATATAAGAAATGTAACACTCTTCGTATTTTCAAAGAAGATTTTAATAATATATGTAAACACAGTAGCCTGTTCATAAGAAAAAAGAAAAGTGACGTCTTAGCATATTCAGGGTTCAACCAAAACTACTACTGGAATGTAAATCAAAGTAATATTCACCTAACTGTCATAATTGGCATGAATAATTTTAAGTAAAACACTTTTATTTGATATTAAATGTGAACAATAAGCCAAAACAGAGAAAACTAATCAATTGATCATTTATTGAAACTGAAATAAAAATATATAATTATTGAAGCCTCTTATATACATAAACCAATCATTGCTTAAATGAGCTGACATACTAGCTCCATAGTTTTATGTCACTAAGGAACTCTTTTGAACACAATAAAGAAACCAGAATTGAGCACAAAGAATGATGAACTGGGAAGTTCATGGCTTTCTATCTACTAATTAGGAGTACAATCATTCAGTCAAACAGCCACTCAACAAACATTTAGCATACAGCTTCTGGATACCAGGTACTGGTGTAGGTGCTAGAGCAACAAGGAAATAGTCCCTGCATTCAGTGAGCTCACAGGCAAGTAAACAAGTAAGTATAAAGGCTGCATGACTGATTGGGAGCGGTGGCTCATGCCTGTAATCCCAGCACTTTGGGAGGCCAACGTGGGCAGATCACGAGGTCAAGAGATCGAGACCATCCTGGCCAACATAGTGAAACCCCATCTCTACTAAAAATACAAAAATTAGCTGGGCACGGTGGTGCACGTCTGTAGTTACTTGGGAGGCTGAGGCAAGAGAATCAGTTGAACCTGGAAGGTAAAGGTTGCAGTGAGCTGAGATCACACCACTGCACTCCAGCCTGGTGACAGAGTGAGACTCTGTCTCAAAAAAAAAAAAAAAAAAAAGACTCCACGATAAATGTGTATCTACAAAGGGCACAAAGGAATGAGTAGCTAATCCCCAAAGCCATATGGAGTGGTCAGTATAAGCTTCAGGAAAAGAAACTGAAGTAAAAAACTAACCTGAATCTGAAAAAAATGAGTAGGTATTTTCCAAGCACGTTTCAGGGGAAAAGTTTCAGGATGCAGAAGTCCTCCCAAGTACAAAAAGAGAATGAACTCTGGACAACTGGCAATTTATGGCACACAGGAATCAGTAAATGTAGGGATGAGAGGCACACAGAAACGTTGGCAAAAACAGGAATTTTGACTTTATTCCATAAATCATGGAAAGCCACCAATGGGTTTTAAGTAATAAAATACTAAGACCAGGTTTGCATTTTAGAAAGATCAATTTGATTTCAGTGAGGAGGTCCAAAAATGAGAGCAGCAAGGCCAGATAGAAGGTCCTACTGCAACTAGCTATGGTTAGAGATGCAGACCAAAACTAAGGTGAAATCATTTAGAAGAAAGAATGTGGATATAAGAGCCATTGGTTTGGCCTCTCCACATCATTTTTTTAATTTTATTTTCATTTATTTATTTATTTATTTTTTTTTTTTTGAGACAGAGTCTCGCTCTGTCACCCAGGCTGGAGTGCAGTGGCGTGATCTTGGCTCACTGCAAGTTCTGCCTCCCGGGTTCACACTATTCTCCTGCCTCAGCCTCCCGAGTAGCTGGGACTACAGGCACGCGCCACCATGCCCAGCTAATTTTTTCTATTTTTTAGTAGAGATGGGGTTTCACCGTGTTAGCCAGGATGGTCTCGATCTCCTGACCTCGTGATCCACCCACCTCGGCCTCCCAATGTGCTGGGATTACAGGCTTGAGCCAGCATGCCCAGCTGGCCTCTCCACATCTTTACTGTTATACTGATAACATGGGGATGAAAATAAATATTATTTGTATTTAAACTATTATTGTTACGTGAAAATTAAACAAATAACATACTATGATAACATCGGAGGTTCAAGAAATATTAAGTCTTGAAAATAGGAAAGATGAAAGGAAGGAAACAGGGAGTGGGGAGGAAAGTAGGAGAAAGGAGAGAATATGGGAATGAGAGAGGAGGAAAATAATAAGAAAGAAGTAGAAAGCTAGGTACGGTGGCTCATGACTCTAATCCCAGCGCTTTGGGAGGCTGAGTCAGGCAGATCACAAGGTCAGGAGTTCAAGACCAGCCTGGCCAATATGGTGAAACCTTGTCTCCACTAAAAATACAAAAATTAGCTGGGTGTGGTGGCAGGCACCTATAGTCCCAGCTACTCGGGAGGCTGAGGCAGGAGAATCACTTGACCCTGGGAGGCAGAGGTTGCAGTGAGCTGAGATCACACCACTGCACTCCAGCCTGGGTGACAGAGAAAGATGCTGTCTCAAGAAAAAAAAAAAAAAGAAAAAAAAAGAAAGAAGTAGAAAAGGATATAGTATTTCTTAATCAGCAGAAGCTACTCTTATTTTTCAATACTCTACCTTTCTAATGTATCACTGACAAGGAAAGGTCTTGAATAATTGAGTGAAGTCAGAATAGGTAAGGCACTCTACCTGTGGATACATGAGAGGCCTTGAAAAGTTCATGGAAAATGTATATTATGAAAAAAACTATGCAAAGGTTTCAATTTTGGCAGCAAAATAAACTCATACTAATTTATTATAGCATGTTTGAACAGGATCTAGTTTGAGACAGTAAGAAGGAGTAGACATTAGTTTGAAAAGAGCCCCTAGCAGAGCAATGTAAATTCTGCTAAAATTGAAGCAAGAACAAACATTAGATTATGATGAAGCTTGAGTGAAAGAATGGTGAAATCACTGATGCTTTACAAAAAGCTTGAGGGGACAATGCACCAAAGAAATCAGTAGTTCACAAGCGGACAGCTTTTTTAAAGAAGAAACGAGATGATGTGGAAGATGAAGTCCACAGGGACAGATCGTCCGTATCAATTTGCAAGGAAAAAAATTAATCTTGTTTGTGCCCTAATTGAAGAGGACTGATAATCAACAGCACAAACAATAGCCAACATCGTAGACATCTTAATTGGTTCAGCTTACACAGTTCTGACTAAAAAATTAAAGTTGAACCAACTTTCCACTGCATGGGTGCCAAAAGTGTTGTGCTCAGATCAGCTGCAGACAAGAGGAGAGCTCTCAATGGAAATTTTAAAGAACTAGGGTCAAGATCCTGAAGGATTTCTTTGAAGAATTGTAACAGAAGATAAAACATGGCTTTCCCAGTACGATCCTGATGGCAAAACACAATCAAAGCAATGGCTACCAAAGGTTGAAGTGGTCCAGTCAAAGCAAAAGGGGATCACTCAAGAGCAAAGGTCACGGCAACAGTTTTTTGGGGACATTCCAGGCATTTTGCTTGTTGACTTTGTGGAAGGTCAAAGAACAATAATATCTGCATATCATGAGAGTGTTTTGAATAAGTTAGCCAAAGTTTTAGGGCAAAATACCTGGGAAAGCTGTAGCAGACAGTCCTCTAACACCAGAATGTTTCTGCTCATTCCTGTCATCGAGCAAAGGCAATTTTGTGAGAGTCTCAATGGGAAATTGTCAGGCATCCACCTTACAGCTCTGATTTGGCTCCTTCTGACTTCTTTTTGTTTCCCAATCTCAACAAATGTGGAAAAGGCACCCATTTTTCTTAAGTTAATAATGTATAAGAGACTGCATTGACATTGTTAAGTTCCCAGGACCATCAGTTCTTTAGGGATGAAAACCGAAGATCACATTTTCAATGTTTATCTTTTAACTTCATTTTTCCACAAACTTTTTGAAGTTTCTCCATACAAATGTCTCCATACAAATGAGCACTTGCAAAATAAGCAGAGAGTCTCATTCAATGGACAGAAAGTTCCGTGCCATCTAAAAATTATCTTAAGCAAGTTCAATGTGTAGCAACAGACTGTATTGATAAATATCAGTTAGGTTGACTTCTGCAATGACCATGATGGAGTAACAAGAACTAGACTTTCTCTCCCTCCTGAAACAACCAAAAAAATGGCCAAAATGTATGCCACGAAAGTTTGCAAGACCCTGTAAAGTCAGTCTCAAACAAGGTGAGCCTATCAACTGCCCTAATTTATGCCTGGAGAAAGTTTTCCAGCCCACTACTCCAGGAGAAGAGCCCAAGAGGAGCCCATTGTTCTCCCTGAGCTGAGGGGACAGAGCTGAGAGTCCACAGAAACCATGTTGACATGAGCTCTCAGGACAAGGTTTCCGAGAAGAAGGGGCTGCACAGAAAGAGAACTCCAGAGCTCTGCAAAGGGTCCCCCTAAAGTACATAGCTAAGTAATTGTTAGGACAGGCCTAGAGAAAAGTACCTACGGTTGGGGAAACAACACACAGATAAGATGAAAAGTAACAGTACACATGCTCACCAAGGTCCAGTAATAGTGCTTATTTTATCAGCCAAACCAGAAACACCTCAAGATTCCCAGGGATACCCAGAAGGATCTTGCCTCACTAGTTGGGAGTGATTAGCTCTAAAATGAGAACTGGTCTGATCCCACCTAATGAATTTTTAAAGCAAGACCAAAAAGAGTCAAACTCTTTCCAACTAAACTTAAATACATACCAATACAAAGATCAAGAATATTTATATATACTTCCAGCACTCAATAAGATAAAAGTCACCATATCTGACATCCAGACACAGTTTAGCAGAGACGCAACAGTAACAACAAAAGACAGAAGAACGTGGCTCATAATTAGGAGAAAAATCACTGAGTCAGAACTGATCCAGAGTAAATCAAGGTGCCAGAGTTATCAGTTAAGAACATTAAAATGCTTATTGAAACAGTATTCTATATGTTCTAAAATAGAGACATGCAAGATACACTAAAGGAGGCTGGGCGCAGTGGCTCACGCCTGTAATCTCAGCTTTTTGCGAGGCCGAGGCAGGTGGATCACGAAGTCAGGAGTTCAGGACCAGCCTGACCAATATGGTGAAATCCCATCTCTACTAAAAATACAAAAATTAGCGGGGCATAGTAGCATGCGGCTGTAGTCCCAGCTACATGGTAGGCTGATAGCACATTAGTCATTAAAGAAGAAAAGATAGACACCTCTCAAAATAAAATATAGAGAGAAAATAAATTTTTAAAAAACATGAACAGAGCAATAGTAGACAGTACATTTCAAGTAACTGAATTTACGTGTAATCTCAGTTCCCAAAGGAGAGGAGAGGGAAGATGTGAAAACATTTGGGACTTTGAGTCAGGCAAAGCTTTCTTTGATATGACCCCACAGCATGATTTATATAATAATATATTGATAAGAAGAACTCATCAAATTTGAAAAAAAGAATCTGCTCTTCAAAAGAATCTATTAAGAGACTGAAAAGACAAGCTGCAGGCTGGGAGAAAATATTTGCAATTCATATATCTGATAAAAGGCTTGCATCAAAAATATATTTTAAAAGCTCAAAATTTAATAATGAAAAACAAACAACCCCATTTAAAACTTGGGTGAAAGACTGGAACAGACATTTCAAAGTAGACATTTGTTTGATAAATAAGCACATATGCTCAACATAATTAATGCTTAGGGCAATGCAAATTAAAACCAAAATGAGACGCCACTATCTATTTTTAAATAGCTAAGATTAGCATGACTGATAATAGCCAAGCACTGGCTTGGATGTGGAGAAGCTGAAACTCTCCTACACTGCTGATGGGAATAAAAAAAAAAGTGTAACCTTTGAAAAACAGTTTAAGAGTCCCTTTAAAATGTTAAACATACTTCTGCTGTAAGACTCAGCCATTGCACTCCTGGGTATTTACCCAAGAGAGATAAAAGTAGGTGTTCATATAATGATATCAACACAAATGTTCATAGCACATGTATTCATAATAGCCCAAACTAGAAACAGTCTAAATATCAATCAATACATTAATGAATTAACTTGCTTTATCCGAATTAATTATGGATACATACTATAACATGAATGAATCTCAAAATAATTATACTAAGTGAAACAAGGCAGACTCTAGAGGTAAAACATGCAGAGAAAAAAACATAAAATGTCAGACAAAAAAGTGCATAGTGTAAAATTTTATTTATATACATTTTTTGACTGTATAAATTACTGTCCAGTGACAGAAAGCAGTTTGGTGGTTTTTAAGGGCCAGGAATGAGGGGCCAGAGAAATGTATTATAAAGAGGCATCAGGAAACTGGAGGTGAAGTATATTTCCATCACCTCGATTGTGTGCTGATGGTTTCTAAACTTTCAATATTTTTAGTTTCTCATATGTTATACAAAATAAAGCTTGTAATAAAAATCAAAAGATTGAGCCATCCTTATTTTCTCTATAAAAGAGCAGAATTCTCCTTTTAGAGATTTGGAAAGATTATTAAAAGATAAGTTACAAAATAAAGTACCTGACACGTATAAAATATTAAATAAATATTAGCCATGCTTAATTATTTCGTTTTAAGTCTATATGAGTCAAGTTTTAGTAGAAATATGGGCTAGAAAAAAGAAACAGAAAGCGGGACTCTGTGATCCGACTTGGGCTTATAGAACAGACTGTACTAGTTTGCTCTCATGCTGCTAATAAAGTCCTACCCAAGACCGGGTAATTTATAAAGGAAAGAGGTTTAATGAACTCACAATTCCACATGGCTGGGGAGGCCTCACAGTCACGGCAGAAGGCAAAAAAGAAGCAAAGGCACTTCTTAAATGGTAGCAGAGAAGAAAGCTTGTGTAGAGAAACTCCCATTTTAAAAGCATCAGATCTCGTGAGACGTATTCGCTACCAGGAGAACAGTAGGGGGAACCCGCCCCTATGATTCAATTATCTCCACCTGACTCCATCCTTGACATGCGGGGATAATTACAATCAAGGTGAGATTCGGGCAGAGACACAGCCGAATCATATCAATGACTAATGAGAGTTATGTCCAGAACCTAATGAAAACCTGTCTGAGGCCACATTCCCTGTAAAGCAGATTTGAGATAGAGATTTGTGTAGAGAACATTTAACTGGGTAAAATCCTAGGAACCAACAACTGTGGCGAAAAAGCTGAATTGGATAAAGGGAGTTGAGATGTGAGGCAGTCACAACAAATACCTCAGCTAATCTCAAGGGGGAGCTGAGAAGCTGGGGTGACCCTTCAGAGTTGCCCTAAATTGAGGCAGGAGTATGGAGTTTTAATACCTTTCACTGGCCATTCTTCAGATACGAGTTGTCCCCAAGGATGGACATCAGCTTGACAAGTTATTAATTAGATCTCCTGAGAATAAATTCTAGAGAGAATCAGCTGAGAGGCATGATTTAGCAAATGAGAACCAAGTGAAAGGCGAAAGGGGTTTCCCCTTATAAAACCATCAGATCTCATGAGACTTATTCACTACCACTAGAACAGTGTGGGGAAAACTGCCCCCATGATCCACTTACCTCTCACTGGGTCCCTCCCACAACATGTGAATTATGGGAGCTACAGTGCAAGATGAGATTTCAGTGCAGACACAGCCAAACCATATCAGACAGTAATAACTTTCAATTAAATATAGCTAGACTTTCTGTCAATGGGTCACAGCAGTCTAGAGAATACATTGAAAAACTCTGGGAACAGCAGATATAGAGGTCAGATCTAGAGATTTTGAACAAAGTTTAGTGCTACAATGCATTGGTGACCACAGACAAAAGGTGTCTGTTGTTGTTGTAGTTTGTTTTCTGTCTTGTTTTTCATCATGGGAGGACAAAAAGAAAAAAGGGGGGCAATGGTGAAGGAGAAATGAAAAAGACCTGCTTTTCTATGGGTGGAAGCGACTAAACGAGAGAATAAATTTGGATTACACAACAAATGCAAATCAAGTTAGAAGCATGAAAGGCATGATTAAGGCCATGGTTCTAATAGAGATCAGCCAGCGGAACCAGGATCATGCCACACCGAGAGAGGCTGCAGAGCCATTGCCTTCTCTCCTGTCAATGCTAAATTAATGAAATGGAACTCACAGAAGCACTATCTAATCAAATATTGGTGGGACACAAGCAAATTCTGAAAAAGTTTCATTGATCAATGATAATATCTTTCGGTGTAAATATCTCCTCAAAACATTTCAGGAAAAAAAATAAAGCTATAATTTTCCTTTAGAAATATTTAACTTTGTTATACTAGTTTACTTATTTTTTACCTAATACATTCTGATATATTGTTATGTAGGTTAAAGATGCTCGATTCATGCCACTGTGGAAACCACACATAATTTAGGCAATAATGCAAATTCTTTTCAAATTCTTTTATCAGTGTATTCACTTTATTTTTATTTCTAACACAATTCAAAATTACAGGATGCTATCAAAGTGATGCTACAAAACCCCACTAAAATTTTTTCAATTCTTCAAATCACACACTTACACACACACACACACACACACACACCACATGCATTCCCCGTACAGGCCTTTTTTGTGGGGGGCCTGAGTAAATAATTGCATTTTATTTTCAATTTTTCATTTTGAAATAATTAAAGACTTACCAAAAATGTTGCAAAACTACGTGCCTTTTTGAAGTAAAGTCTTGAAAAAGTTGTTTGGTATATCCTTTATAGTAAAAAAAAGAAAACACGTGTGTATTCTGTTGATTAAAGGCATGCTGAGATTGTTAGACATGTGATTTCATCAGAGACTCCAATATAGAGCGCAGCTGTAACGACATCCTAAGAGTGTTCTAACTGAAATGTGTAGGAAGAAGGTTGTAATTTTTTTCAACCCTTCTCAAGTTGGCACTCAGCAGATTTCCACTCTATAAAAATAACTCCTGCTCTGCAACTAATGTTCACAGATAAGCTCCAAACATATTTACAGCTCCATTTAAGTATAATGTACACACAGTAAAATTCACCCTTTTCAATGTGCAATTTAATGGGTTATGGCAGATGAATATCATCATTTGACCACAATCATGATCAAGATACAGAAAATCTGCATCATCACAAAATGTTTTCTTTTGCTGTTTTGCATTTGATCTTTTCTCCATTCCTGAACACAGGCAACCACTAATCTGCTTCTGCTTCTACAGTTTGCATTTTCTAGAGTATCCTATTAGTGGAATGATACATTGGTGTCTTTCATGTCTAGCTTCTTTCACTGAGCATAATGCTTTTGATATTCATTTATATTGCTGTTGTACCAGTTTGCTCCTTTTTATTGTTGAGTGGTACTCCATCTACAACTGGTTTATCCATTTACAAGTTGATGGACACATCTGCTATGAACTTCAAGGATGAGGCTTGGTACGGATATGTTTTTATTTATTTTGAGTGGCAGTGGAATTATTTGGCTATATGATCAGTACTAAGTTTAACATTAAAAGAAACTGCCAAACTGCTTTCCAGAATGTCTGTACCATTTTGAAGTCCCACTAGCCAGGTGTGAATAGCAATTCTTCACATCATGTGGTATGGTCAGTTCTGCTCGTGTCAGCCACTCCAGTGGGTGTACAGTGGTACCTCAATGTGGTTTTAGCTTGCATTTCCCTGATGACGGGTAATGTTAAGTATCTTTTCATTTGTGTATTGGACATCATCTCTTTTTAAATTAAAATATCTGTACAAGTATTTGGCCCATTTAGGTCAAAATATTATGTTAAATGAGTTATTTGTGTTTTGTTATTTAGTTTTTTAGTTATGTGTACATTCTAGATGAAAGTTCTTTATCAGACATATTTAAAATTATTCTGTCCCAATCTGTGGTTTGCCTTTTCATTTTTTGATGCTATGTTTTAAATTGCAAAAGTCTTAATTTCATGAAGTCCAACTTACTATTTTTTTCCATTTTCATCCATCCTTTTCTTATCTAAAAAATTTTTAGCTATAGTAAGATTATTAAAAATTTTTCCTATTCAGTAAGCTTTACACTATTTATATTTACATTATGTATAAAATACATGTTGAGTTAATTTGAGGATATGGTGTGAGGTAATTCTGAAGTTCATATTCTCCATTTAATATCCAATTTTATTAGTACCATCTTTATAAACACATTGATTTCCTTAATGAATTATTTTGGCAACTTTGGCCATGTAAGGCTGGATATATTTCTAAATTATTTATTCTGTTTCACTGATATATATGTCTTCTTCATGCCAGTAAGTTTACTGTACTGGTTAGTGTAGCTTTACAATATGTCTTGAAATTTGGAAAGTTTTCCAACTTTATTCTTCTTTCTAAAACATGCTCTGGCTATTCTAGGACTTCCACATTTAAAAAAAAAATTAGAATCAGCTTTGTAATTTCTCCAAAAAGGCCTATAGGTTTGATTGGGATTGTGCCAAATCTGGAGATCAGTTTCAGAAGAATTATCATCTAATAAGTATGACATGTATATTTACCAATGAACTTGATACATATTTCTACCTATTCAATCTCTCGTATTAGTGATTTAGAAATTTTGGATCAGCATACCTTTTATTAAATTTATTCTGAATTATTTTATTATTTTTGAGGCTCTTATAAGTTAAATTGCTTACATAATTTTATTTTCTAATTGGTGTTGATTGTGTATAGAAACACAATTGATTTTATTTATTGATCTTTCATCCTACAACTTTGTTAAATTCACTTCATACCTCTAGCACACTTCTGCAGATGCCTAAGGATTTTCTATGTATATGTTTACATCACGTGAGAATAGTATTTTTCTTTCTTCCCAACTTGGGTGTCACTTATTTCTTATTTTCTTTTCTTTTCTCTTTATTTCTTTCTTCTTTCTGTCCATTCCTCCTTCCTTCCCTTCTTTCTTTCTCCCTGTTTTAGAATCAGTTTTGTAATTTATCCAAAAGGACCTATAAGGTTTCATGGGAATTCCACTGAATCTAGAGATCAATTTCAGGAGAATTATCATCTCATAAGTATTAAATATTTATCAATGAACTTGGTATATATTTCCACTTATTTAATATTGAATGCAATACTTTAAAGAACTAGTGAGAGAGGACATCATTGTATTTTTCATAATCTTATGTAGAAAGTATTAAGGCTTTCACCATTTTAAGTAAGATGTTTGCTATAGATTTTTTGTAAACACATAATCAGTTTGAAAATGTACTTTTCTATCCTCAGTTTGCTGGGAGTTTTTAATTTAAAAAATGTGTTACATTTTGTAAATTCCTTTTTTGCATCTATTGAGAGTGTCACGTGATTTTTCTTTTTTCTGTCAGCATGGTAGATTTTCAGTTGTTGAAACCAACTTGAGATATACCCCACTTGGTTAAAACACATGATCATTTTTAAATATTCCTAGACTCGACTTGCTAATATTGTATTAAGAATGTTGCATCTAAGTTCATAATGTTTATCAGTCTGTCATTTTTGAGTTGTGATCTCTGTATTTGTTTCTGATATCGAGAGAATCCACGTAAAACATCTACTTCTGTCATCAGTAATAATCTGACCAGGGATAACACCAACAGTTAGAGAGGAACCTGTCATTACCTGTGGCAGCAGAGATATCAGAGATTCCAAAAAGAAAAGCAAGGTTAAAAATTCAAATATAATCACATGAAATATCAGAAAGCCAGGGGATAGAAATATAGGAGAGCAAAATCTTAGAGGTCAAAACAAGTAGTTAAGTACTGCACATGATAATAAAAAGTAAAGTCTTTTCCTAAGGCAGAGCCTGGCTGCTGCCTAGCTTCTTTGACAATTCTCGGTAGGCTTTCATGGCTTTATAAGGGCTTATACTTTAGGTAAAGTTATAGTCAGGGAAACGGTGGGTGTAGGTTGGCTCTGTAGAAATGAAGCATTACAGGAGCACTGCAGTTAAAAAGAAACTGATACTGATGATACTTCGGTCACACTAATAATACATGCTAATGATAATCATAGCAATCATGGTAATGACAGAAAATATATATATAATATTAACATGCTTCTATTTGCACATATACATATGTGAATAGAAACATTGATTTAAAGACATGAAAGTATAGAAATAGCCTACACCTGATAAAGATATGCTCATACACAATAACAAACATCAGTATAAACAGAGATTTTGATGTATCAGAGAATTCTCCAATAGATCACAATTTTGACACTATGGGAAGTGTCATTTTCAGAACTTTTCTTTATCTCCATTATCTCCATTCTCTATTTCCAACATTCCTGGAGACTGAACTCAAGGATCAGTAAATATTCTCAACCTTAACCATAGCAGACTTCATTCATCCCATATATGCTTGTTATTTTTCCCCATTGACAGAAGGCATTGTACCATGAAATATACAACATATCTCTGACACACCTGATGAAAACAAACAATGGGGAAAGATTGACTACTTAATCAATGGTGATGGGAAAACTGGCTAGCCATATGAAGAAAGCTGAAACTGGACCCCTTCCTTACACCTTATAAAATAATTAACTCAAGATGGATTAAAGACTTAAACATAAGATCTAAAACCATAACAACTCTAGAAGAAAACCTAGCCAATACCATTCAGAACATAGGCATAGGCAAAGACTTCATGACTAAAACACCAAAAGCAGTGGCAACAAAAGCCAAAATTGAGAAACGGGATCTAATTAAACTAAAGATAGCTTCTGCACAACAAAAGACACTATCATCGGAGTGAACACACAACCTACAGAGTGGGAGAAAATTTTTGCAATCTCTCCATCTAACAAAGGGTTAATATGCAGAATCTACAAGGAACTTAAACAAATTTACAAGAAAAAAACAAACCGATCAAAAAGTGGGAAAAGGATATGAACAGACACTTCTCAAAAGAAGACATTTATGCGGCCAATAAACACATGAACTGTATGAACATGGAAATACCTACACCGCCATCTGTATTAAGATGGAAATATCTACACCGCTATCTTTATAAACATGGAAATATCTACACCGCTATCTGTATAATCATGGAAATATCTACACCGCCATCTGTATAAACATGGAAATATCTACACCGCTATCTGTATAAACATGGAAATATCTACAACGCTATCTCTATAAACTTGGAAATATCTTCACCGCTATCTGTATAAACCAGAAAATATCTAGACTGACATCTCTATAAACATGTAAATATCTACACCGCCATCTGTATGAATATAGAAATATTTACACCGCCATCTCTATAAAGGTGGAATTATTTACACCGATATCTGTATGAACATGGAAATATCTAAACCGCTATCTGTATGAACATGGAAATATCTACACCGCTATCTGTATGAACATGGAAATACCTACACCGCTATCTGTATGAACATGGAAATATCTACACCGCTATCTACAGGAACATGGAAATATCTACACCGCTATCTGTATGAACATGGAAATATCTACACTGCTATCAGTATGAACCCGGAAATATCTACCCCGCCATCTCTATAAACATGGAAATATCTACACCGCCATCTGTATAAACATGGAAATATCTACACCGCCATCTCTATAAACATGGAAATATCTACAGCGCCATCTGTATGAACATGGAAATATCTACACCACCGTCCCTATAAACGTGGAAATATCTACACCGCTATCTGTATGAACATGGAAATATCTACACCGCTATCTGAATAAAACAGAAAATATCCAGACCGCCATCTCTATAAACGTGTAAATACCAACACCTCCATTTGTATAAACATAGAAATATCTACACCGCCCTCTCTATGAAGGTGGAATTATCTACACCACTATCTGTATGAACATGGAAATATCTACACCGCTATCTGTATGAACATGGAAATATCTACACCGATATCTGTATGAACATGGAATTATCTACACCGCTATCTGTATGATCATGGAAATATCTACAGTGCTATCTGTATGAACATGGAAATATCAACACAGCTATCTGCATTTACGTGCAAATATCTACACCGCTATCTCTATAAACTTGGAAATATCTACATCGCCATCTGAATGAACATGGAAATATCTGCACCACCATCTGTATGAACATGGAAATATCTACACCGCCATCTGTATTAAGATGGAAATATCCACACCGCTATCAGTATAAACATGGAAATATCTACACCGCTATCTGTATAAACATGGAAATATCTACACCGCCATCTGTATAAACATGGAAATATCTACACCGCTATCTGTATAAACATGGAAATATCTACAACGCTATCTCTATAAACTTGGAAATATCTGCACCGCTATCTGTATAAACCAGGAAATATCTAGACTGCCATCTCTATAAACATGTAAATATCTACACCGCCATCTGTATGAACATAGAAATATTTACACCGCCATCTCTATAAAGGTGGAATTATTTACACCGCTATCTGTATGAACATGGAACTATCTAAACCGCTATCTGTATGAACATGGAAATATCTACACCGCTATCTGTATGAACATGGAAATAACTACAACGCTATCTGTATGAACATGGAAATATCTACACCGCTATATGTATGAACATGGAAATATCTACACCGCTATCTGTATGAACATGGAAATATCTACACCGCTATCTGTATGAACATGGAAATATCTACACCGCAATCTGTATGAACATGGAAATATCTGCACCGCTATCTGCATAAACTTGGAAATACCTACACCGCTATCTGTATAAACATGGAAATATCCACACGGCTATCTGTGTAAACATGGAAATATCTTCACCGCTATCTGTATAAACATGGAAATAACTACACCACTATCTCTATAAACATGGAAATATCTACACCGCTATCTGTATAAACATGGAAATATCTACACCGCAGTCTCTATAAACTTGGAAATAACTACACCACTATCTCTATAAACATCGAAATATCTAGACCGCCAACTCTATAAACATGTAAATATCTACACCGCCATATGCATAAACATGGAAATATCTACACCGCTATCTGTGTAAACATGGAAATATCTACACCGCTTTCTGTATAAACATGGAAATATCTACAACGCTATCTGTAAAAACATGGAAATATCTACACCGCCATCTCTATAAACATGGAAATATCTACACCGCTATCTGTATAAACATGGAAATATCTAGAACGCTATCTCTATAAACTTGGAAATATCTACACCGCTATCTGTATAAACCAGAAAATATCTACACTGACATCTCTATAAAAATGTAAATATCTACACCGCCATCTGTATGAACATGGAAATATTTACACCGCCATCTCTATAAAGGTGGAATTATTTACACCACTATCTGTATGAACATGGAAATATCTAAACCGCTATCTGTATGAACATGGAAATATCTACACCGCTATCGGTATGAACATGGAAATATCTACACCGCTATCTGTATGAACATGGAAATATCTACACCGCTATCTATATGAACATGGAAATATCTACACCGCTATCTGTATAAACATGGAAATATCTGCACCGCTATCTGCATAAACTTGGAAATATCTACACCGCCATCTGTATAAACATGGAAATATCCACACGGCTTTCTGTGTAAACATGAAAATATCTTCACCGCAATCTGTATAAACATGGAAATAACTACACCGCTATATCTATAAACGTGGAAATATCTACACCGCTATCTGTATGAACATGGAAATACCTACAATGCTATCTGTATAAAATTGGAAATATCTACACCGCTATATCTATAAACATGGAAATATCTACACCGCATCTGTATAAACCAGAAAATATCTAGACCGCCATCTCTATAAACATGTAAATATCTACACCGCCATCTGTATGAACAGAGAAATATCTACACCGCCCTCTCTATGAAGGTGGAATTATCTACACCGCTATCTGTATGAACATGGAAATATCTACACCGCTATCTCTATCAACATGGAAATATCTACACCGCTATCTGTATGAACATGGAAATATCTATACCGCTATCTGTATGAACATGGAAATATCTACACTGCCATCTGTATAAACATGGAAATATCTACACCGCTATCTGTATAAACATGGAAATATCTACACCTCTATCTGTATGAACATGGAAATATCTACACAGCAATCTGCATATACATGGAAATATCTACAACGCCATCACTATAAAGTTGGAAATAACTACACCGCTTTCTCTATAAACTTGGAAATATCTACACCGCTATCTGTATAAACCAGAAAATATCTACACTGCCATCTCTATAAACATGTAAATATCTACACCTCCTTCTGTATGAACATAGAAATATTTACACCACCATCTCTATAAAGGTGGAATTATTTACACCGCTGTGTGTATGAACATGGAAATATCTAAACCGCTATCTGTATGAACATGGAAATATCTACACCGCTATCGGAATGAACATGAAAATATCTACACCGCTATCTGTATGAACATGGAAATATCTACACCACTATCAGTATGAACATGGAAATACCTACACCGCTATCTGTATGAACATGGAAGTATCTACACTGCTATCTGGATAAACATGGAAATATCTACACCGCTATCTGTATAAACATGGAAATATCTTCACCGCTATCTAAATAAAAATGCAAATATCTACACCGCAATCTGTATAAACTTGGAAATAACTGCACCGCTATCTCCATAAAGATGGAAATATCTACACCGCTGTCTGTATAAATATGGAAATATCCACACGGCTCTCTGTGTAAACATGGAAATATCTTCACCGCTATCTCTATAAACATGGAAATATCTACACCGCTATCTCTATAAACATGGAAATATCAACACCGCTATCTGTACGAACATGGAAATATCTACACCGCTATCTATATGAACATGGAAATATCTACACAGCTATCTCCATATACGTGGAAATATCTACACCGCTATCTCTATAAAGTTGGAAATAACTACACTGCTATCTCTATAAACTTGGAAATATCTACATCGCCATCTGTATAAACATGGAAATAACTACACCGCCATCTGCATAAACATGGAAATATCTTCACCGTCATCTGAATAAACATGGAAATATCTACACCGCCATCTCTATAAACATGGAAATATCTACACCTCCATCTGTATAAACATGGAAACATCTACACCACCATCTCTATAAACATGGAAATATCTACACCGCAGTCTCTATAAACTTGGAAATAGCTACAACACTATCTCTATAAACATCGAAATATCAGGACCGCCAACTCTATAAACATGTAAATATCTACACCGCCATCTGCATAAACATGGAAATATCTACACCGCTATCTGTATGAACATGGAAATATCTACACCGCTATCTGTATGAACATGGATATATCTACACAGCCCTCTGGATGAAGGTGGAAATATCCACACCGCTATCTGTGTACACATGCATGCATCTTCACCGCTATCTGTATAAACATGGAAATATCTACACCGCTATCTGTTTGAACATGGAAATATCTACACCGCTATCTGCATGAAAATGGAAATATCTACACTGCTATCTGCATATACATGGAAATATCTACACAGCTATCTCTTTACACATGGAAATAGCTACACCGCTATCTGTATGAACATGGAAATATCTACACAGCCATCTGGATGAACATGGAAATATCTACTCTGCTATCTGTGTAAACATGCATAGATCTTCACGGCTATCTGTATAAACATGGAAATATCTGCACCGCTATCTGTATGAACATGGAAATATCTACACCGCTATCTGTATGAACATGGAAATATCTACACCGCTATCTGTTTGAACATGGAAATATCTACACCGCTATCTGCATGAAAATGGAAATATTTACACTGCTATCTGCATATACATGGAAATATCTACACAGCTATCTCTTTACATATGGAAATAACTACACCGCTATCTGTATGAACATGGAAATATCTACACCGCCATCTGTATGAACATGGAAATTTGTGCACCGCCATCTGTATGAACATATAAATATCTACACCGCCATCTGTATTAAGATGGAGATAACTACACTGCTATCTGTATAAACATGGAAATATCTACACCGCTATCTGTATATACATGGAAATATCTACACCGCTATCTGTATAAACATGGAAATATCTAAACCACTACCTGTATAAACATGGAAATATCAGCACCGCTATCTGTATGAACATGGAATTATCTACACCGCTATCTGTATGAACATGGAAATATCTACACCGCTATCAGTATGAACATGGAAATATCTACACCGCTATCTGTATGAACATGGAAATATCTACACCGCTATCTGTTTGAACATGGAAATATCTACACCGCTGTCTGCATGAATATGGAAATATCTACACAGCTATCTGCATACACATGGAAATATCTACACAGCTATCTCTTAACACATGGAAATAAGTACACCCCTATCTCTATAAACATGGAAATATCTACACCGCCATCTGTATGAACATGGAAATATCTGCACTGCCATCTGTATGAACATATAAATATCTACACCACCATCTGTATTAAGAAGGAAATATCTAAACCGCTATCTATATGAACATTGAAATATGTACACCGCAATCTGTATGAACATTGAAATATCTACACCGCTGCCTGTATAAACATGGAAATATCAGCACCGCTATCTGTATGAACATGGAAATATCTACACCGCTATCTGTATGAACATGGAAATATCTACACCGCTATCTGTATGAACATGGAAATAGCTACACCGCTATCTGTATGAACATGGAAATATCTACACAGCCATCTGGATGAACATGGAAATATCTACTCCGCTATATGTGTAAACATGCATAGATCTTCACCGCTATCTGTATAAACATGGAAATATCTACACCGCTATCTGTATGAACATGGAAATATCTACACCGCTATCTGTATGAACATGGAAATATCTACACCGCTATCTGTTTGAACATGGAAATATCTACACCGCTATCTGCATGAAAATGGAAATATCTACACTGCTATCTTCATATACATGGAAATATCTACACAGCTATCTCTTTGCACATGGAAATAACTACACCGCTATCTGTATAAACATGGAAATATCTACACCGCCATCTGTATGAACATGGAAATATCTGCACCGCCATCTGTATGAACATATAAATATCTACACCGCCATCTGTATTAAGATGGATATATCTACACCGCTATCTGAATAAACATGGAAATATCTACACTGCTATCTGTATAAACAGGGAAATATCTACACCGCTATCTGTATAACCATGGAAATATCTACACTGCTACCTGTATAAACATGGAAATATCAGCAACGCTATCTGTATGAACATGGAAATATCTACACCGCTATCTGTATGAACATGGAAATATCTACACCGCTATCTGTATGAACATGGAAATATCTACAAAGCTGTCTGAATGAACATGGAAATATCTACACCGCTATCTGTTTGAACATGTAAATATCTACACCGCTATCTGCATGAAAATGGAAATATCTACAAAGCTATCTGCATATACATGGAAATATCTACACAGCTATCTCTTTACACATGGAAATAACTACACCGCTATATCTATAACCATGGAAATATCTACACCGCCATCTGTATGAACAAGGAAATATCTGCACCGCCATCTGTATGAACAAATAAATATCTACACCGCCATCTGTATTAAGAAGGAAATATCTAAACCGCTATCTGTATAAACATGGAAATATCTACACCGCTGCCTGTATAAACATGGAAATATCAGCACCGCTATCTGTATGAACATGGAAATATCTACACCGCTATCTGTATCAACATGGAAATATCTACACCGCCATCTGTATGAACATAAAATATCTACACCGCCATCTGTATTAAGAAGGAAATATCTAAACCGCTATCTGTAAACGTGGAAATATCTACACCGCTTCCTGTATAAACATGGAAATATCAGCACTGCTATCTGTATGAACATGGAAATATCTACACCGCTATCTGTATGCACATGGAAATATCTACACAGCTATCTGTATGAACATGGAAATATCTACACCGCTATCTGTATGAACATGGAAATATCTACACCGCTATCTGTTTGAACATGGAAATATCTACACCGCTCTCTGCATGAAAATGGAAATAACTACACCGCTATCTGCATATACATGGAAATATCTACACAGCTATCTCTTTACACATGGAAATAACTATACCGCTATCTGTATGAACATGGAAATATCTTCACCGCCATCTGTAGGAACATGGATATATCTACACAGCCATCTGGATGAACATTGAAATATCTACACCGCTATCTGTATGAACATGGAAATATCTACACCGCTATCTGTGTAAACATGCATACATCCTCACCGCTATCTGTATAAACATGGAAATATCTAAAGTGCTATCTGTATGAACATGGAAATACCTACACCGCTATCTGTTTGAACATGGAAATATCTACACCGCTATCTGCATGAAAATGGAAATATCTACAAAGCTATCTGCATATACATGGAAATATCTACACAGCTATCTCTTTACACATGGAAATAACTACACCGCTATATCTATAAACATGGAAATATCTACACCGCCATCTGTATGAACATGGAAATATCTGCAATACCATCTGTATGAACATATAAATATCTACATTGCCATCTGTATTAAGAAGGAAATATCTAAACCGCTATCTGTATGAACATTGAAATATCTACACCGCTATCTGTATGAACATGGAAATATCTACACCGCTATCTGTGTAAACATGCATACATCTTCACCGCTATCTGTATAAACATGGAAATATCTACAACGCTATCTGTATGAACATGGAAATATCTACACCGCTATCTGTACGAACATGGAAATATCTAAACCGCTATCTGCATGAAAATAGAAATATCTACACAGATAACTGCATATACATGGAAATATCTACACAGATATCTCTTTACACATGGAAATAACTATACCGCCATCTGTATGAACATGGAAATATCTGCACCACCATCTGTATGAACATATAAATATCTACACCGCCATCTGTATTAAGAAGGAAATATCTAAACCGCTATCTGAATGAACATTGAAATATCTACACCGCTATCTGTATGAACATGGAAATATCTACACCGCTATCTGTGTAAACAAGCATACATCTTCACCGCTATCTATATAAACATGGAAATATCTACAACGCTATCTGTATGAATATGGAAATATCTACACCGCTATCTGTATGAACATGGAAATATCTAAACCGCTATCTGCATGAAAATAGAAATATCTACACAGCTATCAGCATATACATGGAAATATCTACAAAGCTATCTCTTTACACATGGAAATAACTACACCACTATCTCTATAAACACGGAAATATCTACACCGCCATCTGTATGAACATGGACATATCTGCACCGCCATCTGTATAAACATATAAATATCTCCACCGCCATCTGTATTAAGATGGAGATATCTACACCGCTATCTGTATAAACTTGGAAATATCTACACCGCTATCTGTATAAACATGGAAATACCTACACCGCTATCTGTATAAACATGGAAATACCTACACCGCTACCTGTATAAACATGGAAATATCAGCACCGCTATCTGTATGAAAATGAAAATATCTACACCGCTATCTCTATGAACATGGAAATATCTACACCGCTATCTGTATGAACATGGAAATAGCTACACTGCTATCTGTATGAACATGGAAATATCTACACCACTATCTGTAGGAACATGGAAATATCTACACCGCTATTTCTATGAACATGGATATATCTACACAGCCATCTGGATGAACATGGAATTATCTACACCGCTATCTGCATGAAAATGGAAATATCTACACCGCTATCTGTGTAAACATGCATACATCTTCACCGCTATCTGTATAAGCATGGAAATATCAACACGGCTATCTGTATGAACTTGGAAATATCTACACCGCTATCTGTTTGAACATGGAAATATCTACACCGCTATCTGTATGAACATGGAAATATCTACACCGCTATCTGTATGAACATAGAGATATCTACACCGCTATCTGTATGAACATGGAAGTATCTACACCGCTATCTGTTTGAACATGGAAATATCTAAAAAGCTATCTGTATGAACATGGAAATATCTACACCGCTATCTGTATGAACATGGAGATATCTACACCGCTATCTGTATGAACATGGAAATACCTTCACCGCCATCTGTATGAACATGGATATATCTACACAGCCATCTGTATGAACATGGATATATCGACACAGCCCTCTGGATGAACATGGAAATATCTACACCGCTATCTGTTTGAACATGGAAATATCTACACCGCTGTCTGCATGAAAATGGAAATATCTACACAGCTATCTGCATATACATGGAAATATCTACAAAGCTATCTCTTTCCACATGGAAATAACTACAGCGCTATCTCTATAAACATGGAAATATCTACACCGTCATCTGTATGAACATGGAAATATCTACACCGCCATCTGTATTAAGAAAGAGATATCTACACCACTATTTGTATAAACATGGAAATATCTACACCGCTATCTGTATAAACATAGAAATATCTACACAGCTATCTGTATAAACAGGGAGATATCTACACCGCTACCTGTATAAACATGGAAATATCAGGACCGCTAACGGTATGAACATGGAAATATCTACACCGCTATCTGTATGAACATGGAAATATCTACACCGCTATCTGTATGAACATGGAAATACCTTCACCGCCATCTGTATGAACATGCACATATCAACACAGCCATCTGTATGAACATGGAAATATCTACACCGCTGTCTTATGAACATGGAAATATCTACACCGCTATCTGTATGAACATGGAAATATCTTCACCGCCATCTGTATGAACATGGATATGACTACACAGCCATCTGGATGGACATGGAAATATCTTCAACGCTATCTGTATGAACATGGAAATATCTACACCGCTATCTGTTTGAACATGGAAATATCTAAACCGCTATCTGCATGAAAATAGAAATATCTACACAGCTATCTGCATATACATGGAAATATCTACAAAGCTATCTCTTTACACAAGGATATAACTACACCGCTATCTCTATAAACACGGAAATATCTACACCGCCATCTGTATGAACATGGAAATACCTCCACCGCCATCTGTATGAACATATAAATATCTACACCGCCATCTGTATTAAGATTGGAGATATCTACACCGCTCTCTGTATAAACATGGAAATATCTACACCGCTACATGTATAAACATGGAAATATCAGCACCGCTACCAGTATGAACATGGAAATGTCTACACCGCTATCTCTATGAACATGGAAATACCTACACCGCTATCTGTATGAACATGGAAATATCTACACCGCTATCTGTATGAACATGGAAATATCTACACAGCCATCTGGATGAACATGGAAATATCTACACCGCTATCTGCATGAACATGGAAATATCTACACCGCTATCTGTGTAAAGAAGCATACATCTTCACCGCAATCTGTATAAGCATGGAAATATCAACACCGCTTTCTGTATGAACGTGGAAATATCTACACCGCTATCTGTTTGAACATGGAAATATCTAAACCGCTATGAGCATGAAAATGGAAATATCTACACAGCTATCTGCATATACATGGAAATATCTACACAGATATCTCTTTACACATGGAAATAAACACACCGCTATGTCAATAAACATGGAAATATCTACACCGCCATCTGTATGAACATGGAAATATCTGCACCGCCATCTGTATGAGCATATAAATATCTACACCGCCAACTGTATTAAGATGGAGATATCTACACCGCTATCTGTATAAACATGGAAATATTTACACCGCTATCTGTATAAACATGGAAATATCTACACTGCTATCTGTATAAACATGGAAATATCAGCACCACTATCTGTATGAACATGGAAATATCAGCCCCTCTATCTGTATGAACTTGGAAGTATCTACACCGCTATCACTATGAACATGGAAATATCTACACCGCTATCTGTTTGAACATGGAAATATCTAAACCGCTATCTGCTTGAAAATGGAAATATATACACAGCTATCTGCATACACATGGAAATATCTACACAGCTATCTCTTTACACATGGAAATCACTACACCGCTATCTGTATGAACATGGAAATATCTTCACTGCCATCTGTATGAAGATGGATATATCTACACAGCCATCTGGATGAACATGGTAATATGTATACCGCTATCTGCATGAACGTGGAAATATCTACACCGCTATCTGTGTAAACATGCATACATCTTCACCACTATCTGTATAAACATGGAAATATCTACACTGCTATCTGTATGAACGTGGAAATATCTACACCGCTATCTGTTTGAACATGGAAATATCTACACCGCTATCTGCATGAAAACGGAAATATCTACACAGCTATCTGCATTTACATGGAAATATCTACAAAGCTATCCCTTTACACATGGAAATATCTACACTGCTATCTGTACAAACATGGAAATATCTACACAGCCATTTGTAGGAATATGTAAATATCTACACCGTTATCTGTATACACATGGAATTATCTACACCGCTATCTGTATGAACATGGAAATATCTAAACCGCTATCTGTGTAACATGGAAATATCTACACCGATATCTGTGTAAACACGGAAATATCTACACCGCTATCTCTGTAAACATGGAAAAATCTACAGAGTCATCTGTATACATCTGTATAAACATGGAAATATCTACACCGTTATCTGTGTAAACATGGAAATATCTACACCGTTATCTGTGTAAACATGGAAATATCTACATCGCTAACACTAAAAACATGGAAAGACCTACACCATTATGTGTATAAAGACGGAAATATCTACACCGCTATCTGTATAAACATGGAAATATCTACACCGCCATCTGTATGAACGTGGAAATGTCTAAACCGCCATCTCTATAAACATGTAAATATCTACACCCCCCTCTGTAGGAACATGGAAATATCTACAACGCTATCTGCTTAAACATTGAAATATCTACACAGCTATCTGCCTAAAAGTGGAAATATCTACACCGCTATCTGCATAAACTTGGAAATATCTACACCGCTGTCTGTGTAAACATGGAAATATCTAAACCAAAAACTGTAGGAACATGGAAATATCTACACGACTATCTCCATAAACATGGAAATATCTACACCGCTATCTGTATAAACATGGAAATATCTACACAGCCATCTGTAGGAACATGTAAATATCTACACCACTATCTCTATAAACATGGAAATATCTACACTGCTATCTGTATAAATATGGAAATATCTACACCGCTATCTGTGTAAACATGGAAACATCTACACCGGTATCTCTGAAAACATGTAAAGATCTACAGCATTATGTGTATAAAGACGTAAATATCTACACTGCTATCTGTATAAACATGGAAATATCTACGCAGCCATCTGTAGGAACATGTAAATATCTACACAGTTATCTGTATACACATGGAATTATCTACACCGCTATCTGTATGAACATGGAAATATCTACACCGCTATCTGTGTAAACATGGAAATATCTACACCGCTATCTGTGTAAACATGGAGATATCTGCACCGCTATCTCTATAAACATGGAAATATCCACACAGCCATCTATATAAACATGGAAATATCTACACTATGCTCTGTATAAACCTGGAAATATCTACACTGATATTTCTATAAACATGGAAACATCTACACCGCTATCTCTATTAACATGGAAATATCTACACCGCTATCTGTGTAAACATGGAAATATCTACACCGCTGTCTGTGTAAACATGGAAATACCAACACCGCTATATCTATAAACATGGAAATATCTACACCGCTATCTGTATAAACATAGAAATATCTACACAGCTATCTGTATAAACAGGGAAATATCTACACCGCTACCTGTATAAACATGGAAATATCAGCACTGCTAACGGTATGAACATGGAAATATCTACACCGCTATCTGTATGAACATGGAAATATCTACACCGCTATCTGTATGAACATGGAAATACCTTCACCGCCATCTGTATGAACATGCATATATCAACACAGCCATCTGTATGAACATGGAAATATCTACACCGCTATCTTATGAACATGGAAATGTCTACACCGCTATCTGTATGAACATGGAAATATCTTCAAAGCCATCTGTATGAACATGGATATGTCTACACAGCCATCTGGATGAACATGGAAATATCTACACCGCGATCTGTATGAACATGGAAATATCTACACCTCTATCTGTGTAAACATGCATACATCTTCACCGCTATCTGTATAAACATGGAAATATCTACAATGCTATCTGTATGAACATGGAAATATCTACACCGCTATCTGTTTGAACATGGAAATATCTAAACCGCTATCTGCATTAAAATAGAAATATCTACACAGCTATCTGCATATACATGGAAATATCTACAAAGCTATCTCTTTACACAAGGATATAACTACACCGCTATCTCTATAAACACGGAAATATCTACACCGCCATCTGTATGAACATGGAAATATCTCCACCGCCATCTGTATGAACATATAAATATCTACACCGCCATCTGTATTAAGATTGGAGATATCTACACCGCTCTCTGTATAAACATGGAAATATCTACACCGCTACCTGTATAAACATGGAAATATCAGCACCGCTATCTGTATGAACATGGAAATGTCTACACCGCTATCTCTATGAACATGGAAATACCTACACTGCTATCTGTATGAACATGGAAATATCTACACCGCTATCTGTAAGAACATGGAAATATCTACACCGCTATCTGTATGAACATGGAAATATCTACACAGCCATCTGGATGAACATGGAAATATCTACACCGCTATCTGCATGAAAATGGAAATATCTACACCGCTATCTGTGTAAAGAAGCATACATCTTCACCGCAATCTGTATAAGCATGGAAATATCAACACCACTTTCTGTATGAACGTGGAAATATCTACACCGCTATCTGTTTGAACATGGAAATATCTAAACCGCTATGAGCATGAAAATGGAAATATCTACACAGCTATCTGCATATACATGGAAATATCTACACAGCTATCTCTTTACACATGGAAATAAATACACCGCTATGTCAATAAACATGGAAATATCTACACCGCCATCTGTATGAACATGGAAATATCTGCACCGCCATCTGTATGAACATATAAATATCTACACCGCCAACTGTATTAAGATGGAGATATCTACACCGCTATCTGTATAAACATGGAAATATTTACACCGCTATCTGTATAAACACGGAAATATCTACACCGCTATCTGTATAAACATGTAAATATCAGCACCGCTATCTGTATGAACAGGGAAATATCAGCCCCTCTATCTGTATGAACTTGGAAGTATCTACACCGCTATCACTATGAACATGGAAATATCTACACCGCTATCTGTTTGAACATGGAAATATCTAAACCGCTATCCGCTTGAAAATGGAAATATATACACAGCTATCTGCATATACATGGAAATATCTACACAGCTATCTCTTTACACATGGAAATCACTACACCGCTATCTGTATGAACATGGAAATATCTTCACTGCCATCTGTATGAAGATGGATATATCTACACAGCCATCTGGATGAACATGGTAATATGTATACCGCTATCTGCATGAACGTGGAAATATCTACACCGCTATCTGTGTAAACATGCATACATCTTCACCACTATCTGTATAAACATGGAAATATCTACACCGCTATCTGTATGAACGTGGAAATATCTACACCGCTATCTGTTTGAACATGGAAATATCTACACCGCTATCTGCATGAAAACGGAAATATCTACACAGCGATCTGCATTTACATGGAAATATCTACAAAGCTATCCCTTTACACATGGAAATAACTACAGCGCTATCTCTATAAACATGGAAATAGCTACACCGCTATCTGTATGAACATGGAAATATCTACACCACTATCTGTATGAACATGGAAATATCTACACCGCTATCTGTATGAACATGGAAATAACTTCACCGCCATCTGTATGAACATGGATATATCTACACAGCCATCTGGATGAACATGGAAATATCTACACCGCTATCGGTATAAACATGGAAATATCTACACCGCTATCTGTATAAACATGGAAATATCTACACCGCTACCTGTATAAACAAGGAAATATAAGCACCGCTATCTGTATGAACATGGAAATATCTACACAGCTATCTGTTTGAACATGGAAATATCTTCACCGCTATCTGTATGAACATGGAAATATCTACACCACTATCTGTATGAACATGGAAATATCTACACCGCTATCTGTATGAACATGGAAATATCTTCACCGCCATCTGTATGAACATGGATATATCTACACAGCCATATGGATGAACATGGAAATATCTACACCGCTATATGCATGAACATGGAAATAGCTACACTGCTATCTGTATGAACATGGAAGTAGCCACACCGCCATCTGTATGAACATGGAAATATCTGCTCCGCCATCTGTATGAACATATACATATCTACACCGCCATCTGTATTAAGATGGAGATATCTACACCGCTATCTGTATAAACCTGGAAATAACTACACCGCTATCTGTATAAACATGGAAATATCCACAACGCTATCAGTATGAACATGGAAATATCTACACCACTATCTGTATGGACATGGAAATATCTACACCGTTATCTGTATGAACATGGATTTATCTACACAGCCTTCTGGATGAGCATTTAAATATCTACACCGCTATCTGTATGAACATGGAAATATCTACACCGCTATCTGTGTAAACTTGCATACAACTTCACCCCTATCTGTATAAACATGGAAATATCTACACCGCTATCTGTATGAACATGGAAATATCTACAACGCTATCTGTTTGAACATGGTAATATTTAAACCGCTATCTGCATGAAAATGGAAATATCTACACAGCTATCTGCATATACATGGAAATATCTACACAGCTATCTCTTTACACATGGAAATAACTACACCGCTATCTCTATAAACATGGAAATATCTACACCGCCATCTGTATGACCATGGAAATATCTGCACCGCCATCTGTATGAACATATAAATATCTACACCGCCAACTGTATTAAGATGGAGATACCTACACCGCTATCTGTATAAACATGGAAATATCTACACCGCTGTCTGTATAAACGTGGAAATATCTACACCGCTATCTGTATAAACATGGAAATATCAGCACCACTATCTGTATGAACATGGAAATATCATCCCCTCTATCTGTATGAACATGGAAGTATCTACACCGCTATCTCTATGAACATGGAAATATCTACACCGCTATCTGTGTAAACTTGCATACAACTTCACCGCAATCTGTATAAACATGGAAATATGTACATCGCTATCTGTATGAACATGGAAATATCTACACCGCCATCTGTATGAACATGGAAATATCTGCACCGCCATCAGTATTAACATACAAATATCTACACCGCCATCTGTATTTAGATGGAGATATCTACACTGCTATCTGTATAAACCTGGAAATATCTACACCGCTATCTGTATAAACATGGAAATATCTACATCGCCATCTGTATGAACGTGGAAATGTCTAAACCGCCATCTCTATAAACATGTAAATATCTACACCCCCCTCTGTAGGAACATGGAAATATCTACAACGCTATCTGCTTAAACATTGAAATATCTACACCGCTATCTGCCTAAAAGTGGAAATATCTACACCGCTATCTGCATAAACTTGGAAATATCTACACCGCTGTCTGTGTAAACATGGAAATATCAAAACCACAAACTGTAGGAACATGGAAATATCTACACGACTATCTCCATAAACATGGAAATATCTACACAGCTATCTGTATAAACATGGAAATATCTACACAGCTATCTGTATGAACATGGAAATATCTACACCGCTATCTGTATAAACATGGAAATATCTACACAGCCATCTGTAGGAACATGTAAATATCTACACCACTATCTCTATAAACTTGGAAATATCTACACTGCTATCTGTATAAATATTTCAAATATCTACACCGCTATCTGTGTAAACATGGAAAGATCTACATCGCTATCTCTGAAAACATGGAAAGATCTAAAGCATTATGTGTATAAAGACGTAAATATCTACACTGCTATCTGTATAAACATGGAAATATCTACGCAGCCATCTGTAGGAACATGTAAATATCTACACAGTTATCTGTATACACATGGAAATATCTACACCGCTATCTGTATAAACTTGGAAATATCTACACCGCTATCTGTGTAAACATGGAAATATCTACACCGCTATCTGTGTAAACATGGAAATATCTACACCACTATCTGTGTAAACATGGAAATATCTACACCGCTATCTGTACAAACATGGAAACAACTACACAGCCATCTGTAGGAATATGTAAATATCTACACCGTTATCTGTATACACATGGAATTATCTACACCGCTATCTGTATGAACATGGAAATATCTACACCGCTATCTGTGTAAACATGGAAATATCTACACCGATATCTGTGTAAACATGGAAATATCTACACCGCTATCTCTGTAAACATGGAAATATCTACAGAGTCATCTGTATACATCTGTATAAACATGGAAATATCTACACGGTTATCTGTGTAAACATGGAAATATCTACACCGTTATCTGTGTAAACATGGAAATATCTACATCGCTATCTCTAAAAACATGGAAAGACCTACACCATTATGTGTATAAAGACGGAAATATCTACACGGCTATCTGTATAAACATGGAAATATCTACACTGCCATCTGTATGAAAGTGGAAATGTCTAAACCGCCATCTCTATAAACATGTAAATATCTACACCCCCCTCTGTAGGAACATGGAAATATCTACAACGCTATCTGCTTAAACATTGAAATATCTACACCGCTATCTGCCTAAAACTGGAAATATCTACACCGCTATCTGCATAAACTTGGAAATATCTACACCGCTGTCTGTGTAAACATGGAAATATCTAAACCAAAAACTGTAGGAACATGGAAATATCTACACGACTATCTCCATAAACATGGAAATATCTACACCGCTATCTGTATAAACATGGAAATATCTACACTGCCATCTGTAGGAACATGTAAATATCTACACCACTATCTCTATAAACATGGAAATATCTACACTGCTATCTGTATAAACATGGAAATATCTACAACGCTATCTGTGTAAACATGGAAAGATCTACACCGCTATCTCTGAAAACATGGAAAGATCTACACCATTATGTGTATAAAGACGTAAATATCTACACCGCTATCTGTATAAACATGGAAATATCTACACAGCTATCTGTATGAACATGGAAATATCTACACCGCTATCTGTGTAAACATGGAAATATCTGCACAGCCATCTGTAGGAACATGTAAATATCTACACCACTATCTCTATAAACATGGAAATATCTACACTGCTATCTGTATAAATATGGAAATATCAACACCGCTATCTGTGTAAACATGGAAAGATCTACACCGCTATCTCTGAAAACATGTAAAGATCTACAGCATTATGTGTATAAAGACGTAAATATCTACACTGCTATCTGTATAAACATGGAAATATCTATGCAGCCATCTGTAGGAACATGTAAATATCTACACAGTTATCTGTATACACATGGAATTATCTACACCGCTATCTGTATGAACATGGAAATATCTACACCGCTATCTGTGTAAACATGGAAATATCTACACCGCTATCTGTGTAAACATGGAGATATCTGCACCGCTATCTCTATAAACATGGAAATATCCACACAGCCATCTATATAAACATGGAAATATCTACACTATGCTCTGTATAAACCTGGAAATATCTACACTGATATTTCTATAAACATGGAAACATCTACACCGCTATCTCTATTAACATGGAAATATCTACACCGCTATCTGTGTAAACATGGAAATATCTACACCGCTGTCTGTGTAAACATGGAAATACCAACACCGCTATATCTATAAACATGGAAATATCTACACCGCTATCTGTATAAACATAGAAATATCTACACAGCTATCTGTATAAACAGGGAAATATCTACACCGCTACCTGTATAAACATGGAAATATCAGCACTGCTAACGGTATGAACATGGAAATATCTACACCGCTATCTGTATGAACATGGAAATATCTACACCGCTATCTGTATGAACATGGAAATACCTTCACCGCCATCTGTATGAACATGCATATATCAACACAGCCATCTGTATGAACATGGAAATATCTACACCGCTATCTTATGAACATGGAAATGTCTACACCGCTATCTGTATGAACATGGAAATATCTTCAAAGCCATCTGTATGAACATGGATATGTCTACACAGCCATCTGGATGAACATGGAAATATCTACACCGCGATCTGTATGAACATGGAAATATCTACACCTCTATCTGTGTAAACATGCATACATCTTCACCGCTATCTGTATAAACATGGAAATATCTACAATGCTATCTGTATGAACATGGAAATATCTACACCGCTATCTGTTTGAACATGGAAATATCTAAACCGCTATCTGCATTAAAATAGAAATATCTACACAGCTATCTGCATATACATGGAAATATCTACAAAGCTATCTCTTTACACAAGGATATAACTACACCGCTATCTCTATAAACACGGAAATATCTACACCGCCATCTGTATGAACATGGAAATATCTCCACCGCCATCTGTATGAACATATAAATATCTACACCGCCATCTGTATTAAGATTGGAGATATCTACACCGCTCTCTGTATAAACATGGAAATATCTACACCGCTACCTGTATAAACATGGAAATATCAGCACCGCTATCTGTATGAACATGGAAATGTCTACACCGCTATCTCTATGAACATGGAAATACCTACACTGCTATCTGTATGAACATGGAAATATCTACACCGCTATCTGTATGAACATGGAAATATCTACACCGCTATCTGTATGAACATGGAAATATCTACACAGCCATCTGGATGAACATGGAAATATCTACACCGCTATCTGCATGAAAATGGAAATATCTACACCGCTATCTGTGTAAAGAAGCATACATCTTCACCGCAATCTGTATAAGCATGGAAATATCAACACCACTTTCTGTATGAACGTGGAAATATCTACACCGCTATCTGTTTGAACATGGAAATATCTAAACCGCTATGAGCATGAAAATGGAAATATCTACACAGCTATCTGCATATACATGGAAATATCTACACAGCTATCTCTTTACACATGGAAATAAATACACCGCTATGTCAATAAACATGGAAATATCTACACCGCCATCTGTATGAACATGGAAATATCTGCACCGCCATCTGTATGAACATATAAATATCTACACCGCCAACTGTATTAAGATGGAGATATCTACACCGCTATCTGTATAAACATGGAAATATTTACACCGCTATCTGTATAAACACGGAAATATCTACACCGCTATCTGTATAAACATGTAAATATCAGCACCGCTATCTGTATGAACAGGGAAATATCAGCCCCTCTATCTGTATGAACTTGGAAGTATCTACACCGCTATCACTATGAACATGGAAATATCTACACCGCTATCTGTTTGAACATGGAAATATCTAAACCGCTATCCGCTTGAAAATGGAAATATATACACAGCTATCTGCATATACATGGAAATATCTACACAGCTATCTCTTTACACATGGAAATCACTACACCGCTATCTGTATGAACATGGAAATATCTTCACTGCCATCTGTATGAAGATGGATATATCTACACAGCCATCTGGATGAACATGGTAATATGTATACCGCTATCTGCATGAACGTGGAAATATCTACACCGCTATCTGTGTAAACATGCATACATCTTCACCACTATCTGTATAAACATGGAAATATCTACACCGCTATCTGTATGAACGTGGAAATATCTACACCGCTATCTGTTTGAACATGGAAATATCTACACCGCTATCTGCATGAAAACGGAAATATCTACACAGCGATCTGCATTTACATGGAAATATCTACAAAGCTATCCCTTTACACATGGAAATAACTACAGCGCTATCTCTATAAACATGGAAATAGCTACACCGCTATCTGTATGAACATGGAAATATCTACACCACTATCTGTATGAACATGGAAATATCTACACCGCTATCTGTATGAACATGGAAATAACTTCACCGCCATCTGTATGAACATGGATATATCTACACAGCCATCTGGATGAACATGGAAATATCTACACCGCTATCGGTATAAACATGGAAATATCTACACCGCTATCTGTATAAACATGGAAATATCTACACCGCTACCTGTATAAACAAGGAAATATAAGCACCACTATCTGTATGAACATGGAAATATCTACACAGCTATCTGTTTGAACATGGAAATATCTTCACCGCTATCTGTATGAACATGGAAATATCTACACCACTATCTGTATGAACATGGAAATATCTACACCGCTATCTGTATGAACATGGAAATATCTTCACCGCCATCTGTATGAACATGGATATATCTACACAGCCATATGGATGAACATGGAAATATCTACACCGCTATATGCATGAACATGGAAATAGCTACACTGCTATCTGTATGAACATGGAAGTAGCCACACCGCCATCTGTATGAACATGGAAATATCTGCTCCGCCATCTGTATGAACATATACATATCTACACCGCCATCTGTATTAAGATGGAGATATCTACACCGCTATCTGTATAAACCTGGAAATAACTACACCGCTATCTGTATAAACATGGAAATATCCACAACGCTATCAGTATGAACATGGAAATATCTACACCACTATCTGTATGGACATGGAAATATCTACACCGTTATCTGTATGAACATGGATTTATCTACACAGCCTTCTGGATGAGCATTTAAATATCTACACCGCTATCTGTATGAACATGGAAATATCTACACCGCTATCTGTGTAAACTTGCATACAACTTCACCCCTATCTGTATAAACATGGAAATATCTACACCGCTATCTGTATGAACATGGAAATATCTACAACGCTATCTGTTTGAACATGGTAATATTTAAACCGCTATCTGCATGAAAATGGAAATATCTACACAGCTATCTGCATATACATGGAAATATCTACACAGCTATCTCTTTACACATGGAAATAACTACACCGCTATCTCTATAAACATGGAAATATCTACACCGCCATCTGTATGACCATGGAAATATCTGCACCGCCATCTGTATGAACATATAAATATCTACACCGCCAACTGTATTAAGATGGAGATACCTACACCGCTATCTGTATAAACATGGAAATATCTACACCGCTGTCTGTATAAACGTGGAAATATCTACACCGCTATCTGTATAAACATGGAAATATCAGCACCACTATCTGTATGAACATGGAAATATCATCCCCTCTATCTGTATGAACATGGAAGTATCTACACCGCTATCTCTATGAACATGGAAATATCTACACCGCTATCTGTGTAAACTTGCATACAACTTCACCGCAATCTGTATAAACATGGAAATATGTACATCGCTATCTGTATGAACATGGAAATATCTACACCGCCATCTGTATGAACATGGAAATATCTGCACCGCCATCAGTATTAACATACAAATATCTACACCGCCATCTGTATTTAGATGGAGATATCTACACTGCTATCTGTATAAACCTGGAAATATCTACACCGCTATCTGTATAAACATGGAAATATCTACATCGCCATCTGTATGAACGTGGAAATGTCTAAACCGCCATCTCTATAAACATGTAAATATCTACACCCCCCTCTGTAGGAACATGGAAATATCTACAACGCTATCTGCTTAAACATTGAAATATCTACACCGCTATCTGCCTAAAAGTGGAAATATCTACACCGCTATCTGCATAAACTTGGAAATATCTACACCGCTGTCTGTGTAAACATGGAAATATCAAAACCACAAACTGTAGGAACATGGAAATATCTACACGACTATCTCCATAAACATGGAAATATCTACACAGCTATCTGTATAAACATGGAAATATCTACACAGCTATCTGTATGAACATGGAAATATCTACACCGCTATCTGTATAAACATGGAAATATCTACACAGCCATCTGTAGGAACATGTAAATATCTACACCACTATCTCTATAAACTTGGAAATATCTACACTGCTATCTGTATAAATATTTCAAATATCTACACCGCTATCTGTGTAAACATGGAAAGATCTACATCGCTATCTCTGAAAACATGGAAAGATCTAAAGCATTATGTGTATAAAGACGTAAATATCTACACTGCTATCTGTATAAACATGGAAATATCTACGCAGCCATCTGTAGGAACATGTAAATATCTACACAGTTATCTGTATACACATGGAAATATCTACACCGCTATCTGTATAAACTTGGAAATATCTACACCGCTATCTGTGTAAACATGGAAATATCTACACCGCTATCTGTGTAAACATGGAAATATCTACACCACTATCTGTGTAAACATGGAAATATCTACACCGCTATCTGTACAAACATGGAAACAACTACACAGCCATCTGTAGGAATATGTAAATATCTACACCGTTATCTGTATACACATGGAATTATCTACACCGCTATCTGTATGAACATGGAAATATCTACACCGCTATCTGTGTAAACATGGAAATATCTACACCGATATCTGTGTAAACATGGAAATATCTACACCGCTATCTCTGTAAACATGGAAATATCTACAGAGTCATCTGTATACATCTGTATAAACATGGAAATATCTACACGGTTATCTGTGTAAACATGGAAATATCTACACCGTTATCTGTGTAAACATGGAAATATCTACATCGCTATCTCTAAAAACATGGAAAGACCTACACCATTATGTGTATAAAGACGGAAATATCTACACGGCTATCTGTATAAACATGGAAATATCTACACTGCCATCTGTATGAAAGTGGAAATGTCTAAACCGCCATCTCTATAAACATGTAAATATCTACACCCCCCTCTGTAGGAACATGGAAATATCTACAACGCTATCTGCTTAAACATTGAAATATCTACACCGCTATCTGCCTAAAACTGGAAATATCTACACCGCTATCTGCATAAACTTGGAAATATCTACACCGCTGTCTGTGTAAACATGGAAATATCTAAACCAAAAACTGTAGGAACATGGAAATATCTACACGACTATCTCCATAAACATGGAAATATCTACACCGCTATCTGTATAAACATGGAAATATCTACACTGCCATCTGTAGGAACATGTAAATATCTACACCACTATCTCTATAAACATGGAAATATCTACACTGCTATCTGTATAAACATGGAAATATCTACAACGCTATCTGTGTAAACATGGAAAGATCTACACCGCTATCTCTGAAAACATGGAAAGATCTACACCATTATGTGTATAAAGACGTAAATATCTACACCGCTATCTGTATAAACATGGAAATATCTACACAGCTATCTGTATGAACATGGAAATATCTACACCGCTATCTGTGTAAACATGGAAATATCTGCACAGCCATCTGTAGGAACATGTAAATATCTACACCACTATCTCTATAAACATGGAAATATCTACACTGCTATCTGTATAAATATGGAAATATCAACACCGCTATCTGTGTAAACATGGAAAGATCTACACCGCTATCTCTGAAAACATGTAAAGATCTACAGCATTATGTGTATAAAGACGTAAATATCTACACTGCTATCTGTATAAACATGGAAATATCTATGCAGCCATCTGTAGGAACATGTAAATATCTACACAGTTATCTGTATACACATGGAATTATCTACACCGCTACCTGTATGAACATGGAAATATCTACACCGCTATCTGTGTAAACATGGAAATATCTACACCGCTATCTGTGTAAACATGGAGATATATGCACCGCTATCCCTATAAACATGGAAATATCCACACAGCCATCTATATAAACATGGAAATATCTACACTATGCTCTGTATAAACCTGGAAATATCTACACTGATATCTCTATAAACATGGAAACATCTACACCGCTATCTCTATTAACATGGAAATATCTACACCGCTATCTGTGTAAACATGGAAATATCTACACCGCTGTCTGTGTAAACATGGAAATACCTACACCGCTATATCTATAAACATGGAAGTATCTACACCGCCATCTGTATGGGTATGGAAATATCTACACCGCCATCTGTATAAACACGGAAATATCTACACCGTTATCTGTGTACACATGGAATTATCTACACCGCTATCTGTATAAACATGGAAATATCTACAATGCTATCTGCGTAAACATGGAAATATCCTCACCGCTATCTCTATATACATGCAAATATCTACACCGCTATCTGTGTAAACATGGAAATATCTACACCGATATCTCTGTAAACTTGGAAATATCTACACCGCTATCTCTGTAAACATGGAAATATCTACAGAGTCATCTGTATAAACATGGAAATATCTACACCGCTATCTGTGTAAACATGGAAATATCTACACCGCAATCTCTAAAAACATGGAAAGATCTACACCATTATGTGTATAAAGACGGAAATATCTACACCGCTATCTGTATAAACATGGAAATATCTACACCGCCATCTGTATGAACGTGGAAATGTCTAAACCACCATCTCTATAAACATGTAAATATCTACACCGCCCTCTGTAGGAACATGGAAATGTCTACAACGCTATCTGTTTAAACATTGAAATATCTACACCGCTATCTGCCTAAAAGTGGAAATATCTACACCGCTATCTGCATAAACTTGGAAATACCTACACCGCTATCTGTGTACACATGGAAATATCTACACCACCAACTGTAGGAACATGAAAATATCTACACCGCCAACTCTATAAACATTGAAATATCTACACCGCTATCTGTATAAACATGGAAATATCTACACCGCTATCTGTGTAAACATGGAAATATCTACACCGCCTTCTGTGTAAACATGGAAATATCTACACCGCCATATCTATAAACATAGAAATATCTTCAACTCCGTCTGTATGAACATGGAATTATCTACACTGCCATCTGTATGAACATGGATACATCTACACCGCTATCTGTATAAACATGGAAATATCTACACCGCCATCGGTAGGAAAATGAAAATTACTACACCGCCATCTGTATGAACAGGGAACTATGTACACCACCATCTGTATCAACATGAAAATGCCTACACCGCCATCTGTATCACAATGGAAATATCTGCACCGCCATCTCTATAACAATGGAAATATCTAAACCGCCTTCTGTATGGAAATGGAAAAATCTACACCACCATCTGTATAAAGGTGGAAATATCTACACCGCTACCTGTGTGAACATGGAAATATCTACAACGCTATGTGTAAAAACATGGAAATATCTACACCTCCATCTGTATAAACATGGAAATATCTACACAGCTATCTGTATAAACATTTAAATATCTACACCGCCATCTCTATAAACATAGAAATATCTACACCGCCATCTGTATGAACATGGAAATATGTACACCTTCATCTGTATAAATGTGGAAATATCTACACCGCTATCTGTATGAACATGGCAATATGTACACCGCTACCTGTATTAACATGGAAATATCTACACCGCTATCTGTATAAACATGGAAATATCTACACCGCTGTCTCTATAAACATGGAAATATGTGCGCCGCTATCTCTATAAATATAGAAATATATACACCTCTGTCTCTATAAACATGGAAATATCTACAATGCTATCTGTATAAACGTGGAAATATCTACACCGCTATCTGTATAAACATGGAAATATCTACACCGCTATCTCTATAAACATGGATATATCTACACCACTATCTCTATAAACATGGAAATATCTACACCACTATCTGTATGAACATGGAGATATCCACACCGCTATCTGTATAGACATGGAAGTATCTACACCGGTAACTGTATAAACATGGAAATATCTACACCGCTATCGGTATAAATGTCTGTATTTGCTCTTAATTTATACCCAAGGCTGGGATGTTTCATATGATAAAAAGACCAAATACAGAAATAGACTATATTTGGTCTGGCAATTGATCTCTGCAATAATCAAACCTCAAAGACAATCAAACCTGAAATCTAAGCTACATATTAAATAGCTTGGTTTTTAGGTTGCACGTTGCTGTGTATGCTGGCTTCATAGAAAATGCAAGTAGCAATGGCCATTTTTTAATAGTCATTAGCCTTGAAGCTCTCCTACTTTTGAATCACATAGAAATAGAAATCAAATCTCACTAGATTTTTTTTTTTGAAACAGGGTCTGGCTTGGTTGCCCAGGCTGAAGAGCAGGGCATGATCTTGGCTCACACCTCTGCCTCTCGGACTCAAGCCATCCTCCCACCTCAGCCTTGGAGTAGCTGGGACCACAGGCATGTGCCACCATATCCAGCTAATATTTTTATTTTTGTACAAATGGGGTTTGTCATCTTTCCCAGGCAGGCCTCAAACTCCAAGACTCAAGCAATCCACCTGCCTTGAATTCCCAAAGTACTGGGTTTACAGGCGACAGCCACTACGCCCAGCAACTAAACTTCTAAAAATCAATTTTACATAAAATTATCTAAGCGTGCAAGGAAAGATAAGAAGCCTAAGGAACCAGTGAGTTGAAGAATAAATGCAGTTTATATCATACATGTAAACAACATGATGTGATGTGGTAGGAATCATCTAACATGCTTTAAAGCATGAGTAAAAGGTCTTTACTTAGAAAACTGGATCTTAGTTTAGGATATCTTTAGATAAGAGTATGAAACGTCATATCATATTGATAAGTAAAGTGCTTCCTTTGGCTAATTTTAAGGATAGGACATTTACTTTCATATAATTCATAGGAATCTTAGACTTAAAAATAAAATTTCCCTTCTCAAATCCTTACTTTTATACTTTTTTGCATTTCTTTCACTTTTGTGTTAATGGCCTATGTCTCAACATATTCTATTAAGCCTTCTGGAAACACATACTTTGTTTCCAGCCTCTTCAGAGAACCATCACTCCAATTCCTAGGCTTCTGAAGAAGCAGACCCAAGCTTATAATTATTACATATTTCCAAATCTAGGTGACCAACAAAAATTGATACTTTTCCCATCATACCTTTAAGTTAATAATCAGGTGTATGCTGAGAGGTAAAGACCCAAGAGTGTTGGTTGTCTAATTGTGCAGCTGTATAAACAAATCTTAATGCTTGAAAATATTCAAAGGTTATTCTCACGTTGATTGTTGGTAACTATGTGTAACAACATGAAAAGAAAAAAAAAATCAAAGAATTACGTCTGAGGATAATACACAATCTCTAAGGGTAAGAAGAGCAACAAAAATTCTGCTTCAATTACCACTGAAATAATATATTTATCCTGTAAAATCTATGGTGGCTGGTTGTAAAAATTAGGCATTAGCAAACTGATAAAGACTTTTTAATGAAAACATTATGAAACATAGTTTTTAAAAAGTTAAATACACCCACACCAGTTTTTCACATTCTTTGGGCTGCTTTAATGCTGCCATTAAATAATTGATTTAGTTGTGACATAGATCCTATGTTCCATGGAGTCTACCATTCATAAAGATGCAATGTAAGGTAACAAAAATATAAATTGTGTGTGTGGGGAGGAGAAGTCAAGAGTATTTTTATGTGACAGAAGTTAAGTTGTTATCAGTGTAAAATAGTCTGTTACAAATACCGGACTCTGTATGTTAGTTTCACTAACCAGAAAGAAAGAAATTACAGCAGATACACACACACACACCAAAAAAGGGAAAAGAAACAAAGCTTAGCACCACAGAAAACCACCAAACTAGAGGGATAAACAATAAGAAAGGAAGAAGTGAACAAGTAATCTAAAAAACAACTAATGAAATGGTAGAAGGAAGTCCTAATTTATCAATAATAAACTTCAATAGAAGTGGATTAAACTCTACTTAAAAGATATAAAGTGGATGAATGGATTCGGATAGCAAAACCCACCTATATGCTGCCTACATGATACTTACCTCACTATTAAAGACAAATAGACTGAAAGTGAAGAGATGGAAAAATATATTTTATGCAAACAAATGAAAAGCAAGCAGGAGTAGCCACAGTCATGTCATATTTTAAAAGGCTTTAAATAAAAAAAACTATATAAAAAAAGAATGTCACTGTATAATGAAATGATAAAAGGCCCAATTCAATAAGAGGACATAACATATATATTACTTAGGTGTAACTATATATGTACCCAACACCAGAACAACCAGATATATAAAGCAAATATTAGATTTAAAGGTAGAGATAGACTGCAATACAATATTAGTAGGAAATTTCAACACTCCACTTTAAAAATGGACAGATTCTATGAAGAGAAAATCAACCAAAAAATGACAGACTCAAACTATACCATAGACCAAATGGACCTAGCAGGTAAAGAAGATCTCACCTGATATGGTTTGGCTGTATATCCCCACCCAAATCTCATCTTGATTATAGCTCCCATAATTCATACATGTTGTGGGAGGGAACCAGTGGGAGATAATTGAATCATGGGGGCGGTTCCCCCATACTGTTCTTGTGGTAGTGAATACGTCTAACAAGATCTGATGGTTTTATAAGGGGGAACCCTTTCACTTGGTTCTCAATTCTATTTTGTTTGCTACCATGTAAGATGTGTCTTTCGCCTTCCATCATGATTGGGAGACCTCCCCAGCCACGTGGAACTATGAGTCCACTAAACCTCTTTTTCTCTGTAAATTACCCAGTCTCGGGTATGTCTTTATCAGCAGTATGAAAACAGACTAATACATCATCCAACAGCTGCAGAATACAAATTATTCTCAACTGTACACCAAACATTCTCTAGGACCAATCATACATTATGACACATAATAAGTCTTAACAAACTTAAGAAGACAGATATCATATGAAGTATCTTTTCTGATTACAGGGATATAAAGTCAGAAATCAACAACAGGAAAGCCCTTGGAAATTTTATAAAAACATGGAAATTAAATAGCACGCACCCAAGAAATCAAGAGGTCTCATTAAGACATTAATAGGAAAATTTCAAAAGTCACTGAGACAAGTAAGAATGAAAATCCAACATACCCAAACCTATGGAACGTAGCAAAAGCAGTTCTAAGAGGGAAATTTATAGCAATAAAAGCCTACACCAAAAATGAAGAAAGATTTTCAAATCACAAAGCAAAATTATACACTTCAAGTAACTAGAACATCAAAAACAAACTAAACCCAAAATTGGTAGAAGGAAGGAAATAATAAAGCTCACAGCAGATATAAATGAAACAGACACTAAAAAATATTTCAAAAGATAAATAAGACAAAGTGTAAAGGTAAAACTGACAAACCTTTAGCTAAACTAAGACAAAAGGAGAGAAAATTCAAATAAATAAAAGATGAAAAAGGAGACATTACAACTGATACACCACAGAAATATAAGGGATTGTAAGACATTACTCATAACTATATGCCAACAAATTTGATAATGTAGAATAAAATGAATAAATTTCTGCACACATACAACTACCCAGATTAAATTGTGAGGAAATATAACATCTGAACACATCAATAATGAGTTTGGAAATTGAATCAATAATAAAACATCTTCCATCAAAACAACAACAACAACAACCAACACCCAGGACCTGATGTCTTCACTGCTGAATTCTACCAAACAGTTAAAGAATAACTACCAATTCTCCACAAACTTTTCCACAAAAGTAATGAGGAAGGAATACTTCCATACTCATCTTATGAGGCTCGCAACATCCTGATTCTAAAACCAGACAAAGACACGCACAAAATGAAAATAACAGGCCAATATTCCTGAAGAACATAGATACAAAAATTCTCAACAAGATACAAGTGAACTGACTTCGACAGCACACTAAAAGGAGTATTCACTATAATCAAGTGGGGTTCATCCCAGGGATGAAAGGATGGCTTAACATGCACAAATCAGTAAATATGATACACCACCACAATAGAAAGAAGAACAAAAACCATGTGATCATTTCAACAGATGCAAAAAGAACACTTGACAAAAGTCAACATTCCTTTATGATAAAAACTGTCAAGAAAGTAGGTATAGGAGTGTACCTCAACGCAGTAAAGGCCATATGTGACAAACCCACAGCTAACATCTTATTTATGGTGAATAGTTAAATGCTTTTCCTCTATGATATGGAGGAAGACAAGGATGTCAACTTCTACCACTTCTATTTAGCATAGTACTGGAGGTCAGAGCCAGAGCAATTAGACAAAAGAAATAAATAAGAGGGATCCAAACTGGAAAGAAGGAAGTCAGATTGTTTCTGTTTGTAGAAAATGTGATCTCACATACATATGTATACATCTATATATATGATCATATAGATATATATGATCTCTCTCTCTTTAGGGTTCTTTCTATATATACTTATATAGAGTGAGAACCCTAAAGACTTGACCAAAAACTACTAGAAATCATAAATAAATTCAGTAAAGTTGTAGTATACAAAATCAACACAGAAAATTCAGTGTTGTTTCTATACACTAATAGTGAACTATCTGAAAAAGTCATCAAGAAAGGAATTCCATTTACAATAGCTACCAAGAAATCTGCAGATAAATTTAATCAAGGTCGTGAAAGATCTCTACAATGAAAACTATAACACACTGATGGAAAAGTTTACGATCCACAAAAAATGGACACTATATACTCATGGAATGGAAGAACTGATACTATTGAAATGACCATACTAACAAAATGTCCTACAGATTCAATGCAATCCCTATCAAAATACCAATGAAATTCTTCACAGAAATAGAAAAAAATACCCTAAAATTTGTATGAAACCAGAAAAGACCCCAAATAACCAAAGCAATCCTGTGCAAAAATAACAAAGCTGGAGGCACCACACTACCTGACTTCAAAATATACTACAAAGCCATAGTAAGCAAAACAGCATGGCACTGCCATAAAGCAAACACATAGACCAATGGAAGAGAATATACAGCTCAGAAAGAAATTCTGATACCTAAAGTCAACTGATTTTCAAAAAAGGAGTCAAGAGCACACACAGGGGTAAAGACAGTCTCTTCATTAAATGGTACTGAGAAGATTGGATATCTACATGTGGGATAATGAAATTAGACCCCTATCTTTTACCTTATACAAAATTCAACTCAAATGCGATTAAAGACCTAAAGGTAAGATTGAAAACTATGAAAAACTACTAGAAGATAACATGTGGGAAATTCTCTATAACTTTGGGTTCTACAAGGATTTTTTAAATGAGACGTCAAAAGCACAGGCAACAAAAGCAAAAAGAGATAAATGGGGTTTCATCAAACTAAAATGCTTTTGCACAGCAAAGGAAACTTAACAGAGTGAAAAAACAACTTACAGAATGGGATACAATATTTGCAAACTATACATCTGCTAAGGAGTTAATGCCCAGATTATATAACAAACTTAAACAACTCAACAGCAAAAACAGAAATAACTTATTTAGAAATGGGCAAAACTGGGAGGCTGAGGCAGGCGGATTGCCTGAGGTCAGGAGTTTGAGACCAGCCTGACCAATATGGTGAAATCATTTCTCTACTAAAAATACAAAAATTTAGCCAAACATGATGGCGTGTGCCTGTAACCCCAGCTACTCAGCAGGCTGAGGCAGGGGAATTGCTTGAACCAGGGAGATGGAGGTTGCCGTGAGCCCCGATTGCACCACTGCACTCCAGCTTGGGCAACAGAGCAAGACTCCTTCGCAAAAAAAAAAAAAAAAAAGGACAAAATAAACTAAAAGAAATGCCACAAGAGAAAATATAGAAAGGGTCAAGACGAATATATAATAAAATCATGTTCAACATCACTAACCATCAGGGAAATGCAAATCAAAACCGCAATGAGATACCAGTTCACCCATTAGAATGGCTATTAGCAAAAAGGTAAAAGATAACAAGAGTTGGCAAGGAAGTGGAGAAAACGGAACACTTACGCACTGTTGATGGGGTTGTAAACTAGTACAACCATTAAGCAAAACTTTATGGAAGTTCGCTAAAAAATAAAAAATAAAAAAAAAAACAATCATTCGATCACATAACCCAGCAATCCCACTACTGGGTATATATCCATAGGAAATGAAATCATTGTGTTTGAAAAATATCTGCACTCTTATGTTTACTGTAGCACTATTTCTAATAATCAGATATGGAATCAACCTATGTGTATAAAAACAAACAAGTGAATTATATATATATAATATATATTATGTATATTATATATAATACATATTATGTATATTATATATAATATATTATGTATAATATATATAATATATTATGTATAATATATTATATATTAATATATTATTAATATTAATATATTATATATTAATATTAATAATATTAATAATAAATAATAATTATTAATTAATAATTAATAATAATTAATAATAATTAATATTGATATTAATATATTATTAATATATAATATATATATTATATGTATAATATATATTATATATTATGTATATTTTATATATAATACATATTATGTATATTATATACATAATATATATTATGTATATTATAATATATATAATGTATAATGTATATAATATACGTTATGTATATTATATATAATATACATTATGTATGTTATGTATATTATATATTACATATAATATATATTATTATTATATATAATTATATATAATTATAATTATAATTATATATAATTTTATGTGTAATTATAATTATGCATAAAATTAATTATAATTATATATAATTTTATGTGTAATTATAATTATACATAAAATTATATATATATATATATGTATATATATGGACACACACACAATGAAATACTATTCAGCCATAAAAAAAGAATGAAATTCTGCCAGTTGCAACAACATGGATGACCCTGTAGGATACAATGTTAAGTGAAATAAGCCAGACACAGAAAGCAAATACCGCATGATCTCGCTCATATGTGGAATCTTAAAAAAAAAAATGTTAATAGAGAAGTAGAGTAGAATAGTGGTTACCAAACAGTGAGGAAGAAGTGGGGAGGGCAAAATGGAGATAGATTGGTTAACAGTTATGAAATCACAATTATATAGGAAGAATAAGTTGTAGTGTTCTTTGCAAAGCAGGGTGACTATAGTTAAAAGTAAAGTATTGTATATTACAAAGTATCTAGAAGAAAGGATTTTGAAATTTCTTATTAAAAAGAAATGATGAATGCATGAGGTAATTAATACACTAACTATCCTTATTGGATCATTAGACAACATACATATTCATTGAAACATCAAATTGTATCCTATAAATCTATATAATTACAATGTGAAATTTTTTTAAAAATAAATTAATGAATTAAATAACAGTTTTAAAATGTTCTCAATCACCAATGCAAAGTTTAGGAGCTTTGTTCTTGACTCAGCCTTAAGACTGAAAACTAATGTGTTAGAAATATTTGTAGATCCTCTCAATTTTGAAAGAATCCTAGCTAAACTACTGAAATATAAAATATATTCTATGTAATATGCTCTTAGGTATATTCTTAGGTGAACTCTGCTTTTAGATGAAGCTTATAAAAATGAAAAACGTATCTGAAATAAAATTTTAAAGTATTTGGAAAATTACAGCTTAATCTCTTAAAGACAAATTTTCTATACAGTAACCTTTTTATGTGCTTTTGAAATGGGGTATACAATTATTTTCCCTGATGTGAGACAAAATATAGAAAGTTGGCATTTTATCTAAGAAGTTAACTTAGGAAGAAAGAGTGAGAGGCAGAGGAATGAGGGAAGAAAGGAAGGCTGATGATGGGATACCTTATCAAGTTGCCTAATGCTGTATTGGAACCTAATAGGCCTTCTAAGGAGTTTTATTACATAATGCAAGACTCCTCAATCTGGGAGGAGGAAAGGGCTTTATTTTTGAGTGGTCACAGGTTGCCCCATGGGCATAAACTCTACCAAGCTGCTAGGTTACACCTACATGAGCATCCCACCTGCTTAAGTAAGAGCAGCCACAAACTGTGGGCCATTCCAGGTAAGTGTCATATCACACCTGCACCAACTAGTCAAAGCCTGGGTCAAAGCCTGTGCAGAACTGATCGCTACAGCAGAGGCTAAAATAAGAAATGGGGCTAAGAGAGTGAAAAGCAGTGCCCATATGTATCCAAAAACAGGTTGAAGATATCTTTAGGAAGGAACAGATAATTTTTTTTATTCATACAATAACAGATGCATATGAACTCCTCGACTAGTCACCCATTCCTGTCAGCCCTTGGGCTTCATAACTAAATCATTCTTCCTTTGTAATCCAGTCCCACATTTTCAGCTATCTCTATATGTTTATTATCTTAAATATTTCTTTGCTCTATACTCTTCCCCTAGTCTTCAACCAATTTCTTTCTTTATTGTCCCAACCCACAGACTGTTATTTCCACTTCGATGTCCCATAGAAGCTTCAAGGGTTTGAAATACCTAAAAAAACAACTCATCTTTCTCCCTAAAACTCCCTCTCCTTCTCCCACTTCAAAATTTCAACTAATGGCTCCCCCTGTTATTCCCACCAGAATCCTGAATGATCCCTGTTTCTCCTCATTCACTCCATACATGTAAATCTCATTAACGTTACTTTCTAGATATTTCATGAATCCTTTCCATTCATTCTGTACTAGAAAGTGTTCCCAGTTTAGACCCTGGTGGTTGGTGGCCTCTTACCTAGGCGCGCGCGCTCTCTCTCTCTCTCTCTCTGTGGGTGTGGGTGTGGGTGTGGGTGTGTGTGTCCTGAGAATTTATTTACTTCTGGTTTTTGTTTGTTTTTTAGTATCCAGAATCTACAGGGAACTTAAATCAATTAGAAAAAAAAATAACCCAATTAAAAAATGGGCAAAGGACATGAACAAACACTTCTCAAAAGAACACATACAAATGGCCAACAAATACACGAAAAAAAAAATGCTTAGAATCACTAATCATCAGAAAAATGCAAATCAAAACACAATGAGATACCATTTCATACCGGTTGGAATGGCTATTATTAAAAAGTCAAAATACAACAGATGCCAGCAGGGCTGTAGACAAGAGGAAGTGTCTGTATATTTTTAGCTATAGCCCTACTTCAAACGTGTCCCCATTACAGCCAAAAGAGCGGCCTATCTAAAGGACTGTTCTGATCAGCTCACTTACCTGACTGAAACCTTCAGTGACTCCCATGGCCTGCAGGTCAATGCACTAATTCATGACTATAACATCTGAGATATCCTTGATCTGGCTACTGGTCTAGCCCTCTCTGACTCACGCTTTATAAACCATGCATTCTGGAACTTTTTAGTTGTTTCCCACATCAGCATGCTACTTCCCATCCATGTAGATTTGCAGAGACCTCCTCATCTTTTTAATTCCCAGTTCCCACTCTCAACATGGGCCATCTCCTACCCACACTTCAAAACCTAAGCAAAACAACACCTTCCGTGACACCTCCATGCTGAGTCAGATGCCATCCCCTTTGTATTGTAGTTCTTTGCTTGTGTGCCTTTGTCTCACTTTGTTCTCTTTAAAATAAACTCCATGAGGACAATGATCACCTGCTATTTGTGTTAATATCTGCACCTAGTGGCATAGTGTCTGGAGTATAGTAGGATCTATTTTCAAGGAAAAAAAGATTATATCTATACCAATAGACATGAATTAGCGCTTGTTTTTTTAAAGATAAGCTCCCTTTGAACTAAGTCAATGTTTACAAGAAGAGTTATACTAAAAAGTTCACTTTTGCTGCTTACGTTTCATTTATTTCAGGCAATTAATTCATTGTTATTGGTAAATCGATACTTTTTATTGATACTGAAAAGAGAGAAATAAACTAATGACTATCTCTGTTAGAGTAGATTTGTTCATATCTATCAGTAAAATGTTAATTATCTGAAAGTCAATAATAAAACATAAACTGTGATCTTAAATGTTTTTTAGGGGCTCAAAAATAATTAGAATTCATGTCAGCATATAAAAAAAAGATCAGAGTATTTTTAAGATATGATAAAATTTTATTTTAGTTTCTTAATAGGGATTTTTGTGACCTTATAGAGTTCAACTAATTATAATTTTAAAAATAGGATTTATAGAGTTTTAGAATTAGAAACAATTTATAGATTATTTTATTTTTCTTTTGAGGAATCAGGTCATCAGAAGATCAAGGAACACCTATAATGTCACTAGATCCTAATTTAATTTAAATTTTAGAATCCAGGTATTCTAACTCCTGTCTTGATACTATTTCTACTTTATTATGTTGCTTCCCAGGGCTTTAAAAAATAAAAGCTGGGAAATTACATTTGCTTTGCATATACAGCACCAATTATCAAATTCAGCATAAAAGCATAACATGTATACATCAAAAAGAAAACATAAAAACTTCAAATTAAAAGCATCTCAAAACAATTGAATATAATAGGGAAACCTTATACAAATGCAACACTCACCCATTAATAAAAAGAAACCAATTGGAGAAAAAAGAAATTCAATATAAACATGTTGGAATATAACCTAATTCATTTTAATCCAATGCTTCAAATTGAAAAAAATTAGCACTAGTGTTATTTTCCTTTATCATTACAATCTTGCTTTTCATTACATTATGCTATGTTTTGTATTAAACATAAAATCAATTTTTCACCTTAACACATGCTAGAAATACAGAGTCACCATATTGGAAATCAGTAGAAAGTGTCTTTGTTTCTACTTTTTTTTCTTTGAAAAAGCTTTGGGAAAAAAATCATTTACAATGTTTAATTTTAATAACTTAAAGAAAGTAATTGATTTTTGTTTGTTTTTGACATGGAGTTTCACTCTTGTCACTCAGGCTGGAGTACAATGGCATGATCTCGGCTCACTGTAACCTCCACCTCCCAGGTTCAAATGATTCTCCTGTCTCAGCCTCCCGAGTAGCTGGGATGACAGGCACTCGCCACCACACCCGGCTAATTTTTGTATTTTTAGTAGAGATTGGGTTTCATCATGTTGGCCAGGCTGGTCTCAAACTCCTGACCTCAGGCGATCCGCCAACCTCGGCCTCCCAAAGAGCTGGGACTACAGGCGTGAGCCACCGTGCCCAGCCAATTGAATAGTTTTTAACTCAGAGGATAAATGCTTGAGGGGATGGAAAGCCCATTCCTCATGACGTGATTATTTCACACTGCATGCCTGTATCAAAACATCTCATGTACCCCACAAATATATAAACCTCCTATGTACCCACAAAAATTTTATAAAATAATGAAAATATTTTAAAACTAAAAAAAGTGTTTTTTATTAAGCAACTTTATTTAAATAAAATCATTCTTCCTCATCCTCAGTCCTGGGATCTACCAGAAAGAATTAGCAACATCTTAAAGATGACAAAGTGTTAAAGATAAGCTGCTATTAAGTAAAAGTGTGAAGTGTGGAGGGGACAAGCTGGATGCCTGAACCATTTTGTTCTATCTTTAGGACAGTGAAAGAGCAAGAAGCAGGGTTGGGTGGGGGACATATATTCTGTTGAGCATTGTCACCACTATATTCACTGAAATTCATCTGCATGCTTGTATGTATACTTTTGATTCGCCTGATACACTGAAAATTATATGAAATTGTTCTCTATTCTTTAGATAATTATAATCTAAGTGCTAATATGAAGCTTAGAATTTATATGAAATATGTATGCCCACAACAAGACATTTCAGCTATTTCCTAGATAATAATCTCACTTCACCCTGCACAAAACAGGCACATGATCATGTCACTCTGACCTGGTTTGAGTCCAAGGAGGCTTTTGTTTTTAAAATAATTTAGGTTAGTAGTTAAAATATGAACTTTGGGCCAGGAGTGGGAGCTCATGCCTATAATCCCAGCACTTCGGGAGGCTGAGGCGGGCGGATGACTTGAAGTCAGGAGTAGGAGACTGGACTGGCCAACATGCTGAAACCCCATCTCTACTAAAAAAAAAAAAAATAGAAAACTTAGCTGGGTGTGGTGGTGGGCACCTATAATCCCAGCTACTTGGGAGACTGAGGCAGGAGAATTGCTTGAGCCTGGGAAGTGGAGGTTGCAGTGAGCAGAGATCTTACCACTACACTCCAAAACAAACAACAAACAAAAAAATTCTAGAGTCACACTGAAAATCTTAACAACCTGCTTCTACTACCCATTTTTTTAATTTTTATTTTGACCTGATTTTAGATTGATAGCAAAATGCACAAATAACACAAAGTGCCCCCTATGTCCCTCACCCTACTTCCCCTAATGCTAACATTTTCAGAGCCATCCTTATTTTCTCTATAAAAGAGCAGAGTTCTCCTTTTAGAGATTTGGAAAGATTATTAAAAGATAAGTTACAAAATACAGTACCTGACATGTATAAAATATTAAATAAATACTAGCCATGCTTAATTATTTTGTTTTAAGTCTATATGAGTCAAGTTTTAGTAGAAATATGGGCTAGAAAAAAAAAACAGAAAGCGGGACTCTGTGATCCGACTTGGGCTTATAGAACAGACTGCACTAGTTTGTTGTCATGCTGCTAATAAAGTCATACCCAAGACCGGGTAATTTAGAAAGGAAAGAGGTTTAAGGAACTCACAATTCCACATGGCTGGGGAGGCCTCACAGTCACGGCAGAAGGCAAAAAAGAAGCAAAGGCACATCTTAAATGGTAGCAGAGAAGAAAGCTTGTGTAGGGAAGCTCCCATTTTAAAAGCATCAGATCTCGTGAGACTTATTCGCTACCAGGAGAACAGTAGGGGGAACCCGCCCCTATGATTCAATGATCTCCACCTGACTCCATCCTTGACATGCGGGGATAATTACAATCAAGGTGAGATTCGGATGGAGACACAGCCGAATCATATCAATGACTAATGAGAGTTACGTCCAGAACCTAATGAAAACCTGTCTGAGGCCACATTCCCTGTAAAGCAGATTTGAGATAGAGATTTGTGTAGAGAACATTTAACTGGGTAAAATCCTAGGAACCAACAACTGTGGCGAAAAAGCTGAATTGGATAAAGGGAGTTGAGATGTGAGGCAGTCACAACAAATACCTCAGCTAATCTCAAGGGGGAGCTGAGAAGCTGGGGCGACCCTTCAGAGTTGCCCTAAATTGAGGCAGGAGTATGGAGTTTTAATACCTTTCACTGGCCATTCTTCAGATAAGAGTTGTCCCCAAGGATGGACATCAGCTTGACAAGTTATTAATTAGATCTCCTGAGAATAAATTCTAGAGAGAATCAGCTGAGAGGCATGATTTGCCAACACTCCCAATAGCTGGGCAAACTTCAGTTTTGAGGGAGGATTTGGGTCACACACAAAAGTCTCCACAACCAATTATTCATGGGAAATTCTATGTAGGCAGAGCTATTTCATGGCCAGTTAATCAAAACTACATAATCTATTTGGTTAAGCAAAAGAAATTAAAAAGATAAAATAAAATCTATGTATTAACACTCAAAAGTTTTTTAATGCATTTGCCTTGCATTTCGTATGTTTTGCCTTGCCTTTTATATGTTTTGCCTTGCATTTGTTTATTTGCTTTTAAGAACCTTTAGAGAACAATAATTACTAATATAATATGGAGTAGCACAGCATAGACGAGGGAAGCTAACTCTCTCCCTTTTCCCAGAACCTGGAACAGCTAAAGATCCTAAGCATTGTCAGCTTTGGTATCTGACATAGTTTGGATGTTTGTCCCCTTCAAATCTCACGTTAAAATGTGATCCCCAATGTTGGAGATAGATGCCTCCTGAATGGCTTGGTGCTGTCCTCTTGGTAATGAATGAGTTCTTACCCTGTGAGTTCATGCGATATCTGGTTGTTTAAAAGAGACTGACACCTCCTCCCTGTCTCTCTTGCTTCCGCTCTCACCATGTGATATGCTGGTTTCCCTTCACCTTCCACCATGATTGGAAGGTTCCTGAGGCCCTCCCTGGAAGCAGGTGCCAGTACTATGCTTCATGTACAGCCTTCACAACAAGGAGCCAAATAAACCGCATTTCTTTATAAATTACCCAGCCTCAGGTATTTCTTTATAACAATGCAAATGGGCTAACAGAGTATCATTCATGGACAGTGAGTGTATTAGTCAATTTTCATGCTGCTGATAAAGACATACCCAAGACTGGGTCATTTATAAAGAAAAAGAGGTTTAATGAATTCACAGTTCCACATGGCTGAGGAGGCCTCACAGTTATGGCAGAAGGCGAAAGGCGCATCTTACATGGCAGCAGGCAAACAGCAAATGAGAACCAAGTGAAAGGCGAAAGGGGTTTCCCCTTATAAAACCATCAGATCTCAGGAGACTTATTCACTACCACTAGAACAGTGTGGGGAAAACTGCCCCCATGATCCACTTACCTCTCACTGGGTCCCTCCCACAACATGTGAATTATGGGAGCTACAGTGCAAGATGAGATTTCAGTGGGGACACAGCCAAACCATATCAGACAGTAATAACTTTCAATTAAATATAGCTAGACTTTCTGTCAGTGGGTCACAGCAGTCTAGAGAACACATTGAAAAACTCTGGGAACAGCAGATATAGAGGTCAGATCTAGAGATTTTTAACAAAGTTTAGTGCTACAACGCATTGGTGACCACAGACAAAAGGTGTCTGTTGTTGTTATAGTTTGTTTTCTGTCTTGTTTTTCATCATGGGAGGACAAAAAGAAAAAATGGGGGCAATGGTGAAGGAGAAATGAAAAAGACCTGCTTTTCTATGGGTGGAAGCGACTAAACGAGAGAATAAATTTGGATCACACAACAAATGCAAATCAAGTTAGAAGCATGAAAGGCATGATTAAGGCCATGGTTCTAATAGAGATCAGCCAGCGGAACCAGGATCATGCCACACCGAGAGAGGCTGCAGAGCCATTGCCTTCTCTCCTGTCAAAGCTAAATTAATGAAATGGAACTCACAGAAGCACTATGTAATCAAATATTGGTGGGACACAAGCAAATTCTTAAAAAGTTTCATTGATCAGTGATAATATCTTTTGGTGTAAATATCTCCTCAAAACATTTCAGGAAAAAAAATAAAGCTATAATTTTACTTTAGAAATATTTAACTTTGTTATACTAGTTTACTTATTTTTTACCTAATACTTCTGATATATTGTTATGTAGGTTAAAGATGCTCGATTCATGCCACTGTGGAAACCACACATAATTTAGGCAATAATGCAAATTCTTTTCAAATTCTTTTATCAGTGTATTCACTTTATTTTTATTTCAAACACAATACAAAATTACAGGATGCTATCAAAGTGATGCTACAAAACCCCACTAAAATTTTTTCAATTCTTCAAATCACACACTTACACACACACACACACACACACACACACCACATGCATTCCCCGTACAGACCTTTTTTTGGGGGGCCTGAGTAAATAATTGCATTTTATTTTCAATTTTTCATTTTGAAATAATTAAAGACTTACCAAAAATGTTGCAAAACTACGTGCCTTTTTGAAGTAAAGTCTTGAAAAAGTTGTTTGGTATATCCTTTATAGTAATAAAAGAAAACACGTGTATATTCTGTTGATTAAAGGCATGCTGAGATCGTCAGACATGTGATTTCATCAGAGACACCAATATAGAGCGCAGCTGTAACGACATCCTAAGAGTGTTCTAACTGAAATGTGTTGGAAGAAGGTTCTAATTTTTTTCAACCCTTCTCAAGTTGGCACTCAGCAGATTTCCACTCTATAAAAGTAACTCCTGCTCTGCAACTAATGTTCACAGATAAGCTCCAAACATATTTACAGCTCCATTTAAGTATAATGTACACACAGTAAAATTCACCCTTTTCAATGTGCAATTTAATGGGTTATGGCAGATGAATATCATCATTTGACCACAATCATGATCAAGATACAGAAAATCTGCATCATCACAAAACGTTTTCTTTTGCTGTTTTGCATTTGATCTTTTCTCCATTCCTGAACACAGGCAACCACTAATCTGCTTCTGTTTCTACAGTTTGCATTTTCTAGAGTATCCTATTAGTGGAATGATACATTGGTGTCTTTCATGTCTAGCTTCTTTCACTGAGCATAATGCTTTTGATATTCATTTATATTGCTGTTGTATCAGTTTGCTCCTTTTTATTGTTGAGTGGTACTCCATCTACAACTGGTTTATCCATTTACAAGTTGATGGACACATCTGCTATGAACTTCAAGGATGAGGCTTGGTACGGATATGTTTTTATTTATTTTGAGTCGCAGTGGAATTATTTGGCTATATGATCAGTACTAAGTTTAACATTAAAAGAAACTGCCAAACTGCTTTCCAAAATGTCTGTACCATTTTGAAGTCCCACTAGCCAGGTGTGAATAGCAATTCTTCACATCATGTGGTATGGTCAGTTCTGCTCGTGTCAGCCACTCCAGTGGGTGTACAGTGGTACCTCAATGTGGTTTTAACTTGAATTTCCCTGATGACGGGTAATGTTAAGTATCTTTTCATTTGTGTATTGGACACCATCTCTTTTTAAATTAAAATATCTGTACAAATATTTGGCCCATTTAGGTCAAAATATTACGTTAAATGAGTTATTTGTGTTTTGTTATTTAGTTTTTTAGTTATGTGTACATTCTAGATGAAAGTTCTTTATCAGACATATTTAAAATTATTCTGTCCCAATCTGTGGTTTGCCTTTTCATTTTTTGAGGCTATGTTTTAAGTTGCAAAAGTCTTAATTTCATGAAGTCCAACTTACTATTTTTTTCCATTTTCATCCATCCTTTTCTTATCTAAAAAATTTTTAGCTATAGTAAGATTATTAAAAATTTTTCCTATTCAGTAAGCTTTATACTTTTTATATTTACATTATGTATAAAATACATGTTGAGTTAATTTGAGGATATGGTGTGAGGTAATTCTGAAGTTCATATTCTCCATTTAATATCCAATTTTAATAGTACCATCTTTATAAAGACATTGATTTCCTTATGGAAATATTTTGGCAACTTTGGCCATGTAAGGCAGGATATATTTCTAAATTATTTATTCTGTTTCACTGATATATATGTCTTCTTCATGCCAGTAAGTTTACTGTACTGTTTAGTGTAGCTTTACAATATGTCTTGAAATTTGGAAAGTTTTCCAACTTTATTCTTCTTTCTAAAACATGCTCTGGCTATTCTAGGACTTCTGCATTTAAAAAAAAAAATTAGAATCAGCTTTGTAATTTCTCCAAAAAGGCCTATAGGTTTGACTGGGATTGTGCCAAATCTGGAGATCAGTTTCAGAAGAATTATCATCTAATAAGTATGACATGTATATTTACCAATGAACTTGATACATATTTCTACCTATTCAATCTCTCGTATTAGTGATTTAGAAATTTTGGATCAGCATACCTTTTATTAAATTTATTCTGAATTATTTTATTATTTTTGAGGCTATTATAAGTTAAATTGCTTACATAATTTTATTTTCTAATTGGTGTTGATTGTTTATAGAAACACAATTGATTTTATTTATTGATCTTTCATCCTACAACTTTGGTAAATTCACTTCATACCTCTAGCACACTTCTGCAGATGCCTAAGGATTTTCTGTGTATATGTTTACATCACGTGAGAATAGTATTTTTCTTTCTTCCCAACTTGGGTGTCACTTATTTCTTATTTTCTTTTCTTTTCTCTTTATTTCTTTCTTCTTTCTGTCCATTCCTCCTTCCTTCCCTTCTTTCTTTCTCCCTGTTTTAGAATCAGTTTTGTAATTTATCCAAAAGGACCTATAAGGTTTCATGGGAATTCCACTGAATCTAGAGATCAATTTCAGGAGAATTATCATCTCATAAGTATTAAATATTTATCAATGAACTTGGTATATATTTCCACTTATTTAATATTGAATGCAATACTTTAAAGAACTAGGGAGAGAGGACATCATTGCATTTTTCATAATCTTATGTAGAAAGTATTAAGGCTTTCACCATTTTAAGTAAGATGTTTGCTATAGATTTTTTGTAAACACATAATCAGTTTGAAAATGTACTTTTCTATCCTCAGTTTGCTGGGAGTTTTTAATTTAAAAAATGTGTTACATTTTGTAAATTCCTTTTTTGCATCTATTGAGAGTGTCACGTGATTTTTCTTTTTTCTGTCAGCATGGTAGATTTTCAGTTGTTGAAACCAACTTGAGATAAACCCCACTTGGTTAAAACACATTATCATTTTTAAATATTCCTAGACTCAATTTGCTAATATTGTATTAAGAATGTTGCATCTAAGTTCATAATGGTTATCAGTCTGTCATTTTTGAGTTGTGATATCTGTATTTGTTTCTGATATCGAGAGAATCCACGTAAAACATCTACTTCTGTCATCAGTAATAATCTGACCAGGGATAACACCAACAGTTAGAGAGGAACCTGTCATTACCTGTGGCAGCAGAGATATCAGAGATTCCAAAAAGAAAAGCAAGGTTAAAATTTCAAATATAATCACATGAAATATCAGAAAGCCAGGGGATAGAAATATAGGAGAGCAAAATCTTAGAGGTCAAAACAAGTAGTTAAGTACTGCACATGATAATAAAAAGTAAAATCTTTTCCTAAGGCAGAGCCTGGCTGCTGCCTAGCTTCTTTGACAATTCTTGGTAGGCTTTCATGGCTTTATAAGGGCTTATACTTTAGGTAAAGTTATAGTCAGGGAAACGGTGGGTGTAGGTTGGCTCTGTAGAAATGAAGCATTACAGGAGCACTGCAGTGAGAAAGAAACTGATACTGATGATACTTCGGTCACACTAATAATACATGCTAATGATAATCATAGCAATCATGGTAATGACAGAAAATATATATATAATATTAACATGCTTCTATTTGCACATATACATATGTGAATAGAAACATTGATTTAAAGACATGAAAGTATAGAAATAGCCTACACCTGATAAAGATATGCTCATACACAATAACAAACCTCAGTATAAACAGAGATTTTGATGTATCACAGAATTCTGCAATAGATCACAATTTTGACACTATGGGAAGTGTCATTTTCAGAACTTTTCTTTATCTCCATTATCTCCATTCTCTATTTCCAACATTCCTGGAGACTGAACTCAAGGATCAGTAAATATTCTCAACCTTAACCATAGCAGACTTCATTCATCCCATATATGCTTGTTATTTTTCCCCATTGACAGAAGGCATTGTACCATGAAATATACAACATATCTCTGACACACCTGACGAAAACAAACAATGGGGAAAGATTGACTATTTAATAAATGGTGATGGGAAAACTGGCTAGCCAAATGAAGAAAGCTGAAAGTGGACCCCTTCCTTACACCTTATAAAATAATTAACTCAAGATGGATTAAAGACTTAAACATAAGATCTAAAACCATAAAAACTCTAGAAGACAACCTAGCCAATACCATTCAGAACATAGGCATAGGCAAAGACTTCACGACCAAAACACCAAAAGCAGTGGCAACAAAAGCCAAAATTGAGAAATGGGATCTAATTAAACTAAAGATAGCTTCTGCACAGCAAAAGACACTATCATCGGAGTGAACACACAACCTACAGAGTGGGAGAAAATTTTTGCAATCTATCCATCTAACAAAGGGCTAATATCCAGAATCTACAAGGAACTTAAACAAATTTACAAGAAAAAAACAACCCCATCAAAAAGTGGGAAAAGGATATGAACAGACACTTCTCAAAAGAAGACATTTATGCGGCCAATAAACACATGAGAAAAAGCTCATCATAGGCTGGGCGTGGTGGCTCACGCCTGTAATCCCATCACTTTGGGAGGCCAAGGCGAGTGGATCACAAGGTCAGGAGTTTGAGACTTGCCTGGCCACTATGGTGAAACTCTGTCTCTACCAAAAACACACAAAAAAACTTTAGCCAGGCGTGGTGGTATATATCTGTAATCCCAGCTACTCAAGAGGCTAAGACAGGAGAATTGCTTGAACCCATTAGGTGGAGGTTGCAGTGAGCCGAAATTGTGCCACTGCACTCCACCCTGGGTGACAGAGTGAGGCTGTCTCGAAGAAAAAAAAAAAAAAGCTCATCACCCCTGGTCCAATGAGATACCATCTCGCGCCAGTTAGAATGGCAATCATTAAAAAGTCAGGAAACAACAGGTGCTAGAGAGGATGTGGAGAAATAGGAATGCTTTTACACTGTTGGTGGGAGTGTAAATTAGTTCAACCATTGTGGAAGACAGTGTAGCAATTCCTCAAGGATCCAGAACTAGAAATATCATTTGACCTAACAGTCTCATTACTAGGTACACATCCAAAGGATTATAAATCATTCTACTATAAAGACACATTCACACATATGTTTATTGCAGCACTATTCACAAGAGCAAAGACTAGGAACCAACCCAAATGCCCATCAATGATAGACTGGATAAAGAATATGTGGCACATATACACCATGGAATACCATGCAGCTATAAAAAAGGATGGATTAATGTCTTTTGCAGGGACATGGATGAAGCTGGAAACCATCATTCTCAGCAAACTATCACAAGAACAGAAAACCAAACACCACATGTTCTCACTCATAAGTGGGAGTTGAACAATGAGAACACATAGACACAGGGAGGGGAACATCACACACTGGGGCCTGTCAGTGGGTAGGAAGGAAAGAGGAGGGATAGCATTAGGAGAAATACTTAATGTAGATGACGAGTTGATGGGTGCAGCAAACCACGACAGCACATGTATACCTATTTCACAAAACTGCAAGTTCTGCAAATGTATCCCAGAACTTAAAGTGTATGTATGTGTGTATATATATATACACACAAATGTAAATGTAAATGTAAATAAATTGAAAATGGTAAAAATAGAAATATGTTTCCTACACAAATAGCGACATAATAAAGCAAGATAGAATGTATGTTTGAGTTAAAAAAAATTGCTTAGAAGACAACTTGAATTCCATTCCAAGGAACTAGTTTTCAAAAGTTTACAACCAGATTTCAGTTTGGCAAAAGGCAACAATGCTGTTTTGAAAATAATTTCTGAAAAGAGCTTCCCCAGCAGTTCCAAATGGCAGTCCTGATACAAGGAAGTAGGGGCAATTTTGTTACCACCAGGAACACTGAATTTATTTTCAGACCTTGAAATTCTGGGAGGCCCTCAAATAATAATCAACTACAATATTTTACTTTACATAGAAATATTGTTTTAATGTTAATATAAAAGCTTGTATATGAACTAAAATTGTCAATCTGCCACTTTTAAGAAAGAAGAATCCATTATGTCCCTAATCTATAGTGAGTTGATATGTTCCATAAGCAGTTCTGGAAGGAGGCTACACTTAGAGCATAAATTGGTATAGATCGCTTTGCTCTCACAGATAGCGACACAATATTTTCTGCTGAATGGGAAAAAGTTTGAAGGCATAAATCAAGATAAAGCAATCATCTGACAAAGAATTACAAAGAGGCCCCATACCTTTTTCTTAGTGAACTCCGTGTGACACATTGATTTTCCACTGAAGATAAAAGCCAAAATCATGTGTCATCAATAGAAAGCAAGCAAAACTATTTGGTTCAATATGTTATGGTACTTAATGAAAAAAAACTTGCAGAGAAAAGACAAATCTAAAATGTTGCACATGATTCAAACAAGTCTGGATCAGAAGAGACATTTCAGAGGTCACTGCTAGAGAGTCGAGGATACATTAGAGAGAAATAAACTCCTGCTTTTTTGTTTATCTACTTACATACACAGATACTGTCTGATGAAGATGATTGATATCAGGTATGGTATTTGATGGTATAGTCATTTACAAAATAATTCATCCCTTATGATCTAATGCAATTTTCTTCATATTACACGTGTATATTTAAATACTTCCTTGTGAAGTGGAGGCTAGCCAGGCTGCTGTTAGCATATCCAGTACATTTCTGCAAATTCCAAAATGGCAAATCCCACAGTTGAAATTTCAACCTCTCTAGCGTCCCTCGGCTGGAGTGCATAATCACGGCAAAAGTCTGCAACATCAGAGGTGGCCGCCACAGACACAAAGTCTATGTTTCTCACTCCATTCTACCAAATCTAGTCAGCAGTCTGGGTGAGGGGGCTTGGCAGTATCTATGAGCAGAAAGCATTCAAATGGCTGGTATATGTGCTTCCGGGGAAACTAAGGGGAAAAAAGAGAGAGGGAGGGAGGGAGGGAACAAGAAAGAAGAAGGAAACTCAAGGAGAGAGGAAGGGAAGGAGGCTGGCAAGAAGGGATGGAGGGAGCAAGGGAGGGAGGAATAAAGGAAGGAAGTTACACCAAGTTTCAAAACTGGCCACGGACTGAGAAGGATTAAGAGACAAACGGAATTGAAAGCATTTATGTTCATACTCGGTATTTTTCTTACCCATTCTTGCAAATTAGTAATTTAAAAATTTTCATTTCCACAAATCCACGTGTTTTCTTGTTCCTCTCTCTCCGCTCTTTTTCCTTCTTTCCTTCCTGCCTTTCTTCTTTCTTTTCAACATAGGTTATATAAATGTGTGAGAGCTATCACTAGTCTACATTAATCATCAGGATTTCCCTGTATATTTCCAATTAAGATGACCCATAATAATATTCTACTGTAATTTTGGAGGGTCCAAAATACTAGATGGCATTTAGTGTTTTGGAAATCATGACAAGTCTAACAGGACTTTAAAAAACCTATCAAGACATCTGATGTGTTTTCTTGCCCATACACTCTTTAATGAGGTCTGCTTGACCCTTTCTTCTTCCCTTCTCTAGTCATGGGTTCTTCACACTGAAAACTAAGCTTTGCATCAGTGTTTGACGAACAGGTGACATAATAAACTGCAGTTACATTTTAAATTCAGCTCAAGATGGTAGATGAGAAATCTAAGATTGTGAAGTGAGATTTAGCATGCTGTTCAGTATGCAACAAATCTGAGTGTTGCTCACACAGGATTCATACCAACAGGCTCCTTCCAAAACCTTTCAATGCAAATTCTAGCAAATGCACACTTGGAAGAAAAATGTTCCATGAAGTTGTATATGTAAATTTATACTTTCAGCATTTATGTATATAATTTCAGGGGAAGTGGGATCAACTTAACATTATTAAACATAGTCCAATGATACTTACAACATAACTTCAGAAACATTTTATTACTAGAAGTATTTTAAAAAGGATGTACCATTTAGGATTTAAGACACACCCCACAAATGAAAAAACAAATGAGATTATAAACAACATTTTTTAAGAAAATTATGCCATCTCTTTCACTACAAAATCCTCCTGGGGGAAAAATATCTTTTCCTTCATTATTAAAGGATGTTATCAGAGCACAGTGGAATTCTTTCAGATTTAGTCAGAAGGTTCTCTGGAGTTGAGAGATCTATTGGAGAATATTTTCTTTGAAAGTCCATGTCCTTTCCCCAGGCCTACATCATATATAAATAAACATTTCAGAAAAGGGGCCATGTTAGGAAAAAGTGGGTTGAAGATTGTAAGACCTGGTTCCTGGGTGCCAAATAATTCACAAGTTGGAATAAGCTGGGTTTCTGTAACACTTCTCTATGACTGCCATTGATACTGAACTATGCCAAGGCACTAAGTCCTACCAAGGAAAAGCAGGAGGAAAACAGGTGTAAGAAAACGTTTCCTGTCAGTGTGTCCAGAGATAGCATGAGTCAACAGCGGCTCCTCATGAAGCCATCGATTCGTAACACTGGAGTATCTAGAATGCATCTGGGTCGAATTATTAAAAAGAAAGTTCTTCTCAAGCTAGTTGTAATGGTAGCTACTTTAAAAAATTAATGTTCTGCGATTCTGATAAAAACCTATGTGGTGAACCAACAATAAAGGCGGCTGGAGATATTGGTATGAAATAGTTATTTTTCCTTATATACCTGGACGTTCATATAAGAAATTATACTTTTGGAAGGTCTGTCATATTCTCAGTGTATAAGAGTTGAATCATTTTTAGAAGTTATTGTCAGAATTTTGCTTTAATAGTGCAATAAAGTGTGCATTCTCTCTCTCTCATTTTCATTCAACAGCCTCTACAAATTGAGCCTGGCTCAAAGGTCTTTCCCTCTTGGAATATGACTCCTCCCCTGTCCCTCTACATAGGCTGTTCTATAACAAATTATTTTGCTGTCTTGATTTTTCAGAGACCTCATGCTAGTAGTAGAGAGCCAGGAGAAAGTGAGATGTCCTATATAAAAGGCCTGCTAGAAAAAGAAATCAGCACTGAGTTCTAAGGATACTGAACAACTTTTTAAAAAACAAGCAAGCCATATTAAACACATTAGTTACAACCAAATTAGATAAAACCATGAAAATTATCCAAGAAGAAAAAGTACATCACCTGTCTAGGTTTAAAATTGCTGAAGGCTGCCATCCAAGGACCATCTATGATAACAAATACAGTAGTCTGTATTGACACAAAGTTTTAGTGATAGACGTAATTACATTCTTCTGCTGGTGGTGTTCTAGAATAAATGGAATATCTGCTGATCAAATCTGAATGCATCCCATAATATTAGCATGTAGGATCCCAGATCTGCAGGCACTATCTCTTTCTCAGATCTACACTTTGAATATTATGTTAGTTAAAATGAGAAGTATGTTAGAAAATGTCTTTTACAAAAGAAATATTGGCTGAGTATGGTGGCTCATGCCTGTAATCCCAACACTCTGGGAGGCCAAGGTGAGAAGATCTCTTGAGCTCAAGAATTTGAGACCAGCTTGGGCAACATATCTATAAAAAATTTTAAAACTTAGCCGGTGTGGTGGTGCACACCTATAGGCACAGCTACTTCAGAGGCTGAATCAAGAGGATCACTTGAGCTTGGGAGTTTGAGGTTGCAGTGAACTATGAACATGGCACTGAACTCCAGTCTGGGCAACAGAGTGAGAACTTGTCTTCAAAAAAATAAAAAAGAAGAAAAAAATAGGAAATATTGTGTTCACATCTGCTATGGTACTCTTTCTTATATAAACTATTTCTTTGCAGTATTCTAGAGGATTTAAGACAAATTTACCACTGAATAATTTCATATGGTATATTATTGCATTAGTATAGTATGTTATTATATAATTAGTATAAGTGACCAGTGCTGCAACAACCACATTCCAAAAAGTATTGTGATCCTCCAAAATTACAATGTCTAAATGACATTATTCTCCTTCATGAGACCATTATACCTTAATTTTTCAGCACCATGAAAATCTACAAATGCCCTCTAAAATATATTTAGAAAACGTGGGGAAAAAATAGATACAGTTTCAGAAGATACATATATTTTGAAAATTAGCCTTTTTGGAATAAATTATTCTTTATGACATATAAATAAACACATTTTTCAGACTGGCGGGGTAACATTTGCATCAGTCAAAATAATTAGATTACTAAAACCTGTAATCTTATTAGAAAAATGGTTTATTCAGAGAATCATTGGAATTATTAGCCTTCAAGCTGCTATAGATTGAATCTGATCAAAATAATTAAGATAATATTATTTCATTTTTCAGTATAATATCTCCTTAGTATTTTTGTTTCTTATTTAATATGTGATTATATTTACTTCTGTGAATAATATGGATGAAGATCGTTACAGTGTCAAGATCACTGGGTTCAGAGCACAGAAACCTCAAGTCTATTCTTTTTTCTTAAATACCTGTAAGACTTTAAAGAAGACAGAGTTTCTGGACTCTAATTTCTCTATCTGTAGAATAAATGGGTTAGACCAAATAACTCCTTTCTGCTTATAAATTTTCTAATTATATGACTGAGCTTACACCTGGAAAACAGTCTATCTCCTGTATAAATTAATGATAGAAATGAAAACCACCACGTTTCATGAAATTAACCACATAAATATCAACATCAACTGCTCAGAAGGACTTAAGTGCAAGTATCACAGGAATTCTGAAGCACAGAGAACTAAATATAAGAAATGTAACATTCTTCGTATTTTCAAAGAAGATTTTAATAATATATGTAAACACAGTAGCCTGTTCATAAGAAAAAAGAAAAGGGACGTCTTAGCATATTCAGGGTTCAACCAAAACTACTACTGGAATGTAAATCAAAGTAATATTCACCTAACTGTCATAATTGGCATGAATAATTTTAAGTAAAACACTTTTATTTGATATTAAATGTGAACAATAAGCCAAAACAGAGAAAATTAATCAATTGATCATTTATTGAAACTGAAATAAAAATATATAATTATTGAAGTCTCTTATATACATAAACCAATCATTGCTTAAATGAGCTGACATACTAGCTCCATAGTTTTATGTCACTAAGGAACTCTTTTGAACACAATAAAGAAACCAGAATTGAGCACAAAGAATGATGAACTGGGAAGTTCATGGCTTTCTATCTACTAATTAGGAGTACAATCATTCAGTCAAACAGCCACTCAACAAACATTTAGCATACAGCTTCTGGATACCAGGTACTGGTGTAGGTGCTAGAGCAACAAGGAAATAGTCCCTGCATTCAGTGAGCTCACAGGCAAGTAAACAAGTAAGTATAAAGACTGCATGACTGATTGGGAGCGGTGGTTCATGCCTGTAATCCCAGCACTTTGGGAGGCCAACGTGGGCAGATCACGAGGTCAAGAGATCGAGACCATCCTGGCCAACATAGTGAAACCCCGTCTCTACTAAAAATACAAAAATTAGCTGGGCACGGTGGTGCACGCCTGTAGTTACTTGGGAGGCTGAGGCAAGAGAATCAGTTGAACCTGGAAGGTAAAGGTTGCAGTGAGCTGAGATCACACCACTGCACTCCAGCCTGGTGACAGAGTGAGACTCTGTCTCAAAAAAAAAAAAAAAAAAAAAGACTCCATGATAAATGTGTATCTACAAAGGGCACAAAGGAATGAGTAGCTAATCCCCAAAGCCATATGGAGCAGTCAGTATAAGCTTCAGGAAAAGAAACTGAAGTAAAAAGCTAACCTGAATCTGAAAAAAATGAGTAGGTATTTTCCAAGCACGTTTCAGGGGAAAAGTTGCAGGATGCAGAAGTCCTCCCAAGTACAAAAAGAGAATGAACTCTGGACAACTGGCAATTTATGGCACACAGGAATCAGTAAATGTAGGGATGAGAGGCACACAGAAACATGGGCAAAAACAGGAATTTTGACTTTATTCCATAAATCATGGAAAGCCACCAATGGGTTTTAAGTAATAAAATACTAAGACCAGGTTTGCATTTTAGAAAGATCAATTTGATTTCAGTGAGGAGGTCCAAAAATGAGAGCAGCAAGGCCAGATAGAAGTCCTGCTGCAACTAGCTATGGTTAGAGATGCAGACCAAAACTAAGGTGAAATCATTTAGAAGAAAGAACGTGGATATAAGAGCCATTGGTTTGGCCTCTCCACATCATTTTTTTAATTTTATTTTCGTTTATTTATTTATTTTTTGAGACAGAGTCTCGCTCTGTCACCCAGGGTGGAGTGCAGTGGCGTGATCTTGGCTCACTGCAAGTTCTGCCTCCCGGGTTCACACTATTCTCCTGCCTCAGCCTCCCGAGTAGCTGGGACTACAGGCACGTGCCACCACGCCCAGCTAATTTTTTCTATTTTTTAGTAGAGATGGGGTTTCACCATGTTAGCCAGGATGGTCTCGATCTCCTGACCTCGTGATCCACCCACCTCGGCCTCCCAATGTGCTGGGATTACAGGCTTGAGCCACCATGCCCAGCTGGCCTCTCCACATCTTTACTGTTATACTGATAACATGGGGATGAAAATAAATATTATTTGTATTTAAACTATTATTGTTATGTGAAAATTAAACAAATAACATACTATGATAACATCGGAGGTTCAAGAAATATTAAGTCCTGAAAATAGGAAAGATGAAAGGAAGGAAACAGGGAGTGGGGAGGAAAGTAGGAGAAAGGAGAGAATATAGGAATGAGAGAGGAGGAAAATAATAAGAAAGAAGTAGAAAGCTAGGTACGGTGGCTCATGACTGTAATCCCAGCGCTTTGGGAGGCCGAATCAGGCAGATCACAAGGTCAGGAGTTCAAGACCAGCCTGGCCAATATGGTAAAACCTTGTCTCCACTAAAAATACAAAAATTAGCTGGGTGTGGTGGCAGGCACCTATAGTCCCAGCTACTCGGGAGGCTGAGGCAGGAGAATCACTTGACCCTGGGAGGCAGAGGTTGCAGTGAGCTGAGATCACACCACTGCACTCCAGCCTGGGTGACAGAGAAAGATGCTGTCTCAAAAAAAAAAAAAAAAGAAAAAAAAAAAAAAGAAAGAAGTAGAAAAAGATATAGTATTTCTTAATCAGCAGAAGCTACTCTTATTTTTCAATACTCTACCTTTCTAATGTATCACTGACAAGGAAAGGTCTTGAATAATTGACTGAAGTCAGAATAGGTAAGGCACTCTACCTGTGGATACATGAGAGGCCTTAAAAAGTTCATGGAAAATGTATATTATGAAAAAAACTATGCAAAGGTTTCAATTTTGGCAGCAAAATAAACTCATACTAATTTATTATAGCATGTTTGAACAGGATCTAGTTTGAGACAGTAAGAAGGAGTAGACATTAGTTTGAAAAGAGCCCCTAGCAGAGCAATGTAAATTCTGCTAAAATTGAAGCAAGAACAAACATTAGATTATGATGAAGCTTGAGTGAAAGAATGGTGAAATCACTGATGCTTTACAGGAAGCTTGAGGGGACAATGCACCAAAGAAATCAGTAGTTCACAAGCGGACAGCTTTTTTAAAGAAGAAACGAGATGATGTGGAAGATGAAGTCCACAGGGACAGATCATCCATATCAATTTGCAAGGAAAAAAATTAATCTTGTTTGTGCCCTAATTGAAGAGGACTGATAATCAACAGCACAAACAATAGCCAACATCGTAGACATCTTAATTGGTTCAGCTTACACAGTTCTGACTAAAAAATTAAAGTTGAACCAACTTTCCACTGCATGGGTGCCAAAAGTGTTGTGCTCAGATCAGCTGCAGACAAGAGGAGAGCTCTCAATGGAAATTTTAAAGAACCAGGGTCAAGATCCTGAAGGATTTCTTTGAAGAATTGTAACAGAAGATAAAACATGGCTTTCCCAGTATGATCCTGAGGGCAAAACACAATCAAAGCAATGGCTACCAAAGGTGGAAGTGGTCCAGTCAAAGCTAAAGGGGATCACTCAAGAGCAAAGGTCACGGCAACAGTTTTTTGGGGACATTCCAGGCATTTTGCTTGTTGACTTTGTGGAAGGTCAAAGAACAATAATATCTGCATATCATGAGAGTGTTTTGAATAAGTTAGCCAAAGTTTTAGGGCAAAATACCTGGGAAAGCTTTAGCAGACAGTCCTCTAACACCACAATGTTTCTGCTCATTCCTGTCATCAAGCAAAGGCAATTTTGTGAGAGTCTCAATGGGAAATTGTCAGGCATCCACCTTACAGCTCTGATTTGGCTCCTTCTGACTTCTTTTTGTTTCCCAATCTCAACAAATGTGGAAAGGGCACCCATTTTTCTTAAGTTAATAATGTATAAGAGACTGCATTGACATTGTTAAGTTCCCAGGACCATCAGTTCTTTAGGGATGAAAACCGAAGATCACATTTTCAATGTTTATCTTTTAACTTCATTTTTCCACAAACTTTTTGAAGTTTCTCCATACAAATGTCTCCATACAAATGAGCACTTGCAAAATAAGCAGAGAGTCTCATTCAATGGACAGAAAGTTCTGTGCCATCTAAAAATTATCTTAAGCAAGTTCAATGTGTAGCAACAGACTGTATTGATAAATATCAGTTAGGTTGACTTCTGCAATGACCATGATGGAGTAACAAGAACTAGACTTTCTCTCCCTCCTGAAACAACCAAAAAAATGGCCAAAATGTATGCCACAAAAGTTTGCAAGACCCTGTAAAGTCAGTCTCAAACAAGGTGAGCCTATCAACTGCCCTAATTTATGCCTGGAGAAAGTTTTCCAGCCCACTACTCCAGGAGAAAAGCCCAAGAGGAGCCCATCGTTCTCCCTGAGCTGAGGGGACAGAGCTGAGAGTCCACAGAAACCATGTTGACATGAGCTCTCAGGACAAGGTTTCCGAGAAGAAGGGGCTGCACAGAAAGAGAACTCCAGAGCTCTGCAAAGGGTCCCCCTAAAGTACATAGCTAAGTAATTGTTAGGACAGGCCTAGAGAAAAGTACCTACGGTTGGGGAAACAACACCCAGATAAGATGAAAAGTAACAGTACACATGCTCACCAAGGTCCAGTAATAGTGCTTATTTTATCAGCCAAACCAGGAACACCTCAAGATTCCCAGGGATACCCAGAAGGATCTTGCCTCACTAGTTGGGAGTGATTAGCTCTAAAATGAGAACTGGTCTGATCCCACCTAATGAATTTTTAAAGCAAGACCAAAAAGAGTCAAACTCTTTCCAACTAAACTTAAATACATACCAATACAAAGATCAAGAATATTTATATATACTTCCAGCACTCAATAAGATAAAAGTCACCATATCTGACATCCAGACACAGTTTAGCAGAGACACAACAGTAACAACAAAAGACAGAAGAACGTGGCTCATAATAAGGAGAAAAATCACTGAGTCAGAACTGATCCAGAGTAAATCAAGGTGCCAGAGTTATCAGTTAAGAACATTCAAATGCTTATTGAAACAGTATTCTATATGTTCTAAAATAGAGACATGCAAGATACACTAAAGGAGGCTGGGCGCAGTGGCTCACGCCTGTAATCTCAGCATTTTGTGAGGCCGAGGCAGGTGGATCACGAAGTCAGGAGTTCAGGACCAGCCTGACCAATATGGTGAAATCCCATCTCTACTAAAAATACAAAAATTAGCGGGGCATAGTAGCATGCGGCTGTAGTCCCAGCTACATGGTAGGCTGATAGCACGTTAGTCATTAAAGAAGAAAAGATAGACACCTCTCAAAATAAAATATAGAGAGAAAATAAACTTTTAAAAAACATGAACAGAGCAATAGTAGACAGTAAATTTCAAGTAACCGAATTTACGTGTAATCTCAGTTCCCAAAGGAGAGGAGAGGGAAGATGTGAAAACATTTGGGACTTTGAGTCAGGCAAAGCTTTCTTTGATATGACCCCACAGCATGATTTATATAATAATATATTGATAAGAAGAACTCATCAAATTTAAAAAAAAGAATCTGCTCTTCAAAAGAATCTATTAAGAGACTGAAAAGACAAGCTGCAGGCTGGGAGAAAATATTTGCAATTCATATATCTGATGAAAGGCTTGCATCAAAAATATATTTTAAAAGCTCAAAATTTAATAATGAAAAACAAACAACCCCATTTAAAACTTGGGTGAAAGACTGGAACAGACATTTCAAAGTAGACATTTGTTTGGTAAATAAGCACATATGCTCAACATAATTAATGCTTAGGGCAATGCAAATTAAAACCAAAATGAGACGCCACTATCTATTTTTAAATAGCTAAGATTAGCATGACTGATAATAGCCAAGCACTGGCTTGGATGTGGAGAAGCTGAAACTCTCATACACTGCTGATGGGAATACAAAAAAGTGTAACCTTTGAAAAACAGTTTAAGAGTCCCTTAAAAAGTTAAACATACTTCTGCCGTAAGACTCAGCCATTGCACTCCTGGGTATTTACCCAAGAGAGATAAAAGTAGGTGTTCATATAATGATATCAACACAAATGTTCATAGCACATGTATTCATAATAGCCCAAACTAGAAACAGTCTAAATATCAATCAATACATTAATGAATTAACTTGCTTTATCCGAATTAATTATGGATACATACTATAACATGAATGAATCTCAAAATAACTATACTAAGTGAAACAAGGCAGACTCTAGAGGTAAAACATGCAGAGAAAAAAACATAAAATGTCAGACAAAAAAGTGCATAGTGTAAAATTTTATTTATATACATTTTTTGACTGTATAAATTACTGTCCAGTGACAGAAAGCAGTTTGGTGGTTTTTAAGGGCCAGGAATGAGGGGCCAGAGAAATGTATTATAAAGAGGCATCAGGAAACTGGAGGTGAAGTATATTTCCATCACCTCGACTGTGTGCTGATGGTCTCTAAACTTTCAATATTTTTAGTTTATTATATGTTATACAAAATAAAGCTTGTAATAAAAATCAAAAGATTGAGCCATCCTTATTTTCTCTATAAAAGAGCAGAATTCTCCTTTTAGAGATTTGGAAAGATTATTAAAAGATAAGTTACAAAATACAGTACCTGACACGTATAAAATATTAAATAATTACTAGCCATGCTTAATTATTTTGTTTTAAGTCTATATGAGTCAAGTTTTAGTAGAAATATGGGCTAGAAAAAAAAAAACAGAAAGCGGGACTCTGTGATCCGACTTGGGCTTATAGAACAGACTGCACTAGTTTGTTGTCATGCTGCTAATAAAGTCATACTCAAGACCGGGTAATTTAGAAAGGAAAGAGGTTTAATGAACTCACAATTCCACATGGCTGGGGAGGCCTCACAGTCACGGCAGAAGGCAAAAAAGAAGCAAAGGCACATCTTAAATGGTAGCAGAGAAGAAAGCTTGTGTAGGGAAACTCCCATTTTAAAAGCATCAGATCTCGTGAGACTTATTCGCTACCAGGAGAACAGTAGGGGGAACCCGCCCCTATGATTCAATGATCTCCACCTGACTCCATCCTTGACATGCGGGGATAATTACAATCAAGGTGAGATTCGGGTGGAGACACAGCCGAATCATATCAATGACTAATGAGAGTTACGTCCAGAACCTAATGAAAACCTGTCTGAGGCCACATTCCCTGTAAAGCAGATTTGAGATAGAGATTTGTGTAGAGAACATTTAACTGGGTAAAATCCTAGGAGCCAACAACTGTGGCTAAAAAGCTGAATTGGACAAAGGGAGTTGAGATGTGAGGCAGTCACAACAAATACCTCAGCTAATCTCAAGGGGGAGCTGAGAAGCTGGGGTGACCCTTCAGAGTTGCCCTAAATTGAGGCAGGAGTATGGAGTTTTAATACCTTTCACTGGCCATTCTTCAGATACGAGTTGTCCCCAAGGATGGACATCAGCTTGACAAGTTATTAATTAGATCTCCTGAGAATAAATTCTAGAGAGAATCAGCTGAGAGGCATGATTTGCCAACACTCCCAATAGCTGGGCAAACTTCAGTTTTGAGGGAGGATTTGGGTTACACATAAAAGTCTCCACAACCAATTATTCATGGGAAATTCTATGTAGGCAGAGCTATTTCATGGCCAGTTAATCAAAACTACACAATCTATTTGGTTAAGCAAAAGAAATTAAAAAGATAAAATAAAATCTATATATTAACACTCAAAAGTTTTTAATGCATTTGCCTTGCATTTCGTATGTTTTGCCTTGCATTTCGTATATTTTGCCTTGCATTTGTTTATTTGCTTTCAAAAACCTTTAGAGAACAATAATTACTAATATAATATGGAGTAGCACAGCATAGACGAGGGAAGCTAACTCTCTCCCTTTTCCCAGAACCTGGAACAGCTAAAGATAATAAGCATTGTCAGCTTTGGTATCTGACATAGTTTGGATGTTTGTCCCCTTCAAATCTCACGTTAAAATGTGATCCCCAATGTTGGAGATAGATGCCTCCTGAATGGCTTGGTGCTGTCCTCTTGGTAATGAATGAGTTCTTACCCTGTGAGTTCATGCGATATCTGGTTGTTTAAAAGAGACTGACACCTCTTCCCTGTCTCTCTTGCTTCCGCTCTCACCATGTGATATGCTGGTTTCCCTTCACCTTCCACCATGATTGGAAGGTTCCTGATGCCCTCCCTGGAAGCAGGTGCCAGTACTATGCTTCATGTACAGCCTTCACAACAAGGAGCCAAATAAACCGCATTTCTTTATAAATAACCCAGCCTCAGGTATTTCTTTATAACAATGCAAATGGGCTAACAGAGTATCATTCATGGACAGTGAGAGTATTAGTCAATTTTCAAGCTGCTGATAAAGACATACCCAAGACTGGGTAATTTATAAAGAAAAAGAGGTTTAATGAATTCACATATCTGTACCGCTACCTGTATAAATATGGAAATATCTTCACCGCTACCTGTACAAACATGGAAAAATCTACACCGCCATCTCTTTAAACATGGAAATATCTACACTACTATGTGTATAAACAAGGAAATATCTACAGCGCCATCTCTATAAACATGGAAATATCTACACCGCTATCTGTATGAACATGAAAATATCTACGGCGCCATCTGTATAAATATGGAAGTATCTACACCGCCATATGTATAAACATTGAAATATCTACACCGCCATCTGTATAAACATGGAAATATATACACCGCCATCTGCATAAACATGGAAATATCTACACCGCCATCTGCATAAACATGGAAATATATACACCGCCACATATATAAACATGGAAATATCCAAGCCGCCATCTCTATAAACTTGGAAATATGTACACCGCTATCTCTATAAACATGGAAATATCTACACCGCTATGTGTATCAACATGGAAATATCTATACCGCTATCTCTATAAACATGGAAATATCTACACCGCTATCTGTATAAACATGGAAATATTTACAACGCTATCTGTATGAACATGGAAATATCTACACCGCTATCTGTATAAGCATGGAAATACCTACACCGCTATCTGTATAAACATGGAAATAACTACACCGCCATCTGTATAAACATGGAAATATCTACACCGCCATCTCTATAAACATTGAAATATCTACAACGCCATCTGTATGAATATGGAAATAACTACACCGCCACCTGTATAAACATGGAAATATCTACACCGCCATCTGTTTAAACATGGAAATATCTATACCGCTATATGTATAAACATGGAAATATCTAAAACGCTATCTCTATAAACATGGAAATATCTACACCGCTATCTGTATAAACATGGAAATATTTACAACGCTATCTGTATGAACATGGAAATATCTACACCGCTATCTGTATAAGCATGGAAATACCTACACCGCTATCTGTATAAACATGGAAATACCTACACCGCCATCTGTATAAACATGGAAATATCTACACCGCCATCTCTATAAACATGGAAATATCTCCACCGCCATCTCTATAAACATGGAAATAATTACACCGCTATCTCTATAAACATGGATATATCTACACCGCTATCTGAATAAACATGGCAATATCTACACTGCTGTCTGTGAAACAGGGAATTATCGACACCGCTATCTCTATAAACATGGAAATATCTACACGACTATCTCTATAAACATGGAAATATCTACACCAATATCTCTGTAAACATAGAAATATCTATACCGCTATGTGTATAAACATGGAAATATCTACACCGCTATGGGTACAAACATGGAAATATCTACACCGCCATCTGTATAAACATGGAAATATCTACACCGTCATCTCTATAAACATTGAAATATCTAAACCGGCATCTGTATGCACATGGAAATATCTACACCGCCATGTGTATAAATATGGAAATATCTACACCGCTATCTGTATGAACATGGAAATATCGACACCACCATCTGTATAAACAAGTAAATAACTATAATGCCATCTCCATAAACATGGAAATATCTACACCGCTATCTGTATAAACATGGAAATATCTACACCGCTATCTGTATAAACATGAAAATATCTACACCGCTATCTGTATAAACATGGAAATATCTACACCACTATCTGTATAATCATGGAAATATCTTCAGCGCTATCTGTATAAAAATGGAAATATCTACACAGCTATCTGTCAATACAAGGAAATATCTACACCGCCATCCCTATAAACATGTAAATATCTACATTGCCATCTGAATAAACATGGGAATATCTACACCGCTATCTGTATGTACATGGAAATATCTACACCGCTATCTGTATAAACATGGAAATATCTACACTGCTATCTGTAAAACAGGGAAATATCTACACCGCTATCTGTATAAACATGGAAATATCTACAACGCTCTCTCTATAAACATGGAAATACCTACACCGATATCTCCATAAACATGGAAATATCGCCACTGCTATGTGTAAAAACATGGAAATATCTACACCGCCATGTCTATAAACATGTAAATATCTACACCGTCATCTGTATAAACATGAAAATATCTACACCCAGTCTGTATCAAAATGGAAATATCCACACCGCCATCTGTATGATCATGGAAATATCTACACCGTTATATGTATAAACACAGAAATATCTACACCGTTATCGGTATAAACATGGAAATGTCTACACTGCTATCTGTATAAACATGGAAATATCTACTCTGCTATCTGTAAAACAGGGAAATATCTACACCGCTAACTCTATAAACATGGAAATATCTACAATGCTCTCTGTATAAACATGGAAATATCTACACCGCTGTCTGTATAAACATGGAAATATCTTCACCGCTATCTGTATAAACAAGTAAATATCTACACCGCTATCTATATAAACATGGAAATATCTACACCGCTATCTGTGTAATCATGGAAATATCTACACCGCTATCTGTATAAACATGCAAATATCTACACCGATATCTCCATAAACATGGAAATATCTACAATGCTATCTGTATGAACATGGAAATATCTACACTGCCATCTGTATAAACTTGGAAATATCTACACCGCCATCTCTATAAACATGGAAATATCTACACCGCCCTCGGTATGAACATGGAAATATCAACAACGTCATCTGTATGAACATGGAAATAACTACACATACATCTGTGTGAACATGGAAATATCTACACCGACATCTGTATGAACATGGAAATATCTACACCGCTATCTGTATGAACATGGAAATACCTACAAACGTATCTCTATAAACATCGAAATATTTACACTGCTATCTGTATAAACAAGGAAATATCTACACCGCAATCTCTATAAACATGGAAATATCTACACTGCCATCTGTATAAACATGGAAATATGTACACCGCTATCTGTATAAACATGGAAATATCTACACTGCTTTCTGTGAAACAGGGAAATTTCTACACTGCTATCTCTATAAACATGGAAATAACTACACCACAATCTCTATAATCATGGAAATATCTACACCACTATCTCTATAAACATGGAAATATCTACACCACTATCTCTATAAACATGGAAATATCTACACCGCTATTTGTATAAACATGGAAATATCAACACTGCTATCTGAATAAACATGGAAATATCTACAGCGATAAGTGTATAAACATGGAAATATCTACACCGTCATCTCTATAAATATGGAAATATTCACAGCGCCGTTGGTGAGAACATGGAAATATCTGTACGCCATCTCTATAAACTTGGAAATATCTACACCGCCATCTGTATCAGCTTGGAAATATCTACACCGCCAGCTGAATGATGATGGAAATATCTACACGGCTATCTGTATAAACACAGAAATATCTGCACTGCTATCTGTATAAACATGGAAATATCTACACCACTATCTGTATAAACATGGAAATATCTACACCGCTATCTGTATAAACATGGAAATATCTACACCGCTATCTGTATAAATATGGAAATATCTACACCGCTACCTGTAAAAACATGGAAATATCTACACCGCTATCTGTATGAACATGGAAATATCTTCACCGCCATCTGTATGAACATGGATATATCTACACAGCCATCTGGATGAACGTGGAAATATCTACACAGCCATCTGGATGAACATGGAATTATCTACACCGCTATCTGTGTAAACATGCATACATCTTCACCGCTATCTGTATAAACATGGAAATATCTACACCGTTTTCTGTATGAACATGGAAATATCTACACCGCTATCTGTGTAAACATGCATATACCTTCACCGCTATCTGTATAAACATGGAAATATCTACACCGCTATCTGTATGAACATGGAAATATCTACACCGCTATCTGTTTGAAAATGGAAATATCTACACAGCTATCTGCATGAAAATGGAAATATCTACACAGCTATCTGCACATACATGGAAATATCTACAAAGCTATCTCTTTACACATGGAAATAAGTACACCGCTATCTCTAAAAACATGGAAATATCTACACCGCCATCAGTATGAACATGGAAATATCTGCACCGTCATCTGTACGAACATATAAATATCTACACCGCCATCTGAATTAAGATGAAGATATCTACACCGCTATATGTATAAACATGGAAATATCTACACCGCTACCTGTATAAACATGGAAATATCTACACCGCTATCTGTATAAACATGGAAATACCTACACCGCTACCTGTATAAACATGTAAATATCAGCACCGCTATCTGTATGAACATGGAAATATCTACACCGATATCTGTATGAACATGGAGATATCTTCACCGCCATCTCTATGAACATGGAGATATCTACACAGCCATCTGGATGAACAAGGAAATATCAGCACCGCTATCTGTATGAACATGGAAATATCTAAACCGCTATCTGTATGAACATGGAAATATCTTCACCGCCATCTGTATGAACACGGATATATCTACACAGCCATCTGGATGAACATGGAAATATCTACACCGCTATCTGTTTGAACATGGAAATATCTACACCGCTATCTGCATGAAAATGGAAATATCCACACTGCTATCTGCATATACATGGAAATATCTACACAGCTATCTCTTTACACATGGAAATAACTACACTGCTATCTCTATAAACATGGAAATATCTACACCGCCATCCGTATGAACATGGACATATCTGCACCGCTATCTGTATGAACATATAAATATCTACACCGCCATCTGTATGAAGAAGGAGATATCTACACCGCTATCTGTATAAACATGGAAATATCTACACCGCTATCTGTATATACATGGAAATATCTACACCGCTATCTGTGTAAACATGCATACATCTTCACCGCTATCTGTATAAACATGGAAATATATACACCGCTATCTTTATGAACATGGAAATATCTACACCGCTAACTGTTTGAACAGGGAAATATGTACACCGCTATCTGCATGAAAATGGAAATATCTACACCGCTATCTGTATGAACATGGAAATACATACACCGCTATCTGTATGAACATGGAAATATCTACACAGCTATATGTATGAGCATGGAAATATCTACACCGCTATCTGTATGAACATGGAAATATCTTCACCGCCATCTGTATGAACATGGATATATCTACACAGCCATCTGGATGAACATGGAAATATCTGCACCGCTATCTGTATGAACATGGAAATATCTACACCACTATCTGTATGAACATGGATATATCTACACAGCCATCTGGATGAACATGGAAATATCTACACCGCTATCTGTGTAAACATGCATACATCTTCACCGCTGTCTGTCTAAACATGGAAATATCTACACCGCTATCTCTATGAACATGGAAATATCTACACCACTAACTGTTTGAACAGGGAAATATGTACACCACTATAAGCATGAAAATGGAAATATCTACACAGCTATCTGCATATACATGGAAATATCTACACAGCTATCTCTTTACACATGGAAATAACTACACCGCTATCTGTATGAACATGGAAATATCTGCACCGCCATCTGTATGAACATATAAATAACTACACCACCATCTGTATTAAGATGGAGATATGTACACCGCTATCTGTATAAACATGGAAATATCTACACCGCTATCTGTATGAACATGGAAATACCTACACCGCTATCTGTATAAACATGGAAATATCTACACTGCTACCTGTATAAATATGGAAATATCAGCACCGCAATCTGTATGAACATGGAAGTATCTACACCGCTATCTGTATGAATATGGAGACATCTACACCGCTATCTGTATGAACATGGAAATAGCTACACAGCCATCTGGATGAACATGGAAATATCTACACCGCTATATGGATGAACATGGAAATATCTACACCGCTATCTGTTTGAACATGGAAATAACTACAGCGCTATCTGCATAAAAATGGAAATATCTACACAGCTATCTGCATATACAGGGAAATATCTATAAAGCTATCTCTTTACACAAGGAAATAACTACACCGCTATCTCTATAAACATGGTAATATCTACACCGCAATCTGTATGAACATGGAAATATCTGCACCGCCATCTGTATGAACATATAAATATCTACACCACCATCTGTATTAAGATGGAGATATCTACACCGCTATCTGTATAAACATGGAAATATCTACACCGCTATCTGTATAAACACCGAAATATCTACACTGCTATCTGTATAATCATGGAAATATCTACACCGCTACCTGTATAAACATGGAAATATCAGCACCGCAATCTGCAGGAACATGGAAATATCTACACCGCTATCTGTATGAACATGGAAATATCTACATCACTATCTGTATGAACATGGAAATAGCTACACAGCCATCCGTATGAACATGGAAATATCTACACCGCTATCTGTATGAACATGGAAATATCTTCACCGCCATCTGTATGAACATGGATATGTCTACAAAGCCATCTGTATGAACATGCAAATATCTACACTGCTATCTGTATGAACATGGAAATATCTACACCACTATCTGTGTAAACATGCATACATCTTCACCGCTATCTTTATAAACATGGAAATATCTACACTGCTATCTGTATGAACATGGAAATATCTACACCGCTATCTGTTTGAACATGGAAATATCTACACCGCTATCTGCATGAAAATGGAAATATCTACACAGCTATCTGCATATACATGGAAATATCTATACAGCTATCTCTTTACACATGGAAATAAGTACACCGCTATCTCTATAAACATGGAAATATCTACACCGCCATCTGTATGAACATGGAAATACCTGCACCGCCATCTGTATGAACACATAAATATCTACTCCGCCATCTGTATTAAGATGGAGATATCTACACCGCTATCTGTATAAACATGGAAATATCTACACCGCTATCTGTATGAACATGGAAATATCTACACCGCTATCTGTATAAACATGGTAATATCTACACTGCTACCTGTATAAACATGGAAATATCAGCACCGCAATCTGTATGAACATGGAAATATCTACACCGCTATCGGTATGCATATGGAAATATCTACACCACTATCTGTATGAACATGGAAATAGCTACACAGCCATCAGGATGAACATGGAAATATCTACACCGCTATCTGTATGAACATGGAAATATCTACACCGCTATCTGTTTGAATATGGAAATATCTACACCGCTATCTGCATGAAAATGGATATATCTACACAGCTATCTTCATATGCATGGAAATATCTATACAGCTATCTCTTTACACTTGGAAATAACTACACCGCTATCTCTATAAACATGGTAATATCTACATCGCCATCTGTATGAACATGGAAATATCTGCACCGCCATCTGTATGAACATATAAATATCTACACCGCCATCTGTATTAAGATGGAGATATCTACACCGCTATCTGTATAATCATGGAAATATGTACACCGCTATCTGTATAAACATGGAAATATCTACACCGCTACCTGTATAAACATGGAAATATCAGCACCGCTATCTGTATGAACATGGAAATATCAGCCCCTCTATCTGTATGAACATGGAAATATCTACACCACTATCTGTATGAACAAGGAAATATGTACACCGCCATCTGTATGAACATGAAAATATATTCACCGCCATCTGTATGAACATGGAAATATCTACACCGCTATCTGTATGAACATGGAATTATCTATACGGCTACCTGTATAAACATGGAAATATCAGCACTGCTATCTGTATGAACATATATATATCTACACCGCCATCTGTATTAAGATGGAGATATCTACACCGCTATCTGTATAAACATGGAAATATCTACACCGCTATCTGTATAAACATGGAAATATCTACACCGCTCTCTGCATGAAAATGGAAATATCTACACAGCTATCTGCATATACATGGAAATATCTACACAGCTATCTCTTTACAAATGAAAATAACTACACCGGTATCTCTATAAACATGGAAATATCTACACCGCCATCTGTATGAACATGGAAATATCTACACCGCTATCTGTATAAACACGGAAATATGTACACCGCTACCTGTATAAACATGGAAGTATCAGCACCGCTATCGGTATGAACTTGGCAATATCAACACGGCTATCTGTATGAACATGGAAATATCTACACCGCTATCTGTATGAACATGGAAATACCTACACCGCTACCTGTATAAACATGGAAATATCTACACCGCTATCTGTATGAACATGGAGATACATACACCGCTGTCTGTATGAACATGGAAATATCTACTCCGCTATCTGTATGAACATGGAAATATCTACACCGCTATCTGTATGAACATGGAAATATCTTCACCGCCATCTGTATGAACATGGATATATGTACACAGCCATCTGGATGAACATGCAAATATCTACACCGCTATCTGTGTAAACATGCATACATCTTCACCGCTATCTGTATAAACATGGAAATATCTACACCGCTATCTTTATGAACATGGAAATATCTACACCGCTAACTGTTTGAACATGGAAATATCTACACCGCTATCTGCATGAAAATGGAAATATCTACACAGCTATCTGCATATACATGGAAATATCTACACAGCTATCTCTTTACACATGGAAATAACTACACCGCCATCTCTATAAACATGGAAATATCTACACCGCCATCTGTATGAACATGGAAATATCTACACCGCTATCTGTATAAACACGGAAATATGTACACCGCTACCTGTATAAACATGGAAGTATCAGCACCGCTATCGGTATGTACATGGCAATATCAACACGGCTATCTGTATGAACATGGAAATATCTACACCGCTATCTGTATGAACATGGAAATATCTACACTGCTATCTGTATGAACATGGAAATATCTACACACCCATCTGGATGAATATGGAAATGTCTACACCGCTATCTGTATGAACATGGAAATACATACACCGCTATCTCTATGAACATGGAAATATCTACACCGCTATCTGTATGAACATGGAAATATCTACACAGCCATCTGGATGAATATGGAAATGTCTACACCGCTATCTGTATGAACATGGAAATACATACACCGCTATCTCTATGAACATGGAAATATCTACACCGCTATCTGTATGAACATGGAAATATCTACACCGCTATCTGTATGAACATGGAAATATCTTCACCGCCATCTTTATGAACATGGATATATCTACACAGCCATCTGGATGAACATGGAAATATCTACACCGCTATCTGGATGAACATGGAAATATCTACACCGCTAACTGTTTGAACATGGAAATAACTATACAGCTATCTGCATGAAAATGGAAATATCTAAACAGTTATTTGCATATACATGGAAATATCTATACAGCTATCTCTTTACACATGGAAATAACTACACCGCTATCTCTATAAACATGGTAATATCTACACCGCCATCTGTATGAACATGGAAATAACTGCACCGCAACCTGTAAGAACATATAAATATCTACACCGCCATCTGTATTAAGATGGATATAACTACACCGCTATCAGTATAAACATGGAAATATCTACACCGCTATGTGTATAAACATGGAAATATCTACAACGCTATCTGTATAAACACGGAAATATGTACACCGCTACCTGTATAAACATGGAAGTATCAGCACCGCTATCGGTATGAACATGGCAATATCAACATTTCTATCTGTATGAACATGGAAATATCTACACTGCTATCTGTATGAACATGGAAATATCTACACCGCTATCTGTATGAACATGGAAATATCTACACAGCCATCTGGATGAATATGGAAATGTCTTCACCGCTATCTGTATGAACATGGAAATACATACACCGCTATCTCTATGAACATGGAAATATCTACACCGCTATCTGCATGAAAATGGAAATATCTACACAGAAATCTGCATATACATGAAAATATCTACACAGCTATCTCTTTACACATGGAAATAACTACACCGCTATCTCTATAAACATGGAAATATCTACACCGCCATCTGTATGAACATGGAAATATCTACACCGCTATCTGTATAAACACGGAAATATGTACACCGCTACCTGTATAAACTTGGAAGTATCAGCACCGCTATCGGTATGAACATGGCAATATCTACACGGCTATCTGTATGAACATGGAAATACAAACACCGCTATCTGTATGAACATGGAAATATCTACACCGCTATCTGTATGAACATGGAAATATCTACACCGCCATCTGTATGAACATGGAAATATCTTCACCGCCATCTGTATGAACTTGGATATATCTACACAGCCATCTGGATGAACATGGAAATATCTGCACCGCTATCTGGATGAACATGGAAATATCTGCACCACTATATGTATGAACACGGAAATATCTACACCGCTATCTGTATGAACATGGAAATATCTACACAGCCATCTGGATGAACATGGAAATATCTACACCGCTATCTGTATGAACATGCAGATACGTACACCGTTGTCTGTATGAACATGGAAATATCTACACCGCTATCTGTATGAACATGGAAATATCTACACCGGTATCTGTATGAACATGGAAATATTTTCACCGCCATCTGTATGAACATGGATATATCTACACAGCCATCTGGATGAATATGGAAATATCTACACCACTATCTGTGTAAACATGCATACATCTTCACCGCTCTCTGTATGAACATGGAAATACATAAACCGCTATCTGCATGAACATGGAAATATCTACACCGCTATCTGTATGAACATGGAAATATCTACACCGCTATCTGTATGAACATGGAAATATCTACACCGCTATCTGTTTGAACATGGAAATATCTACACCACTATCTGCATGAAAATGGAAATATCTACACAGCTATCTGCATATACATGGAAATATCTATACAGCTATCTCTTTACACATGGAAATAACTACACCGCTATCTCTATAAACATGGTAATATCTACACCGCCATCTGTATGAACATGGAAATATCTGCACCGCCATCTGTATGAACATATAAATATCTACACCGCCATCTGTATTAAGATGGAGATATCTACACCGCTATCAGTATAAACATGGAAATATCTACACCGCTATGTGTATAAACATGGAAATATCTACATCACTATCTGTATAAACATGGAAATATCTACACAGTTACCTGTATGAACATGGAAATATCAGCACCGCTATCGGTATGAACATGGAAATATCTACACCGCCATCTGCATGAACATGGAAATATCTTCACCGCCATCTGTATGAACATGGATATATCTACACAGCCATCTGGATGAACGTGGAAATATCTACACAGCCATCTGGATGAACATGGAATTATCTACACCGCTATCTGTGTAAACATGCATACATCTTCACCGCTATCTGTATAAACATGGAAATATCTACACCGCTATCTGTATGAACATGGAAATATCTACACCGCTATCTGTATGAACATGGAAATATCTACACCACTATCTGTATGAACATGGAAATATCTTCACCGCCATCTGTATGAACATGGATATGTCTACAAAGCCATCTGGATGAACATGGAAATATCTACACCGCTTTCTGTATGAACATGGAAATATCTACACCGCTATCTGTGTAAACATGCATACATCTTCACCGCTATCAGTATAAACATGGAAAATCTACATCGCTATCTGTACGAACATGGAAATATCTATACCGCTATTTGTTTGAACATGGAAATATCTACACCGCTATCTGCATGAAAATGGAAATATCTACACAGCTATCTGCATATACATGGAAATATCTACACAGCTATCTCTTTACACATGGAAATAACTACACCGCTATCTGTATGAACATGGAAATATCTACACCGCTACCTGTATAAACATGGAAATATCTACACCGCCATGTGTATGAACATGTAAATATCTACACCACTATCTGCATAAACACGGAAATATGTACACCGCTACCTGTATAAACATGGAAGTATCAGCACCGCTATCGGTATGAACATGGCAATATCTACACGGCTATCTGTGTGAACATGGAAATATCTACACCGCTATCTGTATGAACATGGAAATATCTTCACCGCCATCTGTATGAACATGGATATATCTACACAGCCATCAGGATGAACATGGAAATATCTACACCGCTATCTGTATGAACATGGAAATATCTACACCGCTATCGGTATGAACATGGAAATATCTACACAGCAATCTGGATGAACATGGAAATGTCTACACCGGTATCTGTATGAACATGGAAATATCTACACCGCTATCTGTATAAACACGGAAATATGTACACCGCTACCTGTATAAACATGGAAGTATCAGCACCGCTATCGGTATGTACATGGCAATATCAACACGGCTATCTGTATGAACATGGAAATATCTACACCGCTATCTGTATGAACATGGAAATATCTACACTGCTATCTGTATGAACATGGAAATATCTACACACCCATCTGGATGAATATGGAAATGTCTACACCGCTATCTGTATGAACATGGAAATACATACACCGCTATCTCTATGAACATGGAAATATCTACACCGCTATCTGTATGAACATGGAAATATCTACACAGCCATCTGGATGAATATGGAAATGTCTACACCGCTATCTGTATGAACATGGAAATACATACACCGCTATCTCTATGAACATGGAAATATCTACACCGCTATCTGTATGAACATGGAAATATCTACACCGCTATCTGTATGAACATGGAAATATCTTCACCGCCATCTTTATGAACATGGATATATCTACACAGCCATCTGGATGAACATGGAAATATCTACACCGCTATCTGGATGAACATGGAAATATCTACACCGCTAACTGTTTGAACATGGAAATAACTATACAGCTATCTGCATGAAAATGGAAATATCTAAACAGTTATTTGCATATACATGGAAATATCTATACAGCTATCTCTTTACACATGGAAATAACTACACCGCTATCTCTATAAACATGGTAATATCTACACCGCCATCTGTATGAACATGGAAATAACTGCACCGCAACCTGTAAGAACATATAAATATCTACACCGCCATCTGTATTAAGATGGATATAACTACACCGCTATCAGTATAAACATGGAAATATCTACACCGCTATGTGTATAAACATGGAAATATCTACAACGCTATCTGTATAAACACGGAAATATGTACACCGCTACCTGTATAAACATGGAAGTATCAGCACCGCTATCGGTATGAACATGGCAATATCAACATTTCTATCTGTATGAACATGGAAATATCTACACTGCTATCTGTATGAACATGGAAATATCTACACCGCTATCTGTATGAACATGGAAATATCTACACAGCCATCTGGATGAATATGGAAATGTCTTCACCGCTATCTGTATGAACATGGAAATACATACACCGCTATCTCTATGAACATGGAAATATCTACACCGCTATCTGCATGAAAATGGAAATATCTACACAGAAATCTGCATATACATGAAAATATCTACACAGCTATCTCTTTACACATGGAAATAACTACACCGCTATCTCTATAAACATGGAAATATCTACACCGCCATCTGTATGAACATGGAAATATCTACACCGCTATCTGTATAAACACGGAAATATGTACACCGCTACCTGTATAAACTTGGAAGTATCAGCACCGCTATCGGTATGAACATGGCAATATCTACACGGCTATCTGTATGAACATGGAAATACAAACACCGCTATCTGTATGAACATGGAAATATCTACACCGCTATCTGTATGAACATGGAAATATCTACACCGCCATCTGTATGAACATGGAAATATCTTCACCGCCATCTGTATGAACTTGGATATATCTACACAGCCATCTGGATGAACATGGAAATATCTGCACCGCTATCTGGATGAACATGGAAATATCTGCACCACTATATGTATGAACACGGAAATATCTACACCGCTATCTGTATGAACATGGAAATATCTACACAGCCATCTGGATGAACATGGAAATATCTACACCGCTATCTGTATGAACATGCAGATACGTACACCGTTGTCTGTATGAACATGGAAATATCTACACCGCTATCTGTATGAACATGGAAATATCTACACCGGTATCTGTATGAACATGGAAATATTTTCACCGCCATCTGTATGAACATGGATATATCTACACAGCCATCTGGATGAATATGGAAATATCTACACCACTATCTGTGTAAACATGCATACATCTTCACCGCTCTCTGTATGAACATGGAAATACATAAACCGCTATCTGCATGAACATGGAAATATCTACACCGCTATCTGTATGAACATGGAAATATCTACACCGCTATCTGTATGAACATGGAAATATCTACACCGCTATCTGTTTGAACATGGAAATATCTACACCACTATCTGCATGAAAATGGAAATATCTACACAGCTATCTGCATATACATGGAAATATCTATACAGCTATCTCTTTACACATGGAAATAACTACACCGCTATCTCTATAAACATGGTAATATCTACACCGCCATCTGTATGAACATGGAAATATCTGCACCGCCATCTGTATGAACATATAAATATCTACACCGCCATCTGTATTAAGATGGAGATATCTACACCGCTATCAGTATAAACATGGAAATATCTACACCGCTATGTGTATAAACATGGAAATATCTACATCACTATCTGTATAAACATGGAAATATCTACACAGTTACCTGTATGAACATGGAAATATCAGCACCGCTATCGGTATGAACATGGAAATATCTACACCGCCATCTGCATGAACATGGAAATATCTTCACCGCCATCTGTATGAACATGGATATATCTACACAGCCATCTGGATGAACGTGGAAATATCTACACAGCCATCTGGATGAACATGGAATTATCTACACCGCTATCTGTGTAAACATGCATACATCTTCACCGCTATCTGTATAAACATGGAAATATCTACACCGCTATCTGTATGAACATGGAAATATCTACACCGCTATCTGTATGAACATGGAAATATCTACACCACTATCTGTATGAACATGGAAATATCTTCACCGCCATCTGTATGAACATGGATATGTCTACAAAGCCATCTGGATGAACATGGAAATATCTACACCGCTTTCTGTATGAACATGGAAATATCTACACCGCTATCTGTGTAAACATGCATACATCTTCACCGCTATCAGTATAAACATGGAAAATCTACATCGCTATCTGTACGAACATGGAAATATCTATACCGCTATTTGTTTGAACATGGAAATATCTACACCGCTATCTGCATGAAAATGGAAATATCTACACAGCTATCTGCATATACATGGAAATATCTACACAGCTATCTCTTTACACATGGAAATAACTACACCGCTATCTGTATGAACATGGAAATATCTACACCGCTACCTGTATAAACATGGAAATATCTACACCGCCATGTGTATGAACATGTAAATATCTACACCACTATCTGCATAAACACGGAAATATGTACACCGCTACCTGTATAAACATGGAAGTATCAGCACCGCTATCGGTATGAACATGGCAATATCTACACGGCTATCTGTGTGAACATGGAAATATCTACACCGCTATCTGTATGAACATGGAAATATCTTCACCGCCATCTGTATGAACATGGATATATCTACACAGCCATCAGGATGAACATGGAAATATCTACACCGCTATCTGTATGAACATGGAAATATCTACACCGCTATCGGTATGAACATGGAAATATCTACACAGCAATCTGGATGAACATGGAAATGTCTACACCGGTATCTGTATGAACATGGAAATATCTACACCGCTATCTGTATGAACATGGAAATATCTACACCGCTATCTGTATGAACATGGAACTATCTACACCGCCATCTGTATGAACATGGAAATATCTTCACCGCCATCTGTATGAACTTGGATATATCTACACAGCCATCTGGATGAACATGGAAATATCTGCACCGCTATCTGGATGAACATGGAAATATCTGCACCGCTATGTGTATGAACATGGAAATATCTACACCGCTATCTGTATGAACATGGAAATATCTACACAGCCATCTGGATGAACATGGAAATAACTACACCGCTATCTGTATGAACATGGAGATACGTACACCGCTGTCTGTATGAACATGGAAATATCTACACCGCTATCTGTATGAACATGGAAATATCTACACCGCTATCTGTATGAACATGGAAATATCTACACCGCTATCTGTGTAAACATGCATACATCTTCACCGCTATCAGTATAAACATGGAAAATCTACACCGCTATCTGTACGAACATGGAAATATCTATACCGCTATTTGTTTGAACATGGAAATATCTACACCGCTATCTGCATGAAAATGGAAATATCTACACAGCTATCTGCATATACATGGAAATATCTACACAGCTATCTCTTTACACATGGAAATAACTACACCGCTATCTCTATAAACATGGAAATATCTACACCGCCATCTGTATGAACATGGAAATATCTACACCGCTATCTGTATAAACACGGAAATATGTACACCGCTACCTGTATAAACATGGAAGTATCAGCACCGCTATCGGTATGAACATGGCAATAACTACACGGCTATCTGTGTGAACATGGAAATATCTACACCGCTATCTGTATGAACATGGAAATATCTTCACCGCCATCTGTATGAACATGGATATATCTACACAGCCATCAGGATGAACATGGAAATATCTACACCGCTCTGTATGAACATGGAAATATCTACACCGCTATCGGTATGAACATGGAAATATCTACACAGCAATCTGGATGAACATGGAAATGTCTACACCGCTATCTGTATGAACATGGAAATATCTACACCGCTATCTGTATGAACATGGAAATATCTACACCGCTATCTGTATGAACATGGAACTATCTACACCGCCATCTGTATGAACATGGAAATATCTTCACCGCCATCTGTATGAACTTGGATATATCTACGCAGCCATCTGGATTAACATGGAAATATCTACACCGCTATCTGTATGAACATGGAAATATCTTCACCGCCATCTGTATGAACATGGATATATCTACACAGCCATCTGGATTAACATGGAAATATCTACACCGCTATCTGTGTAAACATGCATACTTCTTCACCGCTATCTGTATAAACATGGAAATATCTACACCGCTATCTTTATGAACATGGAAATATCTACACCGCTAACTGTTTGAACAGGGGAATATCTACACCGCTATCTGCATGAAAATGGAAATATCTACACCGCTCTCTGTATGAACATGGAAATACATACACCGCTATCTGTATGAACATGGAAATATCTACACCGCTATCTGTATGAACATGGAAATATCTACACCGCTATCTGTTTGAACATGGAAATATCTACACCGCTATCTGTTTGAACATGGAAATATCTATTCCGCTATCTGCATGAAAATGGAAATATCTACACAGCTATCTGCATAGACATGGAAATATCTATACAGCTATCTCTTTACACATGGAAATAACTACACCGCTATCTCTATAAACATGGTAATATCCACACCGCCATCTGTATGAACATGGAAATATCTGCACCGCCATCTGTATGAACATATAAATATCAACACCGCCACCTGTATTAAGATGGAGATACCTACACCGCTATCAGTATAAACATGGAAATATCTACACCGCTATGTGTATAAACATGGAAATATCTACACCACTATCTGTATAAACATGGAAAGATCTACACAGTTACCTGTATGAACATGGAAATATCAGCACCGCTATCGGTATGAACATGGAAATATCTACACCGCCATCTGCATGAACATGGAAATATCTTCACCGCCATCTGTATGAACATGGATATATCTACACAGCCATCTGGATGAACGTGGAAATATCTACAAAGCCATCTGGATGAACATGGAATTATCTACACCGCTATCTGTGTAAACATGCATACAACTACACCGCTATCTGTATAAACATGGAAATATCTACACCGTTTTCTGTATGAACATGGAAATATCTACACCGCTATCTGTATGAAGATGGAAATATCTACACCGCTATCTGTATGAACATGGAAATATCTTCACCGCCATCTGTATGAACATGGATATGTCTACAAAGCCATCTGGATGAACATGGAAAAATCTACACCGCTATCTGTATGAACATGGAAATATCTACACCGCTATCTGTGTAAACATGCATACATCTTCAGCGCAATCAGTATAAACATGGAAAATCTACACCGCTATCTGTACGAACCTGGAAATATCTATACCGCTATTTGTTTGAACATGGAAATATCTACACCGCTATCTGCATGAAAATGGAAAAATCTACACAGCTATCTGCATATACATGGAAATATCTACACAGCTATCTCTTTACACATGGAAATTTCTACACCGCTATCTCTATAAACATGGAAATATCTACACCGCCATCTGTATGAACATGAAAATATCTACACCGCTATCTGTATAAACACGGAAATATGTACACCGCTACCTGTATAAACATGGAAGTATCAGCACCGCTATCGGTATGAACATGGCAATATCTACACGGCTATCTGTATGAACATGGAAATATCTACACCGCTATCTGTATGAACATGGAAATATCTTCACCGCCATCTGTATGAACATGGATATATCTACACAGCCATCAGGATGAACATGGAAATATCTACACCGCTATCTGTATGAACACGGAAATATCTACACCGCTATCGGTATGAACATGGAAATATCTACACAGCCATCTGGATGAACATGGAAATGTCTACACCGCTATCTGTATGAACATGGAAATACAAACACCGCTATCTGTATGAACATGGAAATATCTACACCGCTATCTGTATGAACATGGAAATATCTACACCGCCATCTGTATGAACATGGAAATATCTTCACCGCCATCTGTATGAACATGGATATATCTACACAGCCATCTGGATGAACATGGAAATATCTACACCGCTATCTGGATGAACATGGAAATATCTGCACCGCTATATGTATGAACATGGAAATATCTACACCGCTATCTGTATAAACATGGAAATATCTACACAGCCATCTGGATGAACATGGAAATATCTACACCGCTATCTGTATGAACATGGAGATACGAAAACCGCTGTCTGTATGAACATGGAAATATCTGCACCGCTATCTGTATGAACATGGTAATATCTACACCGCTATCTGTATGAACATGGAAATATCTTCAACGCCATCTGTATGAACATGGATATATCTATACAGCCATCTGGATGAACATGGAAATATCTACACCGCTATCTGTGTAAACATGCATACATCTTCACCGCTATCTGTATAAACATGGAAATATCTACACCGCTATCTTTATGAACATGGAAATATCTACAGCGCTAACTGTTTGAACACGGAAATATCTACACCGCTATCTGCATGAAAATGGAAATATCTACACCGCTCTCTGTATGAACATGGAAATACATACACCGCTATCTGTATGAACATGGATATATCTACACCGCTATCTGTATGAACATGGAAATATCTACACCGCTATCTGTATGAACATGGAAATATCAACACCGCTATCTGTATGAACATGGATATATCTACACAGCCATCTGGATGAACATGGAAATATCTACACCGCTATCTGTAGGAACATGGAAATAGCTACACTGCTATCTGTATGAACATGGAAATATCTACACCGCTATCTGCATGAAAATGGAAATATCTACACAGCTATCTGCATATACATGGAAATATCTATACAGCTATCTCTTTACACATGGAAATAACTACACCGCTATCTCTATAAACATGGTAATATCTACACCGCCATCTGTATGAACATGGAAATATCTGCACCGCCATCTGTATGAACATATAAATATCTACACCGCCACCTGTATTAAGATGGAGATATCTACACCGCTATCAGTATAAACATGGAAATATTTACACCGCTATGTGTATAAACATGGAAATATCTCCAACACTATCTGTATAAACATGGAAATATCTACACAGTTACCTGTATGAACATGGAAATATCAGCACCGCTATCGGTATGAACATGGAAATATCTACACCGCCATCTGCATGAACATGGAAATATCTTCACCGCCATCTGTATGAACATGGATATATCTACACAGCCATCTGGATGAACGTGGAAATATCTACACAGCCATCTGGATGAACATGGAATTATCTACACCGCTATCTGTGTAAACATGCATACATCTTCACCGCTATCTGTATAAACATGGAAATATCTACACCGTTTTCTGTATGAACATGGAAATATCTACACCGCTATCTGTGTAAACATGCATACATCTTCACCGCTCTCTGTATAAACATGGAAATATCTACACCGCTATCTGTATGAACATGGAAATATCTACACCGCTATCTGTTTGAAAATGGAAATATCTACACCGCTATCTGCATGAAAATGGAAATATCTACACAGCTGTCTGCACATACACGGAAATATCTACAAAGCTATCTCTTTACACATGGAAATAAGTACACCGCTATGTCTATAAACATGGAAATATCTACACCGCCATCAGTATGAACATGGAAATATCTGCACCGACATCTGTATGAACATATAAATATCTACACCGCCATCTGTATTAAGATGAAGATATCTACACCGCTATTTGTATAAACATGGAAATATCTACACCGCTACCTGTATAAACATGGAAATATCTACACCGCTATCTGTATAAACATGGAAATACCTACACCGCTACCTGTATAAACATGGAAATATCAGCACCGCTATCTGTATGAACATGGAAATATCTACACCGCTATCTGTATGAACATGGAAATATCTACACCGATATCTGTATGAACATGGAAATATCTTCACTGCCATCTCTATGAACATGGAAATATCTACACAGCCATCTGGATGAACAAGGAAATATCAGCACCGCTATCTGTATGAACATGGAAATATCTACACCGATATCTGTATGAACATGGAAATATCTTCACTGCCATCTCTATGAACATGGAAATATCTACACAGCCATCTGGATGAACATGGAAATATCTACACCGCTATCTGTTTGAACATGGAAATATCTACACCGCTATCTGCATGAAAATGGAAATATCTACACAGCTATCTGCATATACATAGAAATATCTACACACCTATCTCTTTACACATGGAAATAACTACACCGCTATCTCTATAAACATGGAAATATCTACACCTCCATCTGTATGAACATGGACATATCTGCACCGCTATCTGTATGAACATATAAATATCTACACCGCCATCTGTATGAAGAAGGAGATATCTACACCGCTATCTGTATAAACATGGAAATATCTACACCGCTATCTGTGTATACATGGAAATATCTACACCGCTATCTGTATAAACACGGAAATAAGTACACAGCTACCTGTATAAACATGGAAGTATCAGCACCGCTATCGGTATGAACATGGCAATATCTACACGGTTATCTGTATGAACATGGAAATATCTACACCGCTATCTGTATAAACATGGAAATATCTTCACCGCCATCTGTATGAACATCGATATACCTACACAGCCATCTGGATGAACATGGAAATATCTACACCACTATCTGTATGAACATGGAAATATCTACACCGCTATCTGAATGAACATGGAAATATCTACACAGCCATCTGGATGAACATGAAAATGTCTACACCGCTATCTGTATGAACACGGAAATACATACACCGCTATCTGTATGAACATGGAAATACCCTCACCGCCATCTGTATGAACAAGGATATATCTACACAGCCATCTGGATGAACAAGGAAATATCCGCACCGCTATCTGTATGAACATGGAAATATCTACACCACTATCTGTATGAACATGGATATATCTACACAGCCATGTGGATGAACATGGAATTATCTACACCGCTATCTGTGTAAACATGCATACATCTTCACCGCTATCTGTATAAACATGGAAACATCTACACCTTTTTCTGTATGAACATGGAAATATCTACACCGCTATCTGTGTAAACATGCATACATCCTCACCGCTATCTGTATAAACATGGAAATATCTACACCGCTATCTGTATGAATATGGAAATATCTACACCGCTATCTGTTTGAAAATGGAAATATCTACACCGCTATCTGCATGAAAATGGAAATATCTACACAGCTATCTGCACATACATGGAAATATCTACACAGCTATCTCTTTTCACATGGAAATAACTACACCGCTATCTCTATAAACATGGAAATATCTACACGGCCATCTGTATGAACATGGAAATATCTGCACCGCCATCTGTATGAACATATAAATATCTACACCGCCATCTGTATTAAGATGAAGATATCTACACCGCTATCTGTATAAACATGGAAATATCTACACCGCTACCTGTATAAACATGGAAATATCTACACCGCTATCTGTATAAACATGGAAATACCTACACTGCTACCTGTAAAGACATGGAAATATCTACACCGCTATCTGTATGAACATGGAAATATCTACACTGATATCTGTATGAACATGGAAATATCCTCACTGCCTTCTGTATGAACATGGATATATCTACACAGCCATCTGGATGAACATGGATATATCTACACAGCCATCTGGATGAACATGGAAATATCTACACCGCTATCTGTATGAACATGGAAATATCTACACCGCTATCTGTGTAAACATGCATACATCTTCACCGCTATCTTTATAAACATGGAAATATCTACACTGCTATCTGTTTGAACATGGAAATATCTACACCGATATCTGCATGAGAATGGAAATATCTACACAGCTATCTGCATATACATGGAAATATCTACACAGCTATCTCTTTACACATGGAAATAACTACACCGCTATCTCTATAAACATGGTAATATCTACACCGCCATCTGTATGAACATGGAAATATCTTCACCGCCATCTGTATGAACATGGAAATATCTGCACCGCCATCTGTATGAACATATAAATATCTACACCGCCATCTGTATTAAGATGGAGATATCTACACCGCTATCAGTATAAACATGGAAATATCTACACCGCTATGTGTATAAACATGGAAATATCTACACCGCTATCTGTATAAACATGGAAATATCTACACTGCTACCTGTATAAACATGGAAGTATCAGCACCGCTATCTGTATGAACATGGAAATATCTACACCGCCATCTGTATGAACATGGAAAAATCTTCACCGCCATCTGTATGAACATGGATATATCTACACAGCCATCTGTATGAAAATGGAAATATCTTCACAGCCATCTGTATGAACATGGATATGTCTACACAGCCGTCTGGATGAACATGGAAATATCTACACCGCTATCTGTATGAACATGGAAATATCTACACCGCTATCTGTTTGTACATGGAAATATCTACACCGCTATCTGCATGAAAATGGAAATATCTACACAGCTATCTGCATATACATGGAAATATCTATACAGCTATCTCTTTACACATGGAAATAACTACACCGCTATCTCTATAAACATGGTAATATCTACACAGCCATCTGTATGAACATGGAAATATCTGCACCGCCATCTGTATGAACATATAAATATCTACACCGCCACCTGTATTAAGATGGAGATATCTAAACCGCTATCAGTATAAACATGGAAATATCTACACCGCTATGTGTATAAACATGGAAATATCTCCAACACTATCTGTATAAACATGGAAATATCTACAAAGTTACCTGTATGAACATGGAAATATCAGCACCGCTATCGGTATGAACATGGAAATATCTACACCGCCATCTGCATGAACATGGAAATATCTTCACCGCCATCTGTATGAACATGGATATATCTACACAGCCATCTGGATGAACGTGGAAATATCTACACAGCCATCTGGATGAACATGGAATTATCTACACCGCTATCTGTGTAAACATGCATACATCTTCACCGCTATCTGTATAAACATGGAAATATCTACACCGTTTTCTGTATGAACATGGAAATATCTACACCGCTATCTGTGTAAACATGCATACATCTTCACCGCTATCTGTATAAACATGGAAATATCTACACCGCTATCTGTATGAACATGGAAATATCTACACCGCTATCTGTTTGAAAATGGAAATATCTACACCACTATCGGCATGAAAATGGAAATATCTACACAGCTGTCTGCACATAAACGGAAATATCTACAAAGCTATCTCTTTACACATGGAAATAAGTACACCGCTATCTCTATAAACATGGAAATATCTACACCGCCATCAGTATGAACATGGAAATATCTTCACCGACATCTGTATGAACATATAAATATCTACACCGCCATCTGTATTAAGATGAAGATATCTACACCGCTATTTGTATAAACATGGAAATATCTACACCGCTACCTGTATAAACATGGAAATATCTACACCGCTATCTGTATAAACATGGAAATACCTACACCGCTACCTGTATAAACATGGAAATATCAGCACCGCTATCTGTATGAACATGGAAATATCTACACCGCTATCTGTATGAACATGGAAATATCTACACCGATATCTGTATGAACATGGAAATATCTTCACTGTCATCTCTATGAACATGGAAATATCTACACAGCCATCTGGATGAACAAGGAAATATCAGCACCGCTATCTGTATGAACATGGAAATATCTACACCGCTATGTGTATGAACATGGAAATATCTTCACTGCCATCTGTATGAACATGGATATATCTACACAGCCATCTGGATGAACATGGAAATATCTACACCGCTATCTGTTTGAACATAGAAATATCTACACCGCTATCTGCATGAAAATGGAAATATCTACACAGCTATCTGCATATACATAGAAATATCTACACACCTATCTCTTTACACATGGAAATAACTACACAGCTATCTCTATAAACATGGAAATATCTACACCTCCATCTGTATGAACATGGACATATCTGCACCGCTATCTGTATGAACATATAAATATCTACACCGCCATCTGTATGAAGAAGGAGATATCTACACCGCTATCTGTATAAACATGGAAATATCTACACCGCTATCTGTATATACATGGAAATATCTACACCGCTATCTGTATAAAGATGGAAATATAAGCACCGCTATCTGTATGAACATGGAAATATCTACACCGCCAGCTGTGTGAACATGGAAAAATCTTCCCCGCCATCTGTATGAACATGGATATATCTACACAGCCATCTGTATGAAAATGGAAATATCTTCACAGCCATCTGTATGAACATGGATATGTCTACACAGCCGTCTGGATGAACATGGAAATATCTACACCGCTATCTGTATGAACATGGAAATATCTACACCGCTATCTGTGTAAACATGCATACATCTTCACCACTATCTGTATAAACATGGAAATATCCACACCGCTATCTGTATGAACATGGAAATATCTACACCACCATCTGTATGAACATGGAAATATCTGCACCGCCATCTGCATGAACATATAAATATCTACACCGCCATCTGTATTAAGAAGGAGATATCTACACCGCTATCTGTATAAACATGGAAATATCTACACCGCAATCTGTATGAACATGGAAATATCTACACTGCTACCTGTATAAACACGGAAATATGTACACCGCTACCTGTATAAACATGGAAGTATCAGCACCGTTATCGGTATGAACATGGCAATATCTACACGGCTATCTGTATAAACATGGAAATAGCTACACAGCCATCTGGATGAACATGGAAATATCTACACCACTATCTCTATGAACATGAATATATCTACACAGCCATCTGGATGAACATGGAAATATCTACACCGCTATCTGTATGAACATGGAAATATCTACACCGTTATCTGTATGAACATGGAAATATCTACACCGCTATCTGTATGAACATGGAAATATCTTCACCGCCATCTGTATGAACATGGATATATCTACACAGCCATCTGGATGAACATGAAAATATCTGCACCGCTATCTGTATGAACATGGAAATATCTACACCGCTATCTGTATGAACATGGATATATCTACGGAGCCATCTGTATGAACATGGAAATATCTACACCGCTATCTGCGTAAACATGCATACATCTCCTCCGCTATCTTTATAAACATGGAAATATCTACACTGCTATCTTTATGAACATGAAAATATCTACACCGCTAACTGTTTGAACAGGGAAATATATACACCGCTATCTGCATGAAAATGGAAATGTCTACACAGCTTTCTGCATATACATGGAAATATCTACACAGCTATCTCTTTACACATGGAAAAAACTACACAGCTATCTGTATGAACATGGAAATATCTACACCGCCATCTGTATGAACATGGAAATATCTGCACCGCCATCTGAATGAACATATAAATATCTACACCGCCATCTGTATTAAGATGGAGATATCTACACCGCTATCTGTATAAACATGGAAATATCTACACCGCTATGTGTATAAACATGGAAATATCTACACCGCTATCTGTATAAACATGGAAATATCTACACCGCTACCTGTATAAACATGGAAATATCAGCACCGCTATCAGTATGAACATGGAAGTATCTACACCGCCATCTGTATGAACATGGAAATATCTTCACCGCCATCTGTATGAACTTGGAAATATCTGAACCGCCATCTGTATGAACATATAAATATCTACACCGCCATCTGTATTAAGATGGAGATATCTACACCGCTATCTGTATAAACATGGAAATATCTACACCGCTATATGTATAAACATGGAAATATCTACACCGCTATCTGTATAAACATGGAAATATCTACACTGCTACCTGTATAAACATGGAAACATCAGCACCGCTATCTGTATGAACATGGAAATATCTACACCGCCATCTGTGTGAACATGGAAAAATCTTCACCGCCATCTGTATGAACATGGATATATCTACACAGCCATCTGTATGAACATGAAAATATCTTCACCGCCATCTGTATGAACATGGATATGTCTACACAGCCGTCTGGATGAACATGGAAATATCTACACCGCTATCTGTATGAACATGGAAATATCTACACCGCTATCTGTGTAAACATGCATACATCTTCACTGCTATCTGTATAAACATGGAAATATCCACACCGCTATCTGTATGAACATGGAAATATCTACACCGCTATCTGTTTGAACATGGAAATATCTACACCGCTATCTGCATGGAAATGGAAATATCTACACAGCTATCTGTATATACATGGAAATATCTACACAGCTATCTCTTTGCACATGGAAATAACTACACCGCTATCTCTATAAATATGGAAATATCTACACCACCATCTGTATGAACATGGACATATCTGCACCGCCATCTGTATGAACATATAAATATCTACACCGCCATCTGTATTAAGAAGGAGATATCTACACCGCTATCTGTATAAACATGGAAATATCTACACCGCTATCTGTATGAACATGGAAATATCTACACCGCTACCTGTATAAACACGGAAATATGTACACCGCTACCTGTATAAACATGGAAGTATCAGCACCGCTGTCGGTATGAACATGGCAATATCTACACCGCTATCTGTATGAACATGGAAATATCTACACCGCTATCTGTATGAACATGGAAATATCTGCACCACTATCTGTATGAACATGGAAATAGCTACACAGCCATCTGGATGAACATGGAAATATCTACACCGCTATCTGTATGAACATGGATATATCTACACAGCCATCTGGATGAACATGGAAATATCTACACTGCTATCTGTATGAACATGGAAATACATACACCGCTATCTGTATGAACATGGAAATATCTACACCGCTATCTGTATGAACATGGAAATATCTACAACGCTATCTGTATGAACATGAATATATCTACTCAGCCATCTGGATGAACATGGAAATATATACACCGCTATCTGTATGAACATGGAAATATCTACACCGCTATCTGTATGAACATGGAAATATCTTCACCGCCATGTGTATGAACTTGGATATATCTACACAGCCATCTGGATGAACATGGAAATATCTGCACCGCTATCTGTATGAACATGGAAATATCTACACCGCTATCTGTATGAACATGAATATATCTACTCAGCCATCTGGATGAACATGGAAATATATACACCGCTATCTGTGTAAACATCCATACATCTTCACCGCTATCTGTATAAACATGGAATTATCTACACTGCTATCTTTATGAACATGGAAATATCTGCACCGCTAACTGTTTGAACAGGGAAATATATACACCGCTATCTGCATGTAAATGGAAATGTCTACACAGCTATCTGCATATACATGGAAATATCTACACAGCTATCTCTTTACACATGGAAATAACTACACTGCTATCTGTATGAACATGGAAATATCTACACTGCTATCTTTATGAACATGGAAATATCTACACCGCTAACTGTTTGAACAGGGAAATATATACACCGCTATCTACATGAAAATGGAAATATCTACACAGCTATCTGCATATACATGGAAATATCTACACAGCTATCTCTTTACACATGGAAATATCTACACCGCCATCTGTATGAACATGGAAAAATCTTCACCGCCATCTGTATCAACATGGATATATCTACACAGCTTCTGTATAAGCATGGAAATATCTTCACCGCCATCTGTATGAACATGGATAAGTCTACACAGCCGTCTGGATGAACATGGAAATATCTACACCGCTATCTGTATGAACATGGAAATATCTACACCGCTATCTGTATGAACATGGAAATATCTTCACCGCCATCTGTATGAACATGGATATATCTACACAGCCATCTGGATGAACATGGAAATATCTACACCACTATCTGTGTAAACATGCATACTTCTTCACCGCTATCTGTATAAACATGGAAATATCTACACCGCTATCTTTATGAACATGGAAATATCTACAGCGCTAACTGTTTGAACACGGAAATATCTACACCTCTATCTGCATGAAAATGGAAATATCTACACCGCTCTCTGTATGAACATGGAAATACATACACCGCTATCTGTATGAACATGGAAATATCTACACCGCTATCTGTATGAACATGGAAATATCTACACCGCTATCTGTATGAACATGGAAATATCTACACCGCTATCTGTATGAACATGGAAATATCTACACCGCTATCTGTTTGAACATGGAAATATCTACACCGCTATCTGCATGAAAATGTAAATATCTACACAGCTATCTGCATATACATGGAAATATCTATACAGCTATCTCTTTACACATGGAAATAACTACACCGCTATCTCTATAAACATGGTAATATCTACACCGCCATCTGTATGAACATGGAAATATCTGCACCGCCATCTGTATGAACATATAAATATCTACACCGCCACCTGTATTAAGATGGAGATATCTACACCGCTATCAGTATAAACATGGAAATATCTACACCGCTATGTGTATAAACATGGAAATATCTCCAACACTATCTGTATAAACATGGAAATATCTACACAGTTACCTGTATGAACATGGAAATATCAGCACCGCTATCAGTATGAACATGGAAATATCTACACCGCCATCTGCATGAACATGGATATATCTACACAGCCATCTGGATGAACGTGGAAATATCTACACAGCCATCTGGATGAACATGGAATTATCTACACCGCTATCTGTGTAAACATGCATACATCTTCACCGCTATCTGTATAAACATGGAAATATCTACACCGTTTTCTGTATGAACATGGAAATATCTACACCGCTATCTGTGTAAACATGCATACATCTTCACCGCTATCTGTATAAACATGGAAATATCTACACCGCTATCTGTATGAACATGGAAATATCGACACTGCTACCTGTATAAACATGGAAATATCAGCACCGCTATCTGTATGGACATGGAAATATCTACACCGCCATCTGTATGAACATGGAAAAATCTTCACCGCCATCTGTATCAACATGGATATATCTACACAGTTTCTGTATAAGCATGGAAATATCTTCACCGCCATCTGTATGAACATGGATATGTCTTCACAGCCGTCTGGATGAACATGGAAATATCTACACCGCTATCTGTATGAACATGGAAATATCTACACCGCTATCTGTGTAAACATGCATACATCTTCACCGCTATCTGTATAAACATGGAAATATCCACACCGCTATCTGTTTGAACATGGAAATATCTACACCGCTATCTGCATGGAAATGGAAATATCTACACAGCTATCTGTATATACATGGAAATATCTACACAGCTATCTCTTTGCACATGGAAATAACTACACCGCTATCTCTATAAATATGGAAATATCTACACCACCATCTGTATGAACATGGATATATCTGCACCGCCATCTGTATGAACATATAAATATCTACACCGCCATCTGTATTAAGAAGGAGATATCTACACCGCTATCTGTATAAACATGGAAATATCTACACCGCTATCTGTATGAACATGGAAATATCTACACCGCTACCTGTATAAACACGGAAATATGTACACCGCTACCTGTATAAACATGGAAGTATCAGCACCGCTATCGGTATGAACATGGCAATATCTACACGGCTATCTGTATGAACATGGAAATATCTACACCGCTATCTGTATGAACATGGAAATATCTGCACCACTATCTGTATGAACATGGAAATAGCTACACAGCCATCTGGATGAACATGGAAATATCTACACCGCTATCTGTATGAACATGGATATATCTACACAGCCATCTGGATGAACATGGAAATATCTACACTGCTATCTGTATGAACATAGAAATACATACACCGCTATCTGTATGAACATGGAAATATCTACACCGCTATCTGTATGAACATGGAAATATCTACACCGCTATCTGTATGAACATGAATATATCTACTCAGCCATCTGGATGAACATGGAAATATATACACCGCTATCTGTGTAAACATGCATACATCTTCACCGCTATCTGTATAAACATGGAATTATCTACACTGCTATCTTTATGAACATGGAAATATATGCACCGCTAACTGTTTGAACAGGGAAATATATACACCGCTATCTGCATGTAAATGGAAATGTCTACACAGCTATCTGCATATACATGGAAATACCTACACAGCTATCTCTTTACACATGGAAATAACTACACTGCTATCTGTATGAACATGGAAATATCTACACTGCTATCTTTATGAACATGGAAATATCTACATCGCTAACTGTTTGAACAGGGAAATATATACACCGCTATCTGCATGAAAATGGAAATGTCTACACAGCTATCTGCATATACATGGAAATATCTACACAGCTATCTCTTTACACATGGAAATATCTACACCGCCATCTGTATGAACATGGAAAAATCTTCACCGCCATCTGTATCAACATGGATATATCTACACAGCTTCTGTATAAGCATGGAAATACCTTCACCGCCATCTGTATGAACATGGATATGTCTACACAGCCGTCTGGAAGAACATGGAAATATCTACACCGCTATCTGTATGAACATGGAAATATCTACACCGCTATCTGTGTAAAGATGCATACATCTTCACCGCTATCTGTATAAACATGGAAATATCCACACGGCTATCTGTATGAACATGGAAATATCTACACCGCTTTCTGTATGAACATGGAAATATCTTCACCGCCATCTGTATGAACATGGATATATCTACACAGCCATCTGGATGAACATGGAAATATCTACACCGCTATCTGTGTAAACATGCGTACATCTTCACCGCTATCTGTATAAACATGGAAATATCTACACCGCTATCTTTATGAACATGGAAATATCTACAGCGCTAACTGTTTGAACACGGAAATATCTACACCGCTATCTGCATGAAAATGGAAATATCTACACCGCTCTCTATATGAACATGGAAATACATACACCGATATCTGTATGAACATGGAAATATCTACACCGCTATCTGTATGAATATGGAAATATCTACACCGCCATCTGTATGAACATGGAAATATCTGCACCGCCATCTGTATGAACATATAAATATCTACACCGCCACCTGTATTAAGATGGAGATATCTACACCGCTATCAGTATAAACATGGAAATATCTACACCGCTATGTGTATAAACATGGAAATATCTCCAACACTATCTGTATAAACATGGAAATATCTACTCAGTTACCTGTATGAACATGGAAATATCAGCACCGCTATCGGTATGAACATGGAAATATCTACACCGCCATCTGCATGAACATGGAAATATCTTCACCGCCCTCTGTATGAACATGGATATATCTACACAGCCATCTGGATAAACGTGGAAATATCTACACAGCCATCTGGATGAACATGGAATTATCTACACCGCTATCTGTGTAAACATGCATACACCTTCACCGCTATCTGTATAAACATGGAAATATACACACCGTTTTCTGTATGAACATGGAAATATCTACACCGCTATCTGTGTAAACATGCATACATCTTCACCGCTATCTGTATAAACATGGAAATATCTACACCGCTATCTGTATGAACATGGAAATATCTACACCGCTATCTGTTTGAAAATGGAAATATCTACACCGCTATCTGCATGAAAATGGAAATATCTACACAGCTGTCTGCACATACACGGAAATATCTACAAAGCTCTCTCTTTACACATGGAAATAAGTACACCGCTATCTCTATAAACATAGAAATATCTACACCGCCATCAGTATGAACATGCAAATATTTTCACCGACATCTGTATGAACATATAAATATCTACACCGCCATCTGTATTAAGATGAAGATATCTACACCGCTATTTGTATAAACATGGAAATATCTACACCGCTACCTGTATAAACATGGAAATATCTACACTGCTATCTGTATAAACATGGAAATACCTACACCGCTACCTGTATAAACATGGAAATATCAGCACCGCTATCTGTATGAACATGGAAATATCTACACCGCTATCTGTATGAACACGGAAATATCTACACCGATATATGTATGAACATGGAATTATCTTCACCGCCATCTCTATGAACATGGAAATATCTACACAGCCATCTGGATGAATAAGGAAATATCAGCACCGCTATCTGTATGAACATGGAAATATCTACACCGCTATCTGTATGAACATGGAAATATCTTCACTGCCATCTGTATGAACATGGATATATCTACACAGCCATCTGGATGAACATGGAAATATCTACACCGCTATCTGCATGAAAATGGAAATATCTACACAGCTATCTGCATATACATGGAAATATCTACACACCTATCTCTTTACACATGGAAATAACTACACCGCTATCTCTATAAACATGGAAATATCTACACCGCCATCTGTATGAACATGGACATATCTGCACCGCTATCTGTATGAACATATAAATATCTACACCGCCATCTGTATGAAGAAGGAGATATCTACACCGCTCTCTGTATAAACATGGAAATATCTACACCGCTATCTGTATATACATGGAAATATCTACACCGCTATCTGTATAAACACGGAAATAAGTACACAGCTACCTGTATAAACATGGAAGTATCAGCACCGCTATCGGTATGAACATGGCAATATCTACACGGTTATCTGTATGAACATGGAAATATCTACACCGCTATCTGTATAAACATGGAAATATCTTCACCGCCATCTGTATGAACATCGATATACCTACACAGCCATCTGGATGAACATGGAAATATCTACACCGCTATCTGTATGAACATGGAAATATCTACACCGCTATCTGTATGAACATGGAAATATCTACACAGCCATCTGGATGAACATGAAAATGTCTACACCGCTATCTGTATGAACACGGAAATACAAACACCGCTATCTGTATGAACATGGAAATACCCTCACCGCCATCTGTATGAACAAGGATATATCTACACAGCCATCTGGATGAACAAGGAAAGATCCGCACCGCTATCTGTATGAACATGGAAATATCTACACCACTATCTGTATGAACATGGATATATCTACACAGCCATGTGGATGAACATGGAATTTTCTACACCGCTATCTGTGTAAACATGCATACATCTTCACCGCTATCTGTATAAACATGGAAATATCTACACCTTTTTCTGTATGAACATGGAAATATCTACACCGCTATCTGTGTAAACATGCATACATCTTCACCGCTATCTGTATAAACATGGAAATATCTACACCGCTATCTGTATGAATATGGAAATATCTACACCGCTATCTGTTTGAAAATGGAAATATCTACACCGCTATCTGCATGAAAATGGAAATATCTACACAGCTATCTGCACATACATGGAAATATCTACACAGCTATCTCTTTACTCATGGAAATAACTACACCGCTATCTCTATAAACATGGAAATATCTACACGGCCATCTGTATGAACATGGAAATATCTGCACCGCCATCTGTATGAACATATAAATATCTACACCGCCATCTGTATTAAGATGAAAATATCTACACTTCTATCTGTATAAACATGGAAATATCTACACCGCTACCTGTATAAACATGGAAATATCTACACCGCAATCTGTATGAACATGGAAATATCTACATCGCTTGCTGTATAAACACGGAAATATGTACACCGCTAACTGTATAAACATGGAAGTATCAGCACCGTTATCGGTAAGAACATGGCAATATCTACACGGCTATCTGTATGAACATGGAAATAGCTACACAGCCATCTGGATGAACATGGAAATATCTACACCGCTATCTGTATGAACATGGATATATCTACACAGCCATCTGGATGAACATGGAAATATCTACACCGCTATCTGTATGAACATGGATATATCTACACAGCCATCTGGATGAACATGGAAATATCTGCACCGCTATCTGTATGAACATGGAAATATCTACACCGCTATCTGTATGAACATGGATATATCTACAGAGCCATATGGATGAACATGGAAATATCTACACCGCTATCTGTGTAAACATGCATACATCTTCACCCCTATCTGTATAAACATGGAAATATCTACACTGCTATCTTTATGAACATGGAAATATCTACACCGCTAACTGTTTGAACAGGGAAATATATACACCGCTAGCTGCATGAAAATGGAAATGTCTACACAGCTTTCTGCATATACATGGAAATATCTACACAGCTATCTCTTTACACATGGAAATAACTACACCGCTATCTGTATGAACATGGAAATATCTACAGCACCATCTGTATGAACATGGAAATATCTGCACCGCCATCTGAATGAACATATAAATATCTACACCGCCATCTGTATTAAGATGGAGATATGTACACCGCTATCTGTATAAACATGGAAATATCTACACCGCTATGTGTATAAACATGGAAATATCTACACCGCTATCTGTATAAACATGGAAATATCTACACCGCTACCTGTATAAACATGGAAATATCAGCACCGCTATCAGTATGAACATGGAAGTATCTACACCGCCATCTGTATGAACATGGAAATATCTTCACCGCCATCTGTATGAACATGGAAATGTCTGCACCGCCATCTGTATGAACATATAAATATCTACACCGCCATCTGTATTAAGATGGAGATATCTACACCGCTATCTGTATAAACATGGAAATATCTACACCGCTATGTGTATAAACATGGAAATATCTACACCGCTATCTGTATAAACATGGAAATATCTACACTGCTACCTTTATAAACATGGAAATATCAGCACCGCTATCTGTATGAACATGGAAATATCTACACCGCCATCTGTGTGAACATGGAAAAATCTTCACCGCCATCTGTATGAACATGGATATATCTACACAGCCATCTGTAAGAACATGAAAATATCTTCACCGCCATCTGTATGAACATGGATATGTCTACACAGCCGTCTGGATGAACATGGAAATATCTACACCGCTATCTGTATGAACATGGAAATATCTACACCGCTATCTGTGTAAACATGCATACATCTTCACTGCTATCTGTATAAACATGGAAATATCCACACCGCTATCTGTATGAACATGGAAATATCTACACCGCTATCTGTTTGAACATGGAAATATCTACACCGCTATCTGCATGAAAATGGAAATATCTACACAGCTATCTGTATGAACATGGAAATATCTACACCGCTACCTGTATAAACACGGAAATATGTACACCGCTACCTGTATAAACATGGAAGTATCAGCACCGCTATCGGTATGAACATGGCAATATCTACACGGCTATCTGTATGAACATGGAAATATCTACACCGCTATCTGTATGAACATGGAAATATCTACACCACTATCTGTATGAACATGGAAATGGCTACACAGCCATCTGGATGAACATGGAAATATCTACACCGCTATCTGTATGAACATGGATATATCTACACAGCCATCTGGATGAACATGGAAATATCTACACCGCTATCTGTGTGAACATGGATATATCTACACAGCCATCTGGATGAACATGGAAATATCTTTACCGCTATCTCTATGAACATGGAAATATCTTCACCGCTATCTGTGTAAACATGCATACATATTCACCGCAATCTGTATAAGCATGGCAATATCTACACCGCTATCTGTATGAACATGGAAATATCTACACCGCCATCTGTATGAACATGGAAATATCTGCACCGCCATCTGTATGAACATATAAATATCTACACCGCCATCCGTATTAAGATGGAGATATCTACACAGCTATCTGTATAAACATGGAAATAACTACACCGCAATCTCTATAAACATGTAAATATTTACAATGCTATCTGGATAAACATGGAAATGTCTATAGGGCTATCTCTATAAACTTGGAAATATCTACACCACCATCTGTAGAAACATGGAAATAGCTATACCGCTGTCAGTATAAACATGGAAATATCTACAACGCTATCTCTATAAACATGGAAATATCTACAGCGCTATCTCTATAAACATGGAAATATCTACAACGCCATCTGCATGAACAAGGAAATAGCTACACCGCCATCCGTATGAACTTGGAAATATCGACACCGCTATCTGTCTGAACATGGAAATATGTACAAAGCTATCTGTATATACATGGAAATATCTACACCGCTATCTCCAGGAACATGGAAATAACTACACCGCTATCTCTATAAATGTGGAAATATCTACACCGCCATTCCTATGAACATGGAAAAACTACACCGCCATCTGTATGAACATGGAAATAGCTACACAGCCTTCTGGATGAACATGGAAATATCTTCAGCGCTATCTGTATGAACATGGATATATCTACACAGCCATCTGGATGAACATGGAAATATCTACACCGCTATCTGTATGAACATGGAAATACATACACCGCTATCTGTATTAACATGGAAATATCTACACCGCTATCTGTATGAACATGGAAATATCTACACCGCTATCTGTATGAACATGGAAATATCTTCACCGCCATCTGTATGAACATGCATATATCTACACAGCCATCTGGATGAACATGGAAATATCTGCACCGCTATCTGTATGAACATGGAAATATCTACACCGCTATCTGTATGAACATGGATATATCTACACAGCCATCTGGATGAACATGGAAATATCTACACCAATATCTGTGTAAACATGCATACATCTTCACCGCTATCTGTATAAACAAGGAAATATCTACACTGCTATCTTTATGAACATGGCAATATCTACACCGCTAACTGTTTGAACAGGGAAATATATACACCGCTATCTGCATGAAAATGGAAATGTCTACACAGCTATCTGCATATACATGGAAATATCTACACAGCTATCTCTTTACACATGGAAATAACTACACCGCTATCTGTATGAACATGGAAATATCTACACCGCCATCTGTATGAACATGGAAATATCTACACCGCCATCTGTATAAACATGGAAATATCTACACCGCTACCGGTATAAACATGGAAATATCAGCACCGCTATCAGTATGAACATGGAAGTATCTACACCGCCATCTGTATGAACATGGAAATATCTTCACCGCCATCTGTATGAACATGGAAATATCTGCACCGCCATCTGTATGAACATATAAATCTCTACACCGCCATCTGTATTAAGATGGAGATACCTACACCGCTATCTGTATAAACATGGAAATATCTACACCGCTAAGTGTATAAACATGGAAATATCTACACCGCTATCTGTATAAACATGGAAATATCGACACTGCTACCTGTATAAACATGGAAATATCAGCACCGCTATATGTATGGACATGGAAATATCTATACCGCCATCTGTATGAACATGGAAAAATCTTCACCGCCATCTGTATCAACATGGATATATCTACACAGCTTCTGTATAAGCATGGAAATATCTTCACCGCCATCTGTATGAACATGGATATGTCTTCACAGCCGTCTGGATGAACATGGAAATATCTACACCGCTATCTGTATGAACATGGAAATATCTACACCGCTATCTGTGTAAACATGCATACATCTTCACCGCTTTCTGTATAAACATGGAAATATCCACACCGCTATCTGTATGAACATGGAAATATCTACACCGCTATCTGTTTGAACATGGAAATATCTACACCGCTATCTGCATGGAAATGGAAATATCTACACAGCTATCTGTATATACATGGAAATATCTACACAGCTATCTCTTTGCACATGGAAATAACTACACCGCTATCTCTATAAATATGGAAATATCTACACCACCATCTGTATGAACATGGAAATATCTGCACCGCCATCTGTATGAACATATAAATATCTACACCGCCATCTGTATTAAGAAGGAGATATCTACACCGCTATCTGTATAAACATGGAAATATCTACACCGCTATCTGTATGAACATGGAAATATCTGCACCGCTACCTGTATAAACACGGAAATATGTACACCGCTACCTGTATAAACATGGAAGTATCAGCACCGCTATCGGTATGAACATGGCAATATCTACACGGCGATCTCTATGAACATGGAAATATCTACTCCGCTATCTGTATGAACATGGAAATATCTGCACCACTATCTGTATGAACATGGAAATAGCTACACAGCCATCTGGATGAACATGGAAATATCTACACCGCTATCTTTATGAACATGGAAATATCTACAGCGCTAACTGTTTGAACACGGAAATATCTAAACCGCTATCTGCATGAAAATGGAAATATCTACACCGCTCTCTGTATGAACATGGAAATACATACACCGCTATCTGTATGAACATGGAAATATCTACACCGCTATCTGTATGAACATGGAAATATCTACACCGCTATCTGTATGAACATGGAAATAACTGCACCGCTATCTGTTTGAGCATGGAAATATCTACACCGCTATCTGCATGAAAATGGAAATATCTACACAGCTGTCTGCACATACACGGAAATATCTACAAAGCTATCTCTTTACACATGGAATTAAGTACACCGCTATCTCTATAAACATGGAAATATCTACACCGCCATGAGTATGAACATGGAAATATCTGCACCGACATCTGTATGAACATATAAATATCTACACCGCCATCTGTATTAAGATGAAGATATCTACACCGCTATTTGTATAAACATGGAAATATCTACACCGCTACCTGTATAAACATGGAAATATCTACACCGCTATCTGTATAAACATGGAAATACCTACACCGCTACCTGTATAAACATGGAAATATCAGCACCGCTATCTGTATGAACATGGAAATATCTACACCGCTATCTGTATGAACATGGAAATATCTACACCGATATCTGTATGAACATGGAAATATCTTCACCGCCATCTCTATGAACATGGAAATATTTACACAGCCATCTGGATGAACAAGGAAATATCAGCACCGCTATCAGTATGGACATGGAAATATCTACACCGCTATCTGTATGAACATGGAAATATCTTCACTGCCATCTGTATGAACATGGATATATCTACACAGCCATCTGGATGAACATGGAAATATCTACACCGCTATCTGTTTGAACATGGAAATATCTACACCGCTATCTGCATGAAAATGGAAATATCTACACAGCTATCTGCATATACATGGAAATATCTACACACCTATCTCTTTACACATGGAAATAACTACACAGCTATCTCTATAAACATGGAAATATCTACACCGCCATCTGTATGAACATGGACATATCTGCACCGCTATCTGTATGAACATATAAATATCTACACCGCCATCTGTATGAAGAAGGAGATATCTCCACCGCTATCTGTATAAACATGGAAATATCTACACCGCTATCTGTATATACATGGAAATATCTACACCGCTATCTGTATAAACACGGAAATAAGTACACAGCTACCTGTATAAACATGGAAGTATCAGCACCGCTATCGGTATGAACATGGCAATATCTACACGGTTATCTGTATGAACATGGAAATATCTACACCGCTATCTGTATAAACATGGAAATATCTTCACCGCCATCTGTATGAACATCGATATACCTACACAGCCATCTGGATGAACATGGAAATATCTACACCGCTATCTGTATGAACATGGAAATATCTACACCGCTATCTGTATGAACATGGAAATATCTACACAGCCATCTGGATGAACATGAAAATGTCTACACCGCTATCTGTATGAACACGGAAATACATACACCGCTATCTGTATGAACATGGAAATACCCTCACCGCCATCTGTATGAACAAGGATATATCTACACAGCCATCTGGATGAACATGGAAATATATACACCGCTATCTGTGTAAACATGCATACATCTTCACCGCTATCTGTATAAACATGGAATTATCTACACTGCTATCTTTATGGACATGGAAATATCTGCACCGCTAACTGTTTGAACATGGAAATATATACACCGCTATCGGCATGTAAATGGAAATGTCTACACAGCTATCTGTATATACATGGAAATATCTACACAGCTATCTCTTTACACATGGAAATAACTACACCGCTATCTGTATGAACATGGAAATATCTACACCGCCATCTGTATGAACATGGAAATATCTGCACCGCCATCTGAATGAACATATAAATATCTACACCGCCATCTGTATTAAGATGGAGATATCTACACCGCTATCTGTATAAACATGGAAATATCTACACCGCTATGTGTATAAACATGGAAATATCTACACCGCTATCTGTATAAACATGGAAATATCTACACCGCTGCGTGTATAAACATGGAAATATCAGCACCGCTATCAGTATGAACATGGAAGTATCTACACCGCCATCTGTATGAACATGGAAATATCTTCACCGCCATCTGTATGAACATGGAAATATCTGCACCGCCATCTGTATGAACATATAAATATCTACACCGCCATCTGTATTATGATGGAGATATCTACACCGCTATCTGTATAAACATGGAAATATCTACACCGCTATGTGTATAAACATGGAAATATCTACACCGCTATAGGTATAAACATGGAAATATCTACACTGCTGCCTGTATAAACATGGAAATATCAGCACCGCTATCTGTATGAACAAGGAAATATCTACACCGCCATCTGTATGAACATGGAAAAATCTTCACCGCCATCTGTATGAACATGGATATATCTACACAGCCATCTGTATGAACATGGAAATATCTTCACCGCCATCTGTATGAACATGGATATGTCTACACAGCCGTCTGGATGAACATGGAAATATCTACACCGCTATCTGTATGAACATGGAAATATCTACACCGCAATCTGTGTAAACATGCATATATCTTCACCGCTATCTGTATAAACATGGAAATATCCACACCGCTATCTGTTTGAACATAGAAATATCTACACCGCTATTTGCATGAAAATGGAAATATCTACACAGCTATCTGCATATTCATGGAAATATCAACACAGCTATCTCTTTGCATATGGAAATAACTACACCGCTATCTCTATAAACATGGAAATATCCACACCACCATCTGTATGAACATGGAAATATCTGCACCGCCATCTGTATGAACATATAAATATCTACACCGCCATCTGTATTAAGAAGGAGATATCTACACCGCTATCTGAATAAACATGGAAATATCTACACCGCTATCTGTATGAACATGGAAATATCTACACCGCTACCTGTATAAACACGGAAATATGTACACCGCTACCTGTATAAACATGGAAGTATCAGCACCGCAATCGGTATGAACATGGCAATATCTACACGGCTATCTGTATGAACATGGAAATATCTACACCGCTATCTGTATGAACATGGAAATATCTACACCGCTATCTGTGTAAACATGCATACATCTTCACCGCTATCTGTATAAACATGGAAATATCCACACCGCTATCTGTATGAACATGGAAATATCTACACCGCTATCTGTTTGAACATGGAAATATCTACACCGCTATCTGCATGGAAATGGAAATATCTACACAGCTATCTGTATATACATGGAAATATCTACACAGCTATCTCTTTGCACATGGAAATAACTACACCACTATCTGTATAAACATGGAAATATCTACACCACCATCTGTATGAACATGGAAATATCTGCACCGCCATCTGTATGAACATATAAATATCTACACCGCCATCTGTATTAGAAGGAGATATCTACACCGCTATCTGTATAAACATGGAAATATCTACACCGCTATCTGTATGAACATGGAAATATCTACACCGCTACCTGTATAAACACGGAAATATGTACACCGATACCTGTATAAACATGGAAGTATCAGCACTGTTATCGGTATGAACATGGCAATATCTACACGGGTATCTGTATGAACATGGAAATATCTACACCGCTATCTGTATGAACATGGAAATATCTACACCACTATCTGTATGAACATGGAAATTCCTACACAGCCATGTGGATGAACATGGAAATGTCTACACCGCTATCTGTATGAACATGGATATATCTACACAGCCATCTGGATGAACATGGAAATATCTACACTGCTATCTGTATGAACATGGAAATACATACACCGCTATCAGTATGAACATGGAAATATCTACACCGCTATCTGTATGAACATGGAAATATCTACACCGCTATCTGTATGAACATGGAAATATGTTCACCGCCATCTGTATGAACATGGATATATCTACACAGCCATCTGGATGAACATGGAAATATCTGCACCGCTATCTGTATGAACATGGAAATATCTACACAGCTATCTGTATGAACATGGATATATCTACACAGCCATCTGGATGAACATGGAAATATATACACCGCTATCTGTGTAAACATGCATACATCTTCACCGCTATCTGTATAAACATAGAATTATCTACACTGCTATCTTTATGAACATGGAAATATCTGCACCGCTAACTGTTTGAACATGGAAATATATACACCGCTATCTGCATGTAAATGGAAATGTCTACACAGCTATCAGTATATACATGGAAATATCTACACAGCTATCTCTTTACACATGGAAATAACTACACCGCTATCTGTATGAACATGGAAATATCTACACCACCATCTGTATGAACATGGAAATATCTGCACCGCCATCTGAATGAACATATAAATATCTACACCGCCATCTGTATTAAGATGGAGATATCTACACCGCTATCTGTATAAACATGGAAATATCTACACCGCTATCTGTATGAACATGGAAATATCTACACCGCTATCTGTATAAACATGGAAATATCTACACCGCTACCTGTATAAACATGGAAATATCAGCACCGCTATCAGTATGAACATGGAAGTATCTACACCGCCATGTGTATGAACATGGAAATATCTTCACCGCCATCTGTATGAACATGGAAATATCTGCACCGCCATCTGTATGAACATATAAATATCTACACCACCAACTGTATTAAGATGGAGATATCTAACTGCTATGTGTATAAACATGGAAATATCTACACCGCTATGTCTATAATCATGGAAATATCTACACCGCTATCTGTATAAACATGGAAATATCTACACCGCTACCTGTATAAACATGGAAATATCAGCACCGCTATCAGTTTGAACATGGAAGTATCTACACCACCATCTGTATGAACATGGAAATATCTTCACCGCCATCTGTATGAACATGGAAATATCTGCACCGCCATCTGTATGAACATATAAATATCTACACCGCCATCTGTATTAAGATGGAGATACCTACACCGCTATCTGTATAAACATGGAAATATCTACACCGCTATGTGTATAAACATGGAAATATCTATACCACTATCTGCATAAACATGGAAATATCGACACTGCTACCTGTATAAACATGGAAATATCAGCACCGCTATCTGTATGGACATGGAAATATCTACACCGCCGTCTGTATGAACATGGAAAAATCTTCACCACCATCTGTATCAACATGGATATATCTACACAGCTTCTGTATAAGCATGGAAATATCTTCACCGCCATCTGTATGAACATGGATATGTCTACACAGCCGTCTGGATGAACATGGAAATATCTACACCGCTATCTGTATGAACATGGAGATATGAAAACCGCTGTCTGTATGAACATGGAAATATCTACACCGCTATCTGTATGAACATGGTAATATCTACACCGCTATCTGTATGAACATGGAAATATCTTCAACGCCATCTGTATGAACATGGATATATCTACACAGCCATCTGGATGAACATGGAAATATCTACACCGCTATCTGTGTAAACATGCATACATCTTCACCGCTATCTGTATAAACATGGAAATATCTACACCGCTATCTTTATGAACATGGAAATATCTACAGCGCTAACTGTTTGAACACGGAAATATCTACACCGCTATCTGCATGAAAATGGAAATATCTACACCGCTCTCTGTATGAACATGGAAATACATACACCGCTATCTGTATGAACATGGAAATATCTACACCGCTATCTGTATGAACATGGAAATATCTACACCGCTATCTGTATGAACATGGAAATATCAACACTGCTATCTGTTTGAACATGGAAATATCTACACCGCTATCTGCATGAAAATGGAAATATCTACACAGCTATCTGCATATACATGGAAATATCTATACAGCTATCTCTTTACACATGGAAATAACTACACCGCTATCTCTATAAACATGGTAATATCTACACCGCCATCTGTATGAACATGGAAATATCTGCACCGCCATCTGTATGAACATATAAATATCTACACCGCCACCTTTATTAAGATGTAGATATCTACACCGCTATCAGTATAAACATGGAAATATCTACACCGCTATGTGTATAAACATGGAAATATCTCCAACACTATCTGTATAAACATGGAAATATCTACACAGTTACCTGTATGAACATGGAAATATCAGCACCGCTATCGGTATGAACATGGAAATATCTACACCGCCATCTGCATGAACATGGAAATATCTTCACCGCCATCTGTATGAACATGGATATATCTACACAGCCATCTGGATGAACGTGGAAATATCTACACAGCCATCTGGATGAACATGGAATTATCTACACCGCTATCTGTGTAAACATGCATACATCTTCACCGCTATCTGTATAAACATGGAAATATCTACACCGTTTTCTGTATGAACATGGAAATATCTACACCGCTATCTGTGTAAACATGCATACATCTTCACCGCTCTCTGTATAAACATGGAAATATCTACACCGCTATCTGTATGAACATGGAAATATCTACACCGCTATCTGTTTGAAAATGGAAATATCTACACCGCTATCTGCATGAAAATGGAAATATCTACACAGCTGTCTGCACATACACGGAAATATCTACAAAGCTATCTCTTTACACATGGAAATAAGTACACCGCTATGTCTATAAACATGGAAATATCTACACCACCATCGGTATGAACATGGAAATATCTGCACCGACATCTGTATGAACATATAAATATCTACACCGCCATCTGTATTAAGATGAAGATATCTACACCGCTATTTGTATAAACATGGAAATATCTACACCGCTACCTGTATAAACATGGAAATATCTACACCGCTATCTGTATAAACATGGAAATACCTACACCGCTACCTGTATAAACATGGAAATATCAGCACCGCTATCTGTATGAACATGGAAATATCTACACCGCTATCTGTATGAACATGGAAATATCTACACCGATATCTGTATGAACATGGAAATATCTTCACTGCCATCTCTATGAACATGGAAATATCTACACAGCCATCTGGATGAACAAGGAAATATCAGCACCGCTATCTGTATGAACATGGAAATATCTACACCGCTATCTGTATGAACATGGAAATATCTTCACTGCCATCTGTATGAACATCGATATACCTACACAGCCATCTGGATGAACATGGAAATATCTACACCGCTATCTGTATGAACATGGAAATATCTACACCGCTATCTGCATGAAAATGGAAATATCTACACAGCTATCTGCATATACATGGAAATATCTACACACCTATCTCTTTACACATGGAAATAACTACACCGCTATCTCTATAAACGTGGAAATATCTACACCGCCATCTGTATGAACATGGACATATCTGCACCGCTATCTGTATGAACATATAAATATCTACACCGCCATCTGTATGAAGAAGGAGATATCTACACCGCTATCTGTATAAACATGGAAATATCTACACCGCTATCTGTATATACATGGAAATATCTACACCGCTATCTGTATAAACACGGAAATAAGTACACAGCTACCTGTATAAACATGGAAGTATCAGCACCGCTATCGGTATGAACATGGCAATATCTACACGGTTATCTGTATGAACATGGAAATATCTACACCGCTATCTGTATAAACATGGAAATATCTTCACCGCCATCTGTATGAACATCGATATACCTACACAGCCATCTGGATGAACATGGAAATATCTACACCGCTATCTGTATGAACATGGAAATATCTACACCGCTATCTGTATGAACATGGAAATATCTACACAGCCATCTGGATGAACATGAAAATGTCTACACCGCTATCTGTATGAACACGGAAATACATACACCGCTATCTGTATGAACATGGAAATACCCTCACCGCCATCTGTATGAACAAGGATATATCTACACAGCCATCTGGATGAACATGGAAATATATACACCGCTATCTGTGTAAACATGCATACATCTTCACCGCTATCTGTATAAACATGGAATTATCTACACTGCTATCTTTATGAACATGGAAATATCTGCACCGCTAACTGTTTGAACATGGAAATATATACACCGCTATCGGCATGTAAATGGAAATGTCTACACAGCTATCTGTATATACATGGAAATATCTACACAGCTATCTCTTTACACATGGAAATAACTACACCGCTATCTGTATGAACATGGAAATATCTACACCGCCATCTGTATGAACATGGAAATATCTGCACCGCCATCTGAATGAACATATAAATATCTACACCGCCATCTGTATTAAGATGGAGATATCTACACCGCTATCTGTATAAACATGGAAATATCTACACCGCTATGTGTATAAACATGGAAATATCTACACCGCTATCTGTATAAACATGGAAATATCTACACCGCTGCGTGTATAAACATGGAAATATCAGCACCGCTATCAGTATGAACATGGAAGTATCTACACCGCCATCTGTATGAACATGGAAATATCTTCACCGCCATCTGTATGAACATGGAAATATCTGCACCGCCATCTGTAAGAACATATAAATATCTACACCGCCATCTGTATTATGATGGAGATATCTACACCGCTATCTGTATAAACATGGAAATATCTACACCGCTATGTGTATAAACATGGAAATATCTACACCGCTATAGGTATAAACATGGAAATATCTACACTGCTGCCTGTATAAACATGGAAATATCAGCACCGCTATCTGTATGAACATGGAAATATCTACACCGCCATCTGTATGAACATGGAAATATCTGCACCGCCATCTGTATGAACATGGATATATCTACACAGCCATCTGTATGAACATGGAAATATCTTCACCGCCATCTGTATGAACATGGATATGTCTACACAGCCGTCTGGATGAACATGGAAATATCTACACCGCTATCTGTATGAACATGGAAATATCTACACCGCAATCTGTGTAAACATGCATATATCTTCACCGCTATCTGTATAAACATGGAAATATCCACACCGCTATCTGTTTGAACATAGAAATATCTACACCGCTATTTGCATGAAAATGGAAATATCTACACAGCTATCTGCATATTCACGGAAATATCAACACAGCTATCTCTTTGCATATGGAAATAACTACACCGCTATCTCTATAAACATGGAAATATCCACACCACCATCTGTATGAACATGGAAATATCTGCACCGCCATCTGTATGAACATATAAATATCTACACCGCCATCTGTATTAAGAAGGAGATATCTACACCGCTATCTGTATAAACATGGAAATATCTACACCGCTATCTGTATGAACATGGAAATATCTACACCGCTACCTGTATAAACACGGAAATATGTACACCACTACCTGTATAAACATGGAAGTATCAGCACCGCAATCGGTATGAACATGGCAATATCTACACGGCTATCTGTATGAACATGGAAATATCTACACCGCTATCTGTATGAACATGGAAATATCTACACCGCTATCTGTGTAAACATGCATACATCTTCACCGCTATCTGTATAAACATGGAAATATCCACACCGCTATCTGTATGAACATGGAAATATCTACACCGCTATCTGTTTGAACATGGAAATATCTACACCGCTATCTGCATGGAAATGGAAATATCTACACAGCTATCTGTATATACATGGAAATATCTACACAGCTATCTCTTTGCACATGGAAATAACTACACCACTATCTGTATAAACATGGAAATATCTACACCACCATCTGTATGAACATGGAAATATCTGCACCGCCATCTGTATGAACATATAAATATCTACACCGCCATCTGTATTAGAAGGAGATATCTACACCGCTATCTGTATAAACATGGAAATATCTACACCGCTATCTGTATGAACATGGAAATATCTACACCGCTACCTGTATAAACACGGAAATATGTACACCGATACCTGTATAAACATGGAAGTATCAGCACTGTTATCGGTATGAACATGGCAATATCTACACGGGTATCTGTATGAACATGGAAATATCTACACCGCTATCTGTATGAACATGGAAATATCTACACCACTATCTGTATGAACATGGAAATTCCTACACAGCCATCTGGATGAACATGGAAATGTCTACACCGCTATCTGTATGAACATGGATATATCTACACAGCCATCTGGATGAACATGGAAATATCTACACTGCTATCTGTATGAACATGGAAATACATACACCGCTATCAGTATGAACATGGAAATATCTACACCGCTATCTGTATGAACATGGAAATATCTACACCGCTATCTGTATGAACATGGAAATATCTTCACCGCCATCTGTATGAACATGGATATATCTACACAGCCATCTGGATGAACATGGAAATATCTGCACCGCTATCTGTATGAACATGGAAATATCTACACAGCTATCTGTATGAACATGGATATATCTACACAGCCATCTGGATGAACATGGAAATATATACACCGCTATCTGTGTAAACATGCATACATCTTCACCGCTATCTGTATAAACATGGAATTATCTACACTGCTATCTTTATGAACATGGAAATATCTGCACCGCTAACTGTTTGAACATGGAAATATATACACCGCTATCTGCATGTAAATAGAAATGTCTACACAGCTATCAGTATATACATGGAAATATCTACACAGCTATCTCTTTACACATGGAAATAACTACACCGCTATCTGTATGAACATGGAAATATCTACACCGCCATCTGTATGAACATGGAAATATCTGCACCGCCATCTGAATGAACATATAAATATCTACACCGCCATCTGTATTAAGATGGAGATATCTACACCGCTATCTGTATAAACATGGAAATATCTACACCGCTATCTGTATGAACATGGAAATATCTACACCGCTATCTGTATAAACATGGAAATATCTACACCGCTACCTGTATAAACATGGAAATATCAGCACCGCTATCAGTATGAACATGGAAGTATCTACACCGCCATGTGTATGAACATGGAAATATCTTCACCGCCATCTGTATGAACATGGAAATATCTGCACCGCCATCTGTATGAACATATAAATATCTACACCGCCAACTGTATTAAGATGGAGATATCTAACTGCTATGTGTATAAACATGGAAATATCTACACCGCTATGTCTATAATCATGGAAATATCTACACCGCTATCTGTATAAACATGGAAATATCTACACCGCTACCTGTATAAACATGGAAATATCAGCACCGCTATCAGTTTGAACATGGAAGTATCTACACCACCATCTGTATGAACATGGAAATATCTTCACCGCCATCTGTATGAACATGGAAATATCTGCACCGCCGTCTGTATGAACATATAAATATCTACACCGCCATCTGTATTAAGATGGAGATACCTACACCGCTATCTGTATAAACATGGAAATATCTACACCGCTATGTGTATAAACATGGAAATATCTATACCACTATCTGCATAAACATGGAAATATCGACACTGCTACCTGTATAAACATGGAAATATCAGCACCGCTATCTGTATGGACATGGAAATATCTACACCGCCGTCTGTATGAACATGGAAAAATCTTCACCACCATCTGTATCAACATGGATATATCTACACAGCTTCTGTATAAGCATGGAAATATCTTCACCGCCATCTGTATGAACATGGATATGTCTACACAGCCGTCTGGATGAACATGGAAATATCTACACCGCTATCTGTATGAACATGGAGATACGAAAACCGCTGTCTGTATGAACATGGAAATATCTACACCGCTATCTGTATGAACATGGTAATATCTACACCGCTATCTGTATGAACATGGAAATATCTTCAACGCCATCTGTATGAACATGGATATATCTACACAGCCATCTGGATGAACATGGAAATATCTACACCGCTATCTGTGTAAACATGCATACATCTTCACCGCTATCTGTATAAACATGGAAATATCTACACCGCTATCTTTATGAACATGGAAATATCTACAGCGCTAACTGTTTGAACACGGAAATATCTACACCGCTATCTGCATGAAAATGGAAATATCTACACCGCTCTCTGTATGAACATGGAAATACATACACCGCTATCTGTATGAACATGGAAATATCTACACCGCTATCTGTATGAACATGGAAATATCTACACCGCTATCTGTATGAACATGGAAATATCAACACCGCTATCTGTTTGAACATGGAAATATCTACACCGCTATCTGCATGAAAATGGAAATATCTACACAGCTATCTGCATATACATGGAAATATCTATACAGCTATCTCTTTACACATGGAAATAACTACACCGCTATCTCTATAAACATGGTAATATCTACACCGCCATCTGTATGAACATGGAAAGATCTGCACCGCCATCTGTATGAACATATAAATATCTACACCGCCACCTGTATTAAGATGTAGATATCTACACCGCTATCAGTATAAACATGGAAATATCTACACCGCTATGTGTATAAACATGGAAATATCTCCAACACTATCTGTATAAAGATGGAAATATCTACACAGTTACCTGTATGAACATGGAAATATCAGCACCGCTATCGGTATGAACATGGAAATATCTAAACCGCCATCTGCATGAACATGGAAATATCTTCACCGCCATCTGTATGAACATGGATATATCTACACAGCCATCTGGATGAACGTGGAAATATCTACACAGCCATCTGGATGAACATGGAATTATCTACACCGCTATCTGTGTAAACATGCATACATCTTCACCGCTATCTGTATAAACATGGAAATATCTACACCGTTTTCTGTATGAACATGGAAATATCTACACCGCTATCTGTGTAAACATGCATACATCTTCACCGCTCTCTGTATAAACATGGAAATATCTACACCGCTATCTGTATGAACATGGAAATATCTACACCGCTATCTGTTTGAAAATGGAAATATCTACACCGCTATCTGCATGAAAATGGAAATATCTACACAGCTGTCTGCACATACACGGAAATATCTACAAAGCTATCTCTTTACACATGGAAATAAGTACACCGCTATGTCTATAAACATGGAAATATCTACACCGCCATCGGTATGAACATGGAAATATCTGCACCGACATCTGTATGAACATATAAATATCTACACCGCCATCTGTATTAAGATGAAGATATCTACACCGCTATTTGTATAAACATGGAAATATCTACACCGCTACCTGTATAAACATGGAAATATCTACACCGCTATCTGTATAAACATGGAAATACCTACACCGCTACCTGTATAAACATGGAAATATCAGCACCGCTATCTGTATGAACATGGAAATATCTACACCGCTATCTGTATGAACATGGAAATATCTACACCGATATCTGTATGAACATGGAAATATCTTCACTGCCATCTCTATGAACATGGAAATATCTACACAGCCATCTGGATGAACAAGGAAATATCAGCACCGCTATCTGTATGAACATGGAAATATCTACACCGCTATCTGTATGAACATGGAAATATCTACACCGCTACCTGTATAAACACGGAAATATGTACACCGATACCTGTATAAACATGGAAGTATCAGCACTGTTATCGGTATGAACATGGCAATATCTACACGGGTATCTGTATGAACATGGAAATATCTACACCGCTATCTGTATGAACATGGAAATATCTACACCACTATCTGTATGAACATGGAAATTCCTACACAGCCATCTGGATGAACATGGAAATGTCTACACCGCTATCTGTATGAACATGGATATATCTACACAGCCATCTGGATGAACATGGAAATATCTACACTGCTATCTGTATGAACATGGAAATACATACACCGCTATCAGTATGAACATGGAAATATCTACACCGCTATCTGTATGAACATGGAAATATCTACACCGCTATCTGTATGAACATGGAAATATCTTCACCGCCATCTGTATGAACATGGATATATCTACACAGCCATCTGGATGAACATGGAAATATCTGCACCGCTATCTGTATGAACATGGAAATATCTACACAGCTATCTGTATGAACATGGATATATCTACACAGCCATCTGGATGAACATGGAAATATATACACCGCTATCTGTGTAAACATGCATACATCTTCACCGCTATCTGTATAAACATGGAATTATCTACACTGCTATCTTTATGAACATGGAAATATCTGCACCGCTAACTGTTTGAACATGGAAATATATACACCGCTATCTGCATGTAAATAGAAATGTCTACACAGCTATCAGTATATACATGGAAATATCTACACAGCTATCTCTTTACACATGGAAATAACTACACCGCTATCTGTATGAACATGGAAATATCTACACCGCCATCTGTATGAACATGGAAATATCTGCACCGCCATCTGAATGAACATATAAATATCTACACCGCCATCTGTATTAAGATGGAGATATCTACACCGCTATCTGTATAAACATGGAAATATCTACACCGCTATCTGTATGAACATGGAAATATCTACACCGCTATCTGTATAAACATGGAAATATCTACACCGCTACCTGTATAAACATGGAAATATCAGCACCGCTATCAGTATGAACATGGAAGTATCTACACCGCCATGTGTATGAACATGGAAATATCTTCACCGCCATCTGTATGAACATGGAAATATCTGCACCGCCATCTGTATGAACATATAAATATCTACACCGCCAACTGTATTAAGATGGAGATATCTAACTGCTATGTGTATAAACATGGAAATATCTACACCGCTATGTCTATAATCATGGAAATATCTACACCGCTATCTGTATAAACATGGAAATATCTACACCGCTACCTGTATAAACATGGAAATATCAGCACCGCTATCAGTTTGAACATGGAAGTATCTACACCACCATCTGTATGAACATGGAAATATCTTCACCGCCATCTGTATGAACATGGAAATATCTGCACCGCCGTCTGTATGAACATATAAATATCTACACCGCCATCTGTATTAAGATGGAGATACCTACACCGCTATCTGTATAAACATGGAAATATCTACACCGCTATGTGTATAAACATGGAAATATCTATACCACTATCTGCATAAACATGGAAATATCGACACTGCTACCTGTATAAACATGGAAATATCAGCACCGCTATCTGTATGGACATGGAAATATCTACACCGCCGTCTGTATGAACATGGAAAAATCTTCACCACCATCTGTATCAACATGGATATATCTACACAGCTTCTGTATAAGCATGGAAATATCTTCACCGCCATCTGTATGAACATGGATATGTCTACACAGCCGTCTGGATGAACATGGAAATATCTACACCGCTATCTGTATGAACATGGAGATACGAAAACCGCTGTCTGTATGAACATGGAAATATCTACACCGCTATCTGTATGAACATGGTAATATCTACACCGCTATCTGTATGAACATGGAAATATCTTCAACGCCATCTGTATGAACATGGATATATCTACACAGCCATCTGGATGAACATGGAAATATCTACACCGCTATCTGTGTAAACATGCATACATCTTCACCGCTATCTGTATAAACATGGAAATATCTACACCGCTATCTTTATGAACATGGAAATATCTACAGCGCTAACTGTTTGAACACGGAAATATCTACACCGCTATCTGCATGAAAATGGAAATATCTACACCGCTCTCTGTATGAACATGGAAATACATACACCGCTATCTGTATGAACATGGAAATATCTACACCGCTATCTGTATGAACATGGAAATATCTACACCGCTATCTGTATGAACATGGAAATATCAACACCGCTATCTGTTTGAACATGGAAATATCTACACCGCTATCTGCATGAAAATGGAAATATCTACACAGCTATCTGCATATACATGGAAATATCTATACAGCTATCTCTTTACACATGGAAATAACTACACCGCTATCTCTATAAACATGGTAATATCTACACCGCCATCTGTATGAACATGGAAAGATCTGCACCGCCATCTGTATGAACATATAAATATCTACACCGCCACCTGTATTAAGATGTAGATATCTACACCGCTATCAGTATAAACATGGAAATATCTACACCGCTATGTGTATAAACATGGAAATATCTCCAACACTATCTGTATAAAGATGGAAATATCTACACAGTTACCTGTATGAACATGGAAATATCAGCACCGCTATCGGTATGAACATGGAAATATCTACACCGCCATCTGCATGAACATGGAAATATCTTCACCGCCATCTGTATGAACATGGATATATCTACACAGCCATCTGGATGAACGTGGAAATATCTACACAGCCATCTGGATGAACATGGAATTATCTACACCGCTATCTGTGTAAACATGCATACATCTTCACCGCTATCTGTATAAACATGGAAATATCTACACCTTTTTCTGTATGAACATGGAAATATCTACACCGCTATCTGTGTAAACATGCATACATCTTCACCGCTATCTGTATAAACATGGAAATATCTACACCGCTATCTGTATGAATATGGAAATATCTACACCGCTATCTGTTTGAAAATGGAAATATCTACACCGCTATCTGCATGAAAATGGAAATATCTACACAGCTTTCTGCACATACATGGAAATATCTACACAGCTATCTCTTTTCACATGGAAATAACTACACCGCTATCTCTATAAACATGGAAATATCTACACGGCCATCTGTATGAACATGGAAATATCTGCACCGCCATCTGTATGAACATATAAATATCTACACCGCCATCTGTATTAAGATGAAGATATCTACACCGCTATCTGTATAAACATGGAAATATCTACACCGCTACCTGTATAAACATGGAAATATCTACACCGCTATCTGTATAAACATGGAAATACCTACACCGCTACCTGTAAAGACATGGAAATATCTACACCGCTATCTGTATGAACATGGAAATATCTACACTGATATCTGTATGAACATGGAAATATCCTCACTGCCTTCTGTATGAACATGGATATATCTACACAGCCATCTGGATGAACATGGATATATCTACCCAGCCATCTGGATGAACATGGAAATATCTACACCGCTATCTGTATGAACATGGAAATATCTACACCGCTATCTGTGTAAACATGCATACATCTTCACCGCTATCTTTATAAACATGGAAATATCTACACTGCTATCTGTTTGAACATGGAAATATCTACACCGCTATCTGCATGAGAATGGAAATATCTACACAGCTATCTGCATATACATGGAAATATCTACACAGCTATCTCTTTACACATGGAAATAACTACACCGCTATCTCTATAAACATGGAAATATCTACACTGCCATCTGTATGAACATGGAAATATCTGCACCGCCATCTGTATGAACATATAAATATCTACACCGCCACCTGTATTAAGATGGAGATATCTACACCGCTATCAGTATAAACATGGAAATATCTACACCGCTATGTGTATAAACATGGAAATATCTCCAACACTATCTGTATAAACATGGAAATATCTACACAGTTACCTGTATGAACATGGAAATATCAGCACCGCTATCGGTATGAACATGGAAATATCTACAGCGCCATCTGCATGAACATGGAAATATCTTCACCGACGTCTGTATGAACATGGATATATCTACACAGCCATCAGGATGAACGTGGAAATATCTACACAGCCATCTGGATGAACATGGAATTATCTACACCGCTATCTGTGTAAACATGCATACATCTTCACCGCTATCTGTATAAACATGGAAATATCTACACCGTTTTCTGTATGAACATGGAAATATCTACACCGCTATCTGTGTAAACATGCATACATCTTCACCGCTATCTGTATAAACATGGAAATATCTACACCGCTATCTGTATGAACATGGAAATATCTACACCGCTATCTGTTTGAACATGGAAATATCTACACCGCTATCTGCATGAAAATGGAAATATCTACACAGCTGTCTGCACATACACGGAAATATCTACAAAGCTATCTCTTTACACATGGAAATAAGTACACCGCTATGTCTATAAACATGGAAATATCTACACCGCCATCAGTATGAACATGGAAATATCTGCACCGACATCTGTATGAACATATAAATATCTACACCGCCATCTGTATTAAGATGAAGATATCTACACCGCTATTTGTATAAACATGGAAATATCTACACCGCTACCTGTATAAACATGGAAATATCTACACCGCTATCTGTATAAACATGGAAATACCTACACCGCTACCAGTATAAACATGGAAATATCAGCACCGCTATCTGTATGAACATGGAAATATCTACACCGATATCTGTATGAACATGGAAATATCTACACCGATATCTGTATGAACATGGAAATATCTTCACTGCCATCTCTATGAACATGGAAATATCTACACAGCCATCTGGATGAACAAGGAAATATCAGCACCGCTATCTGTATGAACATGGAAATATCTACACCGCTATCTGTATGAACATGGAAATATCTTCACTGTCATCTGTATGAACATGGATATATCTACACAGCCATCTGGATGAACATGGAAATATCTACACCGCTATCTGTTTGAACATGGAAATATCTACACCGCTATCTGCATGAAAATGGAAATATCTACACAGCTATCTGCATATACATAGAAATATCTACACACCTATCTCTTTACACATGGAAATAACTACACCGCTATCTCTATAAACATGGAAATATCTACACCTCCATCTGTATGAACATGGACATATCTGCACCGCTATCTGTATGAACATATAAATATCTACACCGCCATCTGTATGAAGAAGGAGATATCTACACCCCTATCTGTATAAACATGGAAATATCTACACCGCTATCTGTATATACATGGAAATATCTACACCGCTATCTGTATAAACACGGAAATAAGTACACAGCTACCTGTATAAACATGGAAGTATCAGCACCGCTATCGGTATGAACATGGCAATATCTACACGGTTATCTGTATGAACATGGAAATATCTACACCGCTATCTGTATAAACATGGAAATATCTTCACCGCCATCTGTATGAACATCGATATACCTACACAGCCATCTGGATGAACATGGAAATATCTACACCGCTATCTGTATGAACATGGAAATATCTACACCGCTATCTGAATGAACATGGAAATATCTACACAGCCATCTGGATGAACATGAAAATGTCTACACCGCTATCTGTATGAACACGGAAATACATACACCGCTATCTGTATGAACATGGAAATACCCTCACCGCCATCTGTATGAACAAGGATATATCTACACAGCCATCTGGATGAACAAGGAAATATCCGCACCGCTATCTGTATGAACATGGAAATATCTACACCACTATCTGTATGAACATGGATATATCTACACAGCCATGTGGATGAACATGGAATTATCTACACCGCTATCTGTGTAAACATGCATACATCTTCACCGCTATCTGTATAAACATGGAAATATCCACACCGCTATCTGTATGAACATTTAAATATCTACACCGCTATCTGTATGAACATGGAAATACCTTCACCGCCATCTGTATGAACATGGATATATCTACACAGCCATCTGGATGAACATGGAAATATCTACACCGCTATCTGTGTAAACATGCATACATCTTCACCGCTATCTGTATAAACATGGAAATATCTACACCGCTATCTTTATGAACCTGGAAATATCTACAGCGCTAACTGTTTGAACACGGAAATATCTAAACCGCTATCTGCATGAAAATGGAAATATCTACACCGCTCTCTGTATGAACATGGAAATACATACACCGCTATCTGTATGAACATGGAAATATCTACACCGCTATCTGTATGAACATGGAAATATCTACACCGCTATCTGTATGAACATGGAAATATCTACACCGCTATCTGTTTGAGCATGGAAATATCTACACCGCTATCTGCATGAAAATGGAAATATCTACACAGCAATCTGCATATACATGGAAATATCTATACAGCTATCTCTTTACACATGGAAATAACTACACCGCTATCTCTATAAACATGGTAATATCTACACCGCCATCTGTATGAACATGGAAATATCTGCACCGCCATCTGAATGAACATATAAATATCTACACCGCCATCTGTATTAAGATGGAGATATCTACACTGCTATGTGTATAAACATGGAAATATCTACACCGCTATGTGTATAATCACGGAAATATCTACACCGCTATCTGTATAAACATGGAAATATCTACACCGCTACCGGTATAAACATGGAAATATCAGCACCGCTATCAGTATGAACATGGAAGTATCTACACCGCCATCTGTATGAACATGGAAATATCTTCACCGCCATCTGTATGAACATGGAAATATCTGCACCGCCATCTGTATGAACATATAAATCTCTACACCGCCATCTGTATTAAGATGGAGATACCTACACCGCTATCTGTATAAACATGGAAATATCTACACCGCTATGTGTATAAACATGGAAATATCTACACCGCTATCTGTATAAACATGGAAATATCGACACTGCTACCTGTATAAACATGGAAATATCAGCACCGCTATCTGTATGGACATGGAAATATCTATACCGCCATCTGTATGAACATGGAAAAATCTTCACCGCCATCTGTATCAACATGGATATATCTAGAACGCTTCTGTATAAGCATGGAAATATCTTCACCGCCATCTGTATGAACATGGATATGTCTTCACAGCCGTCTGGATGAACATGGAAATATCTACACCGCTATCTGTATGAACATGGAAATATCTACACCGCTATCTGTGTAAACATGCATACATCTTCACCGCTTTCTGTATAAACATGGAAATATCCACACCGCTATCTGTATGAACATGGAAATATCTACACCGCTATCTGTTTGAACATGGAAATATCTACACCGCTATCTGCATGGAAATGGAAATATCTACACAGCTATCTGTATATACATGGAAATATCTACACAGCTATCTCTTTGCACATGGAAATAACTACACCGCTATCTCTATAAATATGGAAATATCTACACCACCATCTGTATGAACATGGAAATATCTGCACCGCCATCTGTATGAACATATAAATATCTACACCGCCATCTGTATTAAGAAGGAGATATCTACACCGCTATCTGTATAAACATGGAAATATCTACACCGCTATCTGTATGAACATGGAAATATCTACACCGCTACCTGTATAAACACGGAAATATGTACACCGCTACCTGTATAAACATGGAAGTATCAGCACCGCTATCGGTATGAACATGGCAATATCTACACGGCGATCTCTATGAACATGGAAATATCTACACCGCTATCTGTATGAACATGGAAATATCTGCACCACTATCTGTATGAACATGGAAATAGCTACACAGCCATCTGGATGAACATGGAAATATCTACACCGCTATCTGTATGAACATGGATATATCAACACAGCCATCTGGATGAACATGGAAATATCTACACCTTTTTCTGTATGAACATGGAAATATCTACACCGCTATCTGTGTAAACATGCATACATCTTCACCGCTATCTGTATAAACATGGAAATATCTACACGGCTATCTGTATGAATATGGAAATATCTACACCGCTATCTGTTTGAAAATGGAAATATCTACACCGCTATCTGCATGAAAATGGAAATATCTACACAGCTTTCTGCACATACATGGAAATATCTACACAGCTATCTCTTTTCACATGGAAATAACTACACCGCTATCTCTATAAACATGGAAATATCTACACGGCCATCTGTATGAACATGGAAATATCTGCACCGCCATCTGTATGAACATATAAATATCTACACCGCCATCTGTATTAAGATGAAGATATCTACACCGCTATCTGTATAAACATGGAAATATCTACACCGCTACCTGTATAAACATGGAAATATCTACACCGCTATCTGTATAAACATGGAAATACCTACACCGCTACCTGTAAAGACATGGAAATATCTACACCGCTATCTGTATGAACATGGAAATATCTACACTGATATCTGTATGAACATGGAAATATCCTCACTGCCTTCTGTATGAACATGGATATATCTACACAGCCATCTGGATGAACATGGATATATCTACACAGCCATCTGGATGAACATGGAAATATCTACACCGCTATCTGTATGAACATGGAAATATCTACACCGCTATCTGTGTAAACATGCATACATCTTCACCGCTATCTTTATAAACATGGAAATATCTACACTGCTATCTGTTTGAACATGGAAATATCTACACCGCTATCTGCATGAGAATGGAAATATCTACACAGCTATCTGCATATACATGGAAATATCTACACAGCTATCTCTTTACACATGGAAATAACTACACCGCTATCTCTATAAACATGGAAATATCTACACTGCCATCTGTATGAACATGGAAATATCTGCACCGCCATCTGTATGAACATATAAATATCTACACCGCCACCTGTATTAAGATGGAGATATCTACACCGCTATCAGTATAAACATGGAAATATCTACACCGCTATGTGTATAAACATGGAAATATCTCCAACACTATCTGTATAAACATGGAAATATCTACACAGTTACCTGTATGAACATGGAAATATCAGCACCGCTATCGGTATGAACATGGAAATATCTACAGCGCCATCTGCATGAACATGGAAATATCTTCACCGCCGTCTGTATGAACATGGATATATCTACACAGCCATCTGGATGAACGTGGAAATATCTACACAGCCATCTGGATGAACATGGAATTATCTACACCGCTATCTGTGTAAACATGCATACATCTTCACCGCTATCTGTATAAACATGGAAATATCTACACCGTTTTCTGTATGAACATGGAAATATCTACACCGCTATCTGTGTAAACATGCATACATCTTCACCGCTATCTGTATAAACATGGAAATATCTACACCGCTATCTGTATGAACATGGAAATATCTACACCGCTATCTGTTTGAACATGGAAATATCTACACCGCTATCTGCATGAAAATGGAAATATCTACACAGCTGTCTGCACATACACGGAAATATCTACAAAGCTATCTCTTTACACATGGAAATAAGTACACCGCTATGTCTATAAACATGGAAATATCTACACCGCCATCAGTATGAACATGGAAATATCTGCACCGACATCTGTATGAACATATAAATATCTACACCGCCATCTGTATTAAGATGAAGATATCTACACCGCTATTTGTATAAACATGGAAATATCTACACCGCTACCTGTATAAACATGGAAATATCTACACCGCTATCTGTATAAACATGGAAATACCTACACCGCTACCTGTATAAACATGGAAATATCAGCACCGCTATCTGTATGAACATGGAAATATCTACACCGATATCTGTATGAACATGGAAATATCTTCACTGCCATCTCTATGAACATGGAAATATCTACACAGCCATCTGGATGAACAAGGAAATATCAGCACCGCTATCTGTATGAACATGGAAATATCTACACCGCTATCTGTATGAACATGAAAATATCTTCACTGTCATCTGTATGAACATGGATATATCTACACAGCCATCTGGATGAACATGGAAATATCTACACCGCTATCTGTTTGAACATGGAAATATCTACACCGCTATCTGCATGAAAATGGAAATATCTACACAGCTATCTGCATATACATAGAAATATCTACACACCTATCTCTTTACACATGGAAATAACTACACCGCTATCTCTATAAACATGGAAATATCTACACCTCCATCTGTATGAACATGGACATATCTGCACCGCTATCTGTATGAACATATAAATATCTACACCGCCATCTGTATGAAGAAGGAGATATCTACACCCCTATCTGTATAAACATGGAAATATCTACACCGCTATCTGTATATACATGGAAATATCTACACCGCTATCTGTATAAACACGGAAATAAGTACACAGCTACCTGTATAAACATGGAAGTATCAGCACCGCTATCGGTATGAACATGGCAATATCTACACGGTTATCTGTATGAACATGGAAATATCTACACCGCTATCTGTATAAACATGGAAATATCTTCACCGCCATCTGTATGAACATCGATATACCTACACAGCCATCTGGATGAACATGGAAATATCTACACCGCTATCTGTATGAACATGGAAATATCTACACCGCTATCTGAATGAACATGGAAATATCTACACAGCCATCTGGATGAACATGAAAATGTCTACACCGCTATCTGTATGAACACGGAAATACATACACCGCTATCTGTATGAACATGGAAATACCCTCACCGCCATCTGTATGAACAAGGATATATCTACACAGCCATCTGGATGAACAAGGAAATATCCGCACCGCTATCTGTATGAACATGGAAATATCTACACCACTATCTGTATGAACATGGATATATCTACACAGCCATGTGGATGAACATGGAATTATCTACACCGCTATCTGTGTAAACATGCATACATCTTCACCGCTATCTGTATAAACATGGAAATATCCACACCGCTATCTGTATGAACATTTAAATATCTACACCGCTATCTGTATGAACATGGAAATACCTTCACCGCCATCTGTATGAACATGGATATATCTACACAGCCATCTGGATGAACATGGAAATATCTACACCGCTATCTGTGTAAACATGCATACATCTTCACCGCTATCTGTATAAACATGGAAATATCTACACCGCTATCTTTATGAACCTGGAAATATCTACAGCGCTAACTGTTTGAACACGGAAATATCTAAACCGCTATCTGCATGAAAATGGAAATATCTACACCGCTCTCTGTATGAACATGGAAATACATACACCGCTATCTGTATGAACATGGAAATATCTACACCGCTATCTGTATGAACATGGAAATATCTACACCGCTATCTGTATGAACATGGAAATATCTACACCGCTATCTGTTTGAGCATGGAAATATCTACACCGCTATCTGCATGAAAATGGAAATATCTACACAGCAATCTGCATATACATGGAAATATCTATACAGCTATCTCTTTACACATGGAAATAACTACACCGCTATCTCTATAAACATGGTAATATCTACACCGCCATCTGTATGAACATGGAAATATCTGCACCGCCATCTGAATGAACATATAAATATCTACACCGCCATCTGTATTAAGATGGAGATATCTACACTGCTATGTGTATAAACATGGAAATATCTACACCGCTATGTGTATAATCACGGAAATATCTACACCGCTATCTGTATAAACATGGAAATATCTACACCGCTACCGGTATAAACATGGAAATATCAGCACCGCTATCAGTATGAACATGGAAGTATCTACACCGCCATCTGTATGAACATGGAAATATCTTCACCGCCATCTGTATGAACATGGAAATATCTGCACCGCCATCTGTATGAACATATAAATCTCTACACCGCCATCTGTATTAAGATGGAGATACCTACACCGCTATCTGTATAAACATGGAAATATCTACACCGCTATGTGTATAAACATGGAAATATCTACACCGCTATCTGTATAAACATGGAAATATCGACACTGCTACCTGTATAAACATGGAAATATCAGCACCGCTATCTGTATGGACATGGAAATATCTATACCGCCATCTGTATGAACATGGAAAAATCTTCACCGCCATCTGTATCAACATGGATATATCTAGAACGCTTCTGTATAAGCATGGAAATATCTTCACCGCCATCTGTATGAACATGGATATGTCTTCACAGCCGTCTGGATGAACATGGAAATATCTACACCGCTATCTGTATGAACATGGAAATATCTACACCGCTATCTGTGTAAACATGCATACATCTTCACCGCTTTCTGTATAAACATGGAAATATCCACACCGCTATCTGTATGAACATGGAAATATCTACACCGCTATCTGTTTGAACATGGAAATATCTACACCGCTATCTGCATGGAAATGGAAATATCTACACAGCTATCTGTATATACATGGAAATATCTACACAGCTATCTCTTTGCACATGGAAATAACTACACCGCTATCTCTATAAATATGGAAATATCTACACCACCATCTGTATGAACATGGAAATATCTGCACCGCCATCTGTATGAACATATAAATATCTACACCGCCATCTGTATTAAGAAGGAGATATCTACACCGCTATCTGTATAAACATGGAAATATCTACACCGCTATCTGTATGAACATGGAAATATCTACACCGCTACCTGTATAAACACGGAAATATGTACACCGCTACCTGTATAAACATGGAAGTATCAGCACCGCTATCGGTATGAACATGGCAATATCTACACGGCGATCTCTATGAACATGGAAATATCTACACCGCTATCTGTATGAACATGGAAATATCTGCACCACTATCTGTATGAACATGGAAATAGCTACACAGCCATCTGGATGAACATGGAAATATCTACACCGCTATCTGTATGAACATGGATATATCAACACAGCCATCTGGATGAACATGGAAATATCTACACTGCTATCTGTATGAACATGGAAATACATACACCGCTATCTGTATGAACATGGAAATATCTACACCGCTGTCTGTATGAACATGGAAATATCTACACCGCTATCTGTATGAACATGGAAATATCTTCACCGCCATCTGTATGAACTTGGATATATCTACACAGCCATCTGGATGAACATGGAAATATCTACACCGCTATCTGTATGAACATGAATATATCTACTCAGCCATCTGGATGAACATGGAAATATATACACCGCTATCTGTGTAAACATGCATACATCTTCACCGCTATCTGTATAAACATGGAATTATCTACACTGCTATCTTTATGAACATGGAAATATCTGCACCGCTAACTGTTTGAACAGGGAAATATATACACCGCTGTCTGCATGTAAATGGAAATGTCTACACAGCTATATGCATATACATGGAAATATCTACACAGCTATCCCTTTACACATGGAAATAACTACACTGCTATCTGTATGAACATGGAAATATCTACACTGCTATCTTTATGAACATGGAAATATCTACACCGCTAACTGTTTGAACAGGGAAATATATTCACCGCTATCTGCATGAAAATGGAAATATATACACCGCTATCTGTATGAACATGGAAATATCTACACAGCTATCTCTTTACACATGGAAATATCTACACCGCCATCTGTATGAACATGGAAAAATCTTCACCGCCATCTGTATCAACATGGATATATCTACACAGCTTGTGTATAAGCATGGAAATATCTTCACCGCCATCTGTATGAACATGGATATGTCTACACAGCCGTCTGGATGAACATGGAAATATCTACACCGCTATCTGTATGAACATGGAAATATCTACCCCGCTATCTGTGTAAACATGCATACATCTTCACCGCTATCTGTATAAACATGGAAATATCCACACCGCTATCTGTATGAACATGGAAATATCTACACCGCTATCTGTATGAACATGGAAATATCTTCACCGCCATCTGTATGAACATGGATATATCTACACAGCCATCTGGATGAACATGGAAATATCTACACCGCTATCTGTGTAAACATGCATACATCTTCACCGCTATCTGTATAAACATGGAAATATCTACACCGCTATCTTTATGAACATGGAAATATCTACAGCGCTAACTGTTTGAACACGGAAATATCTAAACCGCTATCTGCATGAAAATGGAAATATCTACACCGCTCTCTGTATGAACATGGAAATACATACACCGCTATCTGTATGAACATGGAAATATCTACACCGCTATCTGTATGAACATGGAAATATCTACACCGCTATCTGTATGAACATGGAAATATCTACACCGCTATCTGTTTGAGCATGGAAATATCTACACCGCTATCTGCATGAAAATGGAAATATCTACACAGCTATCTGCATATACATGGAAATATCTATACAGCTATCTCTTTACACATGGAAATAACTACACCGCTATCTCTATAAACATGGTAATATCTACACCGCCATCTGTATGAACATGGAAATATCTGCACCGCCATCTGTATGAACATATAAATATCTACACCGCCACCTGTATTAAGATGGAGATATCTACACCGCTATCAGTATAAACATGGAAATATCTACACTGCTATGTGTATAAACATGGAAATATCTCCAACACTATCTGTATAAACATGGAAATATCTACACAGTTACCTGTATGAACATGGAAATATCAGCACCGCTATCGGTATGAACATGGAAATATCTTCAGCGCCATCTGCATGAACATGGAAATATCTTCACCGCCGTCTGTATGAACATGGATATATCTACACAGCCATCTGGATGAACGTGGAAATATCTACACAGCCATCTGGATGAACATGGAATTATCTACACCGCTATCTGTGTAAACATGCATACATCTTCACCGCTATCTGTATAAACATGGAAATATCTACACCGTTTTCTGTATGAATATGGAAATATCTACACCGCTATCTGTGTAAACATGCATACATCTTCACCGCTATCTGTATAAACATGGAAATATCTACACCGCTATCTGTATGAACATGGAAATATCTACACCGCTATCTGTTTGAAAATGGAAATATCTACACCGCTATCTGCATGAAAATGGAAATATCTACACAGCTGTCTGCACATACACGGAAATATCTACAAAGCTATCTCTTTACACATGGAATTAAGTACACCGCTATCTCTATAAACATGGAAATATCTACAACGCCATGAGTATGAACATGGAAATATCTGCACCGACATCTGTATGAACATATAAATATCTACACCGCCATCTGTATTAAGATGAAGATATCTACACCGCTATTTGTATAAACATGGAAATATCTACACCGCTACCTGTATAAACATGGAAATATCTACACCGCTATCTGTATAAACATGGAAATACCTACACCGCTACCTGTATAAACATGGAAATATCAGCACCGCTATCTGTATGAACATGGAAATATCTACACCGCTATCTGTATGAACATGGAAATATCTACACCGATATCTGTATGAACATGGAAATATCTTCACCGCCATCTCTATGAACATGGAAATATTTACACAGCCATCTGGATGAACAAGGAAATATCAGCACCGCTATCAGTATGGACATGGAAATATCTACACCGCTATCTGTATGAACATGGAAATATCTTCACTGCCATCTGTATGAACATGGATATATCTACACAGCCATCTGGATGAACATGGAAATATCTACACCGCTATCTGTTTGAACATGGAAATATCTACACCGCTATCTGCATGAAAATGGAAATATCTACACAGCTATCTGCATATACATGGAAATATCTACACACCTATCTCTTTACACATGGAAATAACTACACCGCTATCTCTATAAACATGGAAATATCTACACCGCCATCTGTATGAACATGGACATATCTGCACCGCTATCTGTATGAACATATAAATATCTACACCGCCATCTGTATGAAGAAGGAGATATCTACACCGCTATCTGTATAAACATGGAAATATCTACACCGCTATCTGTATATACATGGAAATATCTACACCGCTATCTGTATAAACACGGAAATAAGTACACAGCTACCTGTATAAACATGGAAGTATCAGCACCGCTATCGGTATGAACATGGCAATATCTACACGGTTATCTGTATGAACATGGAAATATCTACACCGCTATCTGTATAAACATGGAAATATCTTCACCGCCATCTGTATGAACATCGATATACCTACACAGCCATCTGGATGAACATGGAAATATCTACACCGCTATCTGTATGAACATGGAAATATCTACACCGCTATCTGTATGAACATGGAAATATCTACACAGCCATCTGGATGAACATGAAAATGTCTACACCGCTATCTGTATGAACACGGAAATACATACACCGCTATCTGTATGAACATGGAAATACCCTCACCGCCATCTGTATGAACAAGGATATATCTACACAGCCATCTGGATGAACATGGAAATATATACACCGCTATCTGTGTAAACATGCATACATCTTCACCGCTATCTGTATAAACATGGAATTATCTACACTGCTATCTTTATGAACATGGAAATATCTGCACCGCTAACTGTTTGAACATGGAAATATATACACCGCTATCTGCATGTAAATGGAAATGTCTACACAGCTATCTGTATATACATGGAAATATCTACACAGCTATCTCTTTACACATGGAAATAACTACACCGCTATCTGTATGAACATGGAAATATCTACACCGCCATCTGTATGAACATGGAAATATCTGCACCGCCATCTGAATGAACATATAAATATCTACACCGCCATCTGTATTAAGATGGAGATATCTACACCGCTATCTGTATAAACATGGAAATATCTACACCGCTATGTGTATAAACATGGAAATATCTACGCCGCTATCTGTATAAACATGGAAATATCTACACCGCTGCGTGTATAAACATGGAAATATCAGCACCGCTATCAGTATGAACATGGAAGTATCTACACCGCCATCTGTATGAACATGGAAATATCTTCACCGCCATCTGTATGAACATGGAAATATCTGCACCGCCATCTGTATGAACATATAAATATCTACACCGCCATCTGTATTATGATGGAGATATCTACACCGCTATCTGTATAAACATGGAAATATCTACACCGCTATGTGTATAAACATGGAAATATCTACACCGCTATAGGTATAAACATGGAAATATCTACACTGCTGCCTGTATAAACATGGAAATATCAGCACTGCTATCTGTATGAACATGGAAATATCTACACCGCCATCTGTATGAACATGGAAAAATCTTCACCGCCATCTGTATGAACATGGATATATCTACACAGCCATCTGTATGAACATGGAAATATCTTCACCGCCATCTGTATGAACATGGATATGTCTACACAGCCGTCTGGATGAACATGGAAATATCTACACCGCTATCTGTATGAACATGGAAATATCTACACCGCAATCTGTGTAAACATGCATATATCTTCACCGCTATCTGTATAAACATGGAAATATCCACACCGCTATCTGTTTGAACATAGAAATATCTACACCGCTTTTTGCATGAAAATGGAAATATCTACACAGCTATCTGCATATACATGGAAATATCAACACAGCTATCTCTTTGCATATGGAAATAACTACACCGCTATCTCTATAAACATGGAAATATCCACACCACCATCTGTATGAACATGGAAATATCTGCACCGCCATCTGTATGAACATATAAATATCTACACCGCCATCTGTATTAAGAAGGAGATATCTACACCGCTATCTGTATAAACATGGAAATATCTACACCGCTATCTGTATGAACATGGAAATATCTACACCGCTACCTGTATAAACACGGAAATATGTACACCGCTACCTGTATAAACATGGAAGTATCAGCACCGCAATCGGTATGAACATGGCAATATCTACACGGCTATCTGTATGAACATGGAAATATCTACACCGCTATCTGTATGAACATGGAAATATCTACACCGCTATCTGTGTAAACATGCATACATCTTCACCGCTATCTGTATAAACATGGAAATATCCACACCGCTATCTGTATGAACATGGAAATATCTACACCGCTATCTGTTTGAACATGGAAATATCTACACCGCTATCTGCATGGAAATGGAAATATCTACACAGCTATCTGTATATACATGGAAATATCTACACAGCTATCTCTTTGCACATGGAAATAACTACACCACTATCTGTATAAACATGGAAATATCTACACCACCATCTGTATGAACATGGAAATATCTGCACCGCCATCTGTATGAACATATAAATATCTACACCGCCATCTGTATTAGAAGGAGATATCTACACCGCTATCTGTATAAACATGGAAATATCTACACCGCTATCTGTATGAACATGGAAATATCTACACCGCTACCTGTATAAACACGGAAATATGTACACCGATACCTGTATAAACATGGAAGTATCAGCACTGTTATCGGTATGAACATGGCAATATCTACACGGGTATCTGTATGAACATGGAAATATCTACACCGCTATCTGTATGAACATGGAAATATCTACACCACTATCTGTATGAACATGGAAATTCCTACACAGCCATCTGGATGAACATGGAAATGTCTACACCGCTATCTGTATGAACATGGATATATCTACACAGCCATCTGGATGAACATGGAAATATCTACACTGCTATCTGTATGAACATGGAAATACATACACCGCTATCAGTATGAACATGGAAATATCTACACCGCTATCTGTATGAACATGGAAATATCTACACCGATATCTGTATGAACATGGAAATATCTTCACCGCCATCTGTATGAACATGGATATATCTACACAGCCATCTGGATGAACATGGAAATATCTGCACCGCTATCTGTATGAACATGGAAATATCTACACAGCTATCTGTATGAACATGGATATATCTACACAGCCATCTGGATGAACATGGAAATATATACACCGCTATCTGTGTAAACATGCATACATCTTCACCGCTATCTGTATAAACATGGAATTATCTTCACTGCTATCTTTATGAACATGGAAATATCTGCACCGCTAACTGTTTGAACATGGAAATATATACACCGCTATCTGCATGTAAATGGAAATGTCTACACAGCTATCAGTATATACATGGAAATATCTACACAGCTATCTCTTTACACATGGAAATAACTACACCGCTATCTGTATGAACATGGAAATATCTACACCGCCATCTGTATGAACATGGAAATATCTGCACCGCCATCTGAATGAACATATAAATATCTACACCGCCATCTGTATTAAGATGGAGATATCTACACCGCTATCTGTATAAACATGGAAATATCTACACCGCTATCTGTATGAACATGGAAATATCTACACCGCTATCTGTATAAACATGGAAATATCTACACCGCTACCTGTATAAACATGGAAATATCAGCACCGCTATCAGTATGAACATGGAAGTATCTACACCGCCATGTGTATGAACATGGAAATATCTTCACCGCCATCTGTATGAACATGGAAATATCTGCACCGCCATCTGTATGAACATATAAATATCTACACCGCCAACTGTATTAAGATGGAGATATCTAACTGCTATGTGTATAAACATGGAAATATCTACACCGCTATGTCTATAATCATGGAAATATCTACACCGCTATCTGTATAAACATGGAAATGTCTACACCGCTACCTGTATAAACATGGAAATATCAGCACCGCTATCAGTTTGAACATGGAAGTATCTACACCACCATCTGTATGAACATGGAAATATCTTCACCGCCATCTGTATGAACATGGAAATATCTGCACCGCCATCTGTATGAACATATAAATATCTACACCGCCGTCTGTATTAAGATGGAGATACCTACACCGCTATCTGTATAAACATGGAAATATCTACACCGCTATGTGTATAAACATGGAAATATCTATACCACTATCTGCATAAACATGGAAATATCGACACTGCTACCTGTATAAACATGGAAATATCAGCACCGCTATCTGTATGGACATGGAAATATCTACACCGCCGTCTGTATGAACATGGAAAAATCTTCACCACCATCTGTATCAACATGGATATATCTACACAGCTTCTGTATAAGCATGGAAATATCTTCACCGCCATCTGTATGAACATGGATATGTCTACACAGCCGTCTGGATGAACATGGAAATATCTACACCGCTATCTGTATGAACATGGAGATACGAAAACCGCTGTCTGTATGAACATGGAAATATCTACACCGCTATCTGTATGAACATGGTAATATCCACACCGCTATCTGTATGAACATGGAAATATCTTCAACGCCATCTGTATGAACATGGATATATCTACACAGCCATCTGGATGAACATGGAAATATCTACACCGCTATCTGTGTAAACATGCATACATCTTCACCGCTATCTGTATAAACATGGAAATATCTACACCGCTATCTTTATGAACATGGAAATATCTACAGCGCTAACTGTTTGAACACGGAAATATCTACACCGCTATCTGCATGAAAATGGAAATATCTACACCGCTCTCTGTATGAACATGGAAATACATACACCGCTATCTGTATGAACATGGAAATATCTACACCGCTATCTGTATGAACATGGAAATATATACACCGCTATCTGTATGAACATGGAAATATCAACACCGCTATCTGTTTGAACATGGAAATATCTACACCGCTATCTGCATGAAAATGGAAATATCTACACAGCTATCTGCATATACATGGAAATATCTATACAGCTATCTCTTTACACATGGAAATAACTACACCGCTATCTCTATAAACATGGTAATATCTACACCGCCATCTGTATGAACATGGAAATATCTGCACCACCATCTGTATGAACATATAAATATCTACACCGCCACCTGTATTAAGATTGAGATATCTACACCGCTATCAGTATAAACATGGAAATATCTACACCGCTATGTGTATAAACATGGAAATATCTCCAACACTATCTGTATAAACATGGAAATATCTACACAGTTACCTGTATGAACATGGAAATATCAGCACCGCTATCGGTATGAACATGGAAATATCTACACCGCCATCTGCATGAACATGGAAATATCTTCACCGCCATCTGTATGAACATGGATATATCTACACAGCCATCTGGATGAACGTGGAAATATCTACACAGCCATCTGGATGAACATGGAATTATCTACACCGCTATCTGTGTAAACATGCATACATCTTCACCGCTATCTGTATAAACATGGAAATATCTACACCGTTTTCTGTATGAACATGGAAATATCTACACCGCTATCTGTGTAAACATGCATACATCTTCACCGCTCTCTGTATAAACATGGAAATATCTACACCGCTATCTGTATGAACATGGAAATATCTACACCGCTATCTGTTTGAAAATGGAAATATCTACACCGCTATCTGCATGAAAATGGAAATATCTACACAGCTGTCTGCACATACACGGAAATATCTACAAAGCTATCTCTTTACACATGGAAATAAGTACACCGCTATGTCTATAAACATGGATATATCTACACCGCCATCGGTATGAACATGGAAATATCTGCACCGACATCTGTATGAACATATAAATATCTACACCGCCATCTGTATTAAGATGAAGATATCTACACCGCTATTTGTATAAACATGGAAATATCTACACCGCTACCTGTATAAACATGGAAATATCTACACCGCTATCTGTATAAACATGGAAATACCTACACCGCTACCTGTATAAACATGGAAATATCAGCACCGCTATCTGTATGAACATGGAAATATCTACACCGCTATCTGTATGAACATGGAAATATCTACACCGATATCTGTATGAACATGGAAATATCTTCACTGCCATCTCTATGAACATGGAAATATCTACACAGCCATCTGGATGAACAAGGAAATATCAGCACCGCTATCTGTATGAACATGGAAATATCTACACCGCTATCTGTATGAACATGGAAATATCTTCACTGCCATCTGTATGAACATGGATATATCTACACAGCCATCTGGATGAACATGGAAATATCTACACCGCTATCTGTTTGAACATGGAAATATCTACACCGCTATCTGCATGAAAATGGAAATATCTACACAGCTATCTGCATATACATAGAAATATCTACACACCTATCTCTTTACACATGGAAATAACTACACCGCTATCTCTATAAACATGGAAATATCTACACCTCCATCTGTATGAACATGGACATATCTGCACCGCTATCTGTATGAACATATAAATATCTACACCGCCATCTGTATGAAGAAGGAGATATCTACACCGCTATCTGTATAAACATGGAAATATGTACACCGCTATCTGTATATACATGGAAATATCTACACCGCTATCTGTATAAACACGGAAATAAGTACACAGCTACCTGTATAAACATGGAAGTATCAGCACCGCTATCGGTATGAACATGGCAATATCTACACGGTTATCTGTATGAACATGGAAATATCTACACCGCTATCTGTATAAACATGGAAATATCTTCACCGCCATCTGTATGAACATCGATATACCTACACAGCCATCTGGATGAACATGGAAATATCTACACCGCTATCTGTATGAACATGGAAATATCTACACCGCTATCTGAATGAACATGGAAATATCTACACAGCCATCTGGATGAACATGAAAATGTCTACACCGCTATCTGTATGAACACGGAAATACATACACCGCTATCTGTATGAACATGGAAATACCCACACCGCCATCTGTATGAACAAGGATATATCTACACAGCCATCTGGATGAACAAGGAAATATCCGCACCGCTATCTGTATGAACATGGAAATATCTACACCACTATCTGTATGAACATGGATATATCTACACAGCCATGTGGATGAACATGGAATTATCTACACCGCTATCTGTGTAAACATGCATACATCTTCACCGCTATCTGTATAAACATGGAAATATCTACACCTTTTTCTGTATGAACATGGAAATATCTACACCGCTATCTGTGTAAACATGCATACATCTTCACCGCTATCTGTATAAACATGGAAATATCTACACCGCTATCTGTATGAATATGGAAATATCTACACCGCTATCTGTTTGAAAATGGAAATATCTACACCGCTATCTGCATGAAAATGGAAATATCTACACAGCTATCTGCACATACATGGAAATATCTACACAGCTATCTCTTTTCACATGGAAATGACTACACCGCTATCTCTATAAACATGGAAATATCTACACGGCCATCTGTATGAACATGGAAATATCTACACCGCCATCTGTATTAAGATGAAGATATCTACACCGCTATCTGTATAAACATGGAAATATCTACACCGCTACCTGTATAAACATGGAAATATCTACACCGCTATCTGTATAAACATGGAAATACCTACACCGCTACCTGTAAAGACATGGAAATATCTACACCGCTATCTGTATGAACATGGAAATATCTACACTGATATCTGTATGAACATGGAAATATCCTCACTGCCTTCTGTATGAACATGGATATATCTACACAGCCATCTGGATGAACATGGATATATCTACACAGCCATCTGGATGAACATGGAAATATCTACACCGCTATCTGTATGAACATGGAAATATCTACACCGCTATCTGTGTAAACATGCATACATCTTCACCGCTATCTTTATAAACATGGAAATATCTACACTGCTATCTGTTTGAACATGGAAATATCTACACCGCTATCTGCATGAGAATGGAAATATCTACACAGCTATCTGCATATACATGGAAATATCTACACAGCTATCTCTTTACACATGGAAATAACTACACTGCTATCTCTATAAACATGGTAATATCTACACCGCCATCTGTATGAACATGGAAATATCTTCACCGCCATCTGTATGAACATGGAAATATCTGCACCGCCATCTGTATGAACATATAAATATCTACACCGCCATCTGTATTAAGATGGAGATATCTACACCGCTATCAGTATAAACATGGAAATATCTACACCGCTATGTGTATAAACATGGAAATATCTACACCGCTATCTGTATAAACATGGAAATATCTACACTGCTACCTGTATAAACATGGAAGTATCAGCACCGCTATCTGTATGAACATGGAAATATCTACACCGCCATCTGTATGAACATGGAAAAATCTTCACCGCCATCTGTATCAACATGGATATATCTACACAGCCATCTGGATGAACATGGAAATATCTTCACAGCCATCTGTATGAACATGGATATGTCTACACAGCCGTCTGGATGAACATGGAAATATCTACACCGCTATCTGTATGAACATGGAAATATCTACACCGCTATCTGTTTGTACATGGAAATATCTACACCGCTATCTGCATGAAAATGGAAATATCTACACAGCTATCTGCATATACATGGAAATATCTATACAGCTATCTCTTTACACATGGAAATAACTACACCGCTATCTCTATAAACATGGTAATATCTACACCGCCATCTGTATGAACATGGAAATATCTGCACCGCCATCTGTATGAACATATAAATATCTACACCGCCACCTGTATTAAGATGGAGATATCTACACCGCTATCAGTATAAACATGGAAATATCTACACCGCTATGTGTATAAACATGGAAATATCTCCAACACTATCTGTATAAACATGGAAATATCTACACAGTTACCTGTATGAACATGGAAATATCAGCACCGCTATCGGTATGAACATGGAAATATCTACACCGCCATCTGCATGAACATGGAAATATCTTCACCGCCATCTGTATGAACATGGATATATCTACACAGCCATCTGGATGAACGTGGAAATATCTACACAGCCATCTGGATGAACATGGAATTATCTACACCGCTATCTGTGTAAACATGCATACATCTTCACCGCTATCTGTATAAACATGGAAATATCTACACCGTTTTCTGTATGAACATGGAAATATCTACACCGCTATCTGTGTAAACATGCATACATCTTCACCGCTCTCTGTATAAACATGGAAATATCTACACCGCTATCTGTATGAACATGGAAATATCTACACCGCTATCTGTTTGAAAATGGAAATATCTACACCGCTATCTGCATGAAAATGGAAATATCTACACAGCTGTCTGCACATACACGGAAATATCTACAAAGCTATCTCTTTACACATGGAAATAAGTACACCGCTATGTCTATAAACATGGAAATATCTACACCGCCATCAGTATGAACATGGAAATATCTGCACCGACATCTGTATGAACATATAAATATCTACACCGCCATCTGTATTAAGATGAAGATATCTACACCGCTATTTGTATAAACATGGAAATATCTACACCGCTACCTGTATAAACATGGAAATATCTACACCGCTATCTGTATAAACATGGAAATACCTACACCGCTACCTGTATAAACATGGAAATATCAGCACCGCTATCTGTATGAACATGGAAATATCTACACCGCTATCTGTATGAACATGGAAATATCTACACCGATATCTGTATGAACATGGAAATATCTTCACTGCCATCTCTATGAACATGGAAATATCTACACAGCCATCTGGATGAACAAGGAAATATCAGCACCGCTATCTGTATGAACATGGAAATATCTACACCGCTATCTGTATGAACATGGAAATATCTTCACTGCCATCTGTATGAACATGGATATATCTACACTGCCATCTGGATGAACATGGAAATATCTACACCGCTATCTGTTTGAACATGGAAATATCTACACCGCTATCTGCATGAAAATGGAAATATCTACACAGCTATCTGCATATACATAGAAATATCTACACACCTATCTCTTTACACATGGAAATAACTACACCGCTATCTTTATAAACATGGAAATATCTACACCTCCATCTGTATGAACATGGACATATCTGCACCGCTATCTGTATGAACATATAAATATCTACACCGCCATCTGTATGAAGAAGGAGATATCTACACCGCTATCTGTATAAACATGGAAATATCTACACCGCTATCTGTATATACATGGAAATATCTACACCGCTATCTGTATAAACACGGAAATAAGTACACAGCTACCTGTATAAACATGGAAGTATCAGCACCGCTATCGGTATGAACATGGCAATATCTACACGGTTATCTGTATGAACATGGAAATATCTACACCGCTATCTGTATAAACATGGAAATATCTTCACCGCCATCTGTATGAACATCGATATACCTACACAGCCATCTGGATGAACATGGAAATATCTACACCGCTATCTGTATGAACATGGAAATATCTACACCGCTATCTGAATGAACATGGAAATATCTACACAGCCATCTGGATGAACATGAAAATGTCTACACCGCTATCTGTATGAACACGGAAATACATACACCGCTATCTGTATGAACATGGAAATACCCTCACCGCCATCTGTATGAACAAGGATATATCTACACAGCCATCTGGATGAACAAGGAAATATCCGCGCCGCTATCTGTATGAACATGGAAATATCTACACCACTATCTGTATGAACATGGATATATCTACACAGCCATGTGGATGAACATGGAATTATCTACACCGCTATCTGTGTAAACATGCATACATCTTCACCGCTATCTGTATAAACATGGAAATATCTACACCTTTTTCTGTATGAACATGGAAATATCTACACCGCTATCTGTGTAAACATGCATACATCTTCACCGCTATCTGTATAAACATGGAAATATCTACACCGCTATCTGTATGAATATGGAAATATCTACATCGCTATCTGTTTGAAAATGGAAATATCTACACCGCTATCTGCATGAAAATGGAAATATCTACACAGCTATCTGCACATACATGGAAATATCTACACAGCTATCTCTTTTCACATGGAAATAACTACACCGCTATCTCTATAAACATGGAAATATCTACACGGCCATCTGTATGAACATGGAAATATCTGCACCGCCATCTGTATGAACATATAAATATCTACACCTCCATCTGTATTAAGATGAAGATATCTACACCGCTATCTGTATAAACATGGAAATATCTACACCGCTACCTGTATAAACATGGAAATATCTACACCGCTATCTGTATAAACATGGAAATACCTACACCGCTACCTGTAAAGACATGGAAATATCTACACCGCTATCTGTATGAACATGGAAATATCTACACTGATATCTGTATGAACATGGAAATATCCTCACTGCCTTCTGTATGAACATGGATATATCTACAGAGCCATCTGGATGAACATGGATATATCTACACAGCCATCTGGATGAACATGGAAATATCTACACCGCTATCTGTATGAACATGGAAATATCTACACCGCTATCTGTGTAAACATGCATACATCTTCACCGCTATCTTTATAAACATGGAAATATCTACACTGCTATCTGTTTGAACATGGAAATATCTACACCGCTATCTGCATGAGAATGGAAATATCTACACAGCTATCTGCATATACATGGAAATATCTACACAGCTATCTCTTTACACATGGAAATAACTACACCGCTATCTCTATAAACATGGTAATATCTACACCGCCATCTGTATGAACATGGAAATATCTTCACCGCCATCTGTATGAACATGGAAATATCTGCACCGCCATCTGTATGAACATATAAATATCTACACCGCCATCTGTATTAAGATGGAGATATCTACACCGCTATCAGCATAAACATGGAAATATCTACACCGCTATGTGTATAAACATGGAAATATCTACACCGCTATCTGTATAAACATGGAAATATCTACACTGCTACCTGTACAAACATGGAAGTATCAGCACCGCTATCTGTATGAACATGGAAATATCTACACCGCCATCTGTATGAACATGGAAAAATCTTCACCGCCATCTGTATGAACATGGATATATCTACACAGCCATCTGTATGAAATTGGAAATATCTTCACAGCCATCTGTATGAACATGGATATGTCTACACAGCCGTCTGGATGAACATGGAAATATCTACACCGCTATCTGTATGAACATGGAAATATCTACACCGCTATCTGTTTGTACATGGAAATATCTACACCGCTATCTGCATGAAAATGGAAATATCTACACAGCTATCTGCATATACATGGAAATATCTATACAGCTATCTCTTTACACATGGAAATAACTACACCGCTATCTCTATAAACATGGTAATATCTACACCGCCATCTGTATGAACATGGAAATATCTGCACCGCCATCTGTATGAACATATAAATATCTACACCGCCACCTGTATTAAGATGGAGATATCTACACCGCTATCAGTATAAACATGGAAATATCTACACCGCTATGTGTATAAACATGGAAATATCTCCAACACTATCTGTATAAACATGGAAATATCTACACAGTTACCTGTATGAACATGGAAATATCAGCACCGCTATCGGTATGAACATGGAAATATCTACACCGCCATCTGCATGAACATGGAAATATCTTCACCGCCATCTGTATGAACATGGATATATCTACACAGCCATCTGGATGAACGTGGAAATATCTACACAGCCATCTGGATGAACATGGAATTATCTACACCGCTATCTGTGTAAACATGCATACATCTTCACCGCTATCTGTATAAACATGGAAATATCTACACCGTTTTCTGTATGAACATGGAAATATCTACACCGCTATCTGTGTAAACATGCATACATCTTCACCACTCTCTGTATAAACATGGAAATATCTACACCGCTATCTGTATGAACATGGAAATATCTACACCGCTATCTGTTTGAAAATGGAAATATCTACACCGCTATCTGCATGAAAATGGAAATATCTACACAGCTGTCTGCACATACACGGAAATATCTACAAAGCTATCTCTTTACACATGGAAATAAGTACACCGCTATGTCTATAAACATGGAAATATCTACACCGCCATCAGTATGAACATGGAAATATCTGCACCGACATCTGTATGAACATATAAATATCTACACCGCCATCTGTATTAAGATGAAGATATCTACACCGCTATTTGTATAAACATGGAAATATCTACACCGCTACCTGTATAAACATGGAAATATCTACACCGCTATCTGTATAAACATGGAAATACCTACACCGCTACCTGTATAAACATGGAAATATCAGCACCGCTATCTGTATGAACATGGAAATATCTACACCGCTATCTGTATGAACATGGAAATATCTACACCGATATCTGTATGAACATGGAAATATCTTCACTGCCATCTCTATGAACATGGAAATATCTACACAGCCATCTGGATGAACAAGGAAATATCAGCACCGCTATCTGTATGAACATGGAAATATCTACACCGCTATCTGTATGAACATGGAAATATCTTCACTGCCATCTGTATGAACATGGATATATCTACACAGCCATCTGGATGAACATGGAAATATCTACACCGCTATCTGTTTGAACATGGAAATATCTACACCGCTATCTGCATGAAAATGGAAATATCTACACAGCTATCTGCATATACATAGAAATATCTACACACCTATCTCTTTACACATGGAAATAACTACACCGCTATCTCTATAAACATGGAAATATCTACACCTCCATCTGTATGAACATGGACATATCTGCACCGCTATCTGTATGAACATATAAATATCTACACCGCCATCTGTATGAAGAAGGAGATATCTACACCGCTATCTGTATAAACATGGAAATATCTACACCGCTATCTGTATATACATGGAAATATCTACACCGCTATCTGTATAAACACGGAAATAAGTACACAGCTACCAGTATAAACATGGAAGTATCAGCACCGCTATCGGTATGAACATGGCAATATCTACACGGTTATCTGTATGAACATGGAAATATCTACACCGCTATCTGTATAAACATGGAAATATCTTCACCGCCATCTGTATGAACATCGATATACCTACACAGCCATCTGGATGAACATGGAAATATCTACACCGCTATCTGTATGAACATGGAAATATCTACACCGCTATCTGAATGAACATGGAAATATCTACACAGCCATCTGGATGAACATGAAAATGTCTACACCGCTATCTGTATGAACACGGAAATACATACACCGCTATCTGTATGAACATGGAAATACCCTCACCGCCATCTGTATGAACAAGGATATATCTACACAGCCATCTGGATGAACAAGGAAATATCCGCACCGCTATCTGTATGAACATGGAAATATCTACACCACTATCTGTATGAACATGGATATATCTACACAGCCATGTGGATGAACATGGAATTATCTACACCGCTATCTGTGTAAACATGCATACATCTTCACCGCTATCTGTATAAACATGGAAATATCTACACCTTTTTCTGTATGAACATGGAAATATCTACACCGCTATCTGTGTAAACATGCATACATCTTCACTGCTATCTGTATAAACATGGAAATATCTACACCGCTATCTGTATGAATATGGAAATATCTACACCGCTATCTGTTTGAAAATGGAAATATCTACACCGCTATCTGCATGAAAATGGAAATATCTACACAGCTATCTGCACATACATGGAAATATCTACACAGCTATCTCTTTTCACATGGAAATAACTACACCGCTATCTCTATAAACATGGAAATATCTACACGGCCATCTGTATGAACATGGAAATATCTGCACCGCCATCTGTATGAACATATAAATATCTACACCGCCATCTGTATTAAGATGAAGATATCTACACCGCTATCTGTATAAACATGGAAATATCTACACCGCTACCTGTATAAACATGGAAATATCTACACCGCTATCTGTATAAACATGGAAATACCTACACTGCTACCTGTAAAGACATGGAAATATCTACACCGCTATCTGTATGAACATGGAAATATCTACACTGATATCTGTATGAACATGGAAATATCCTCACTGCCTTCTGTATGAACATGGATATATCTACACAGCCATCTGGATGAACATGGATACATCTACACAGCCATCTGGATGAACATGGAAATATCTACACCGCTATCTGTGTAAACATGCATACATCTTCACCGCTATCTTTATAAACATGGAAATATCTACACTGCTATCTGTTTGAACATGGAAATATCTACACCGCTATCTGCATGAGAATGGAAATATCTACACAGCTATCTGCATATACATGGAAATATCTACACAGCTATCTCTTTACACATGGAAATAACTACACCGCTATCTCTATAAACATGGTAATATCTACACCGCCATCTGTATGAACATGGAAATATCTTCACCGCCATCTGTATGAACATGGAAATATCTGCACCGCCATCTGTATGAACATATAAATATCTACACCGCCATCTGTATTAAGATGGAAATATCTACACCGCTATCAGTATAAACATGGAAATATCTACACCGCTATGTGTATAAACATGGAAATATCTACACCGCTATCTTTATAAACATGGAAATATCTACACTGCTACCTGTATAAACATGGAAGTTTCAGCACCGCTATCTGTATGAACATGGAAATATCTACACCGCCATCTGTATGAACATGGAAAAATCTTCACCGCCATCTGTATGAAGATGCATATATCTACACAGCCATCTGTATGAAAATGGAAATATCTTCACAGCCATCTGTATGAACATGGATATGTCTACACAGCCGTCTGGATGAACATGGAAATATCTACACCGCTATCTGTATGAACATGGAAATATCTACACCGCTATCTGTTTGTACATGGAAATATCTACACCGCTATCTGCATGAAAATGGAAATATCTACACAGCTATCTGCATATACATGGAAATATCTATACAGCTATCTCTTTACACATGGAAATAACTACACCGCTATCTCTATAAACATGGTAATATCTACACCGCCATCTGTATGAACATGGAAATATCTGCACCGCCATCTGTATGAACATATAAATATCTACACCGCTACCTGTATTAAGATGGAGATATCTAAACCGCTATCAGTATAAACATGGAAATATCTACACCGCTATGTGTATAAACATGGAAATATCTCCAACACTATCTGTATAAACATGGAAATATCTACACAGTTACCTGTATGAACATGGAAATATCAGCACCGCTATCGGTATGAACATGGAAATATCTACACCGCCATCTGCATGAACATGGAAATATCTTCACCGCCATCTGTATGAACATGGATATATCTACACAGCCATCTGGATGAACGTGGAAATATCTACACAGCCATCTGGATGAACATGGAATTATCTACACCGCTATCTGTGTAAACATGCATACATCTTCACCGCTATCTGTATAAACATGGAAATATCTACACCCTTTTCTGTATGAACATGGAAATATCTACACCGCTATCTGTGTAAACATGCATACATCTTCACCGCTATCTGTATAAACATGGAAATATCTACACCGCTATCTGTATGAACATGGAAATATCAACACCGCTATCTGTTTGAAAATGGAAATATCTACATCGCTATCTGCATGAAAATGGAAATATCTACACAGCTGTCTGCACATACACGGAAATATCTACAAAGCTATCTCTTTACACATGGAAATAAGTACACCGCTATCTCTATAAACATGGAAATATCTACACCGCCATCAGTATGAACATGGAAATATCTGCACCGACATCTGTATGAACATATAAATATCTACACCGCCATCTGTATTAAGATGAAGATATCTACACCGCTATTTGTATAAACATGGAAATATCTACACCGCTACCTGTATAAACATGGAAATATCTACACCGCTATCTGTATAAACATGGAAATACCTACACCGCTACCTGTATAAACATGGAAATATCAGCACCGCTATCTGTATGAACATGGAAATATCTACACCGCTATCTGTATGAACATGGAAATATCTACACCGATATCTGTATGAACATGGAAATATCTTCACTGCCATCTCTATGAACATGGAAATACCTACACAGCCATCTGGATGAACAAGGAAATATCAGCACCGCTATCTGTATGAACATGGAAATATCTATACCGTTATCTGTATGAACATGGAAATATCTTCACTGCCATCTGTATGAACATGGATATATCTACACAGCCATCTGGATGAACATGGAAATATCTACACCGCTATCTGTTGGAACATAGAAATATCTACACCGCTATCTGCATGAAAATGGAAATATCTACACAGCTATCTGCATATACATAGAAATATCTACACACCTATCTCTTTACACATGGAAATAACTACACAGCTATCTCTATAAACATGGAAATATCTACACCTCCATCTGTATGAACATGGACATATCTGCACCGCTATCTGTATGAACATATAAATATCTACACCGCCATCTGTATGAAGAAGGAGATATCTACACCGCTATCTGTATAAACATGGAAATATCTACACCGCTATCTGTATATACATGGAAATATCTACACCGCTATCTGTATAAACACGGAAATAAGTACACAGCTACCTGTATAAACATGGAAGTATCAGCACCGCTATCGGTATGAACATGGCAATATCTACACGGTTATCTGTTTGAACATGGAAATATCTACACCGCTATCTGTATAAACATGGAAATATCTTCACCGCCATCTGTATGAACATCGATATACCTACACAGCCATCTGGATGATCATGGAAATATCTACACCGCTATCTGTATGAACATGGAAATATCTACACCGCTATTTGAATGAACATGGAAATATCTACACAGCCATCTGGATGAACATGTAATTGTCTACACCGCTATCTGTATGAACACGGAAATACATACACCGCTATCTGTATGAACATGGAAATACCCTCACCGCCATATGTATGAACAAGGATATATCTACACAGCCATCTGGATGAACAAGGAAATATCCGCACCGCTATCTGTATGAACATGGAAATATCTACACCACTATCTGTATGAACATGGATATATCTACACAGCCATGTGGATGAACATGGAATTATCTACACCGCTATCTGTGTAAACATGCATACATCTTCACCGCTATCTTTATAAACATGGAAATATCTACACTGCTATCTGTTTGAACATGGAAATATCTACACCGCTATCTGTATGAACATGGATATATCTACACAGCCATCTGGATGAACATGGAAATATCTACACTGCTATCTGTATGAACATGGAAATACATACACCGCTATCTGTATGAACATGGAAATATCTACACCGCTATCTGTATGAACATGGAAATATCTACACCGCTATCTGTATGAACATGAATATATCTACTCAGCCATCTGGATGAACATGGAAATATATACACCGCTATCTGTGTAAACATGCATACATCTTCACCGCTATCTGTATAAACATGGAATTATCTACACTGCTATCTTTATGAACATGGAAATATATGCACCGCTAACTGTTTGAACAGGGAAATATATACACCGCTATCTGCATGTAAATGGAAATGTCTACACAGCTATCTGCATATACATGGAAATATCTACACAGCTATCTCTTTACACATGGAAATAACTACACTGCTATCTGTATGAACATGGAAATATCTACACTGCTATCTTTATGAACATGGAAATATCTACACCGCTAACTGTTTGAACAGGGAAATATATACACCGCTATCTGCATGAAAATGGAAATGTCTACACAGCTATCTGCATATACATGGAAATATCTACACAGCTATCTCTTTACACATGGAAATATCTACACCGCCATCTGTATGAACATGGAAAAATCTTCACCGCCATCTGTATCAACATGGATATATCTACACAGCTTCTGTATAAGCATGGAAATATCTTCACCGCCATCTGTATGAACATGGATATGTCTACACAGCCGTCTGGATGAACATGGAAATATCTACACCGCTATCTGTATGAACATGGAAATATCTACACCGCTATCTGTGTAAACATGCATATATCTTCACCGCTATCTGTATAAACATGGAAATATCCACACGGCTATCTGTATGAACATGGAAATATCTACACCGCTTTCTGTATGAACATGGAAATATCTTCACCGCCATCTGTATGAACATGGATATATCTACACAGCCTTCTGGATGAACATGGAAATATCTACACCGCTATCTGTGTAAACATGCATACATCTTCTCCGCTATCTGTATAAACATGGAAATATCTACACCGCTATCTTTATGAACATGGAAATATCTACAGCGCTAACTGTTTGAACACGGAAATATCTACACCGCTATCTGCATGAAAATGGAAATATCTACACCGCTCTCTATATGAACATGGAAATACATACACCGATATCTGTATGAACATGGAAATATCTACACCGCTATCTGTATGAACATGGAAATATCTACACCGCTATCTGTATGAACATGGAAATATCTACACCGCTATCTGTTTGAGCATGGAAATATCTACACCGCTATCTGCATGAAAATGGAAATATCTACACAGCTATCTGCATATACATGGAAATATCTATACAGCTATCTCTTTACACATGGAAATAACTACACCGCTATCTCTATAAACATGGTAATGTCTACACCGCCATCTGTATGAACATGGAAATATCTGCACCGCCATCTGTATGAACATATAAATATCTACACCGCCACCTGTATTAAGATGGAGATATCTACACCGCTATCAGTATAAACATGGAAATATCTACACCGCTATGTGTATAAACATGGAAATATCTCCAACACTATCTGTATAAACATGGAAATATCTACTCAGTTACCTGTATGAACATGGAAATATAAGCACCGCTATCGGTATGAACATGGAAATATCTACACCGCCATCTGCATGAACATGGAAATATCTTCACCGCCCTCTGTATGAACATGGATATATCTACACAGCCATCTGGATAAACGTGGAAATATCTACACAGCCATCTGGATGAACATGGAATTATCTACACCGCTATCTGTGTAAACATGCATACACCTTCACCGCTATCTGTATAAACATGGAAATATCCACACCGTTTTCTGTATGAACATGGAAATATCTACACCGCTATCTGTGTAAACATGCATACATCTTCACCGCTATCTGTAAAAACATGGAAATATCTACACCGCTATCTGTATGAACATGGAAATATCTACACCGCTATCTGTTTGAAAATGGAAATATCTACACCGCTATCTGCATGAAAATGGAAATATCTACACAGCTGTCTGCACATACACGGAAATATCTACAAAGCTCTCTCTTTACACATGGAAATAAGTACACCGCTATCTCTATAAACATGGAAATATCTACACCGCCATCAGTATGAACATGCAAATATTTTCACCGACATCTGTATGAACATATAAATATCTACACCGCCATCTGTATTAAGATGAAGATATCTACACCGCTATTTGTATAAACATGGAAATATCTACACCGCTACCTGTATAAACATGGAAATATCTACACTGCTATCTGTATAAACATGGAAATACCTACACCGCTACCTGTATAAACATGGAAATATCAGCACCGCTATCTGTATGAACATGGAAATATCTACACCGCTATCTGTATGAACATGGAAATATCTACACCGATATATGTATGAACATGGAAATATCTTCACCGCCATCTCTATGAACATGGAAATATCTACACAGCCATCTGGATGAATAAGGAAATATCAGCACCGCTATCTGTATGAACATGGAAATATCTACACCGCTATCTGTATGAACATGGAAATATCTTCACTGCCATCTGTATGAACATGGATATATCTACACAGCCATCTGGATGAACATGGAAATATCTACACCGCTATCTGCATGAAAATGGAAATATCTACACAGCTATCTGCATATACATGGAAATATCTACACACCTATCTCTTTACACATGGAAATAACTACACCGCTATCTCTATAAACATGGAAATATCTACACCGCCATCTGTATGAACATGGACATATCTGCACCGCTATCTGTATGAACATATAAATATCTACACCGCCATCTGTATGAAGAAGGAGATATCTACACCGCTCTCTGTATAAACATGGAAATATCTACACCGCTATCTGTATATACATGGAAATATCTACACCGCTATCTGTATAAACACGGAAATAAGTACACAGCTACCTGTATAAACATGGAAGTATCAGCACCGCTATCGGTATGAACATGGCAATATCTACACGGTTATCTGTATGAACATGGAAATATCTGCAACGCTATCTGTATAAACATGGAAATATCTTCACCGCCATCTGTATGAACATCGATATACCTACACAGCCATCTGGATGAACATGGAAATATCTACACCGCTATCTGTATGAACATGGAAATATCTACACCGCTATCTGTATGAACATGGAAATATCTACACAGCCATCTGGATGAACATGAAAATGTCTACACCGCTATCTGTATGAACACGGAAATACATACACCGCTATCTGTATGAACATGGAAATAAACTCACCGCCATCTGTATGAACAAGGATATATATACACAGCCATCTGGATGAACAAGGAAATATCCGCACCGCTATCTGTATGAACATGGAAATATCTACACCACTATCTGTATGAACATGGATATATCTACACAGCCATGTGGATGAACATGGAATTTTCTACACCGCTATCTGTGTAAACATGCATACATCTTCACCGCTATCTGTATAAACATGGAAATATCTACACCTTTTTCTGTATGAACATGGAAATATCTACACCGCTATCTGTGTAAACATGCATACATCTTCACCGCTATCTGTATAAACATGGAAATATCTACACCGCTATCTGTATGAATATGGAAATATCTACACCGCTATCTGTTTGAAAATGGAAATATCTACACCGCTATCTGCATGAAAATGGAAATATCTACACAGCTATCTGCACATACATGGAAATATCTACACAGCTATCTCTTTACTCATGGAAATAACTACACCGCTATCTCTATAAACATGGAAATATCTACACGGCCATCTGTATGAACATGGAAATATCTGCACCGCCATCTGTATGAACATATAAATATCTACACCGCCATCTGTATTAAGATGAAAATATCTACACTGCTATCTGTATAAACATGGAAATATCTACACCGCTACCTGTATAAACATGGAAATATCTACACCGCAATCTGTATGAACATGGAAATATCTACACCGCAAGCTGTATAAACACGGAAATATGTACACCGCTACCTGTATAAACATGGAAGTATCAGCACCGTTATCGGTATGAACATGGCAATATCTACACGGCTATCTGTATGAACATGGAAATAGCTACACAGCCATCTGGATGAACATGGAAATATCTACACCGCTATCTGTATGAACATGGATATATCTACACAGCCATCTGGATGAAAATGGAAATATCTACACCGCTATCTTTATGAACATGGATATATCTACACAGCCATCTGGATGAACATGGAAATATCTGCACCGCTATCTGTATGAACATGGAAATATCTACACCGCTATCTGTATGAACATGGATATATCTACAGAGCCATATGGATGAACATGGAAATATCTACACCGCTATCTGTGTAAACATGCATACATCTTCACCCCTATCTGTATAAACATGGAAATATCTACACTGCTATCTTTATGAACATGGAAATATCTACACCGCTAACTGTTTGAACAGGGAAATATATACACCGCTATCTGCATGAAAATGGAAATGTCTACACAGCTTTCTGCATATACATGGAAATATCTACACAGCTATCTCTTTACACATGGAAATAACTACACCGCTATCTGTATGAACATGGAAATATCTACACCGCCATCTGTATGAACATGGAAATATCTGCACCGCCATCTGAATGAACATATAAATATATACACCGCCATCTGTATTAAGATGGAGATATCTACACCGCTATCTGTATAAACATGGAAATATCTACACCGCTATGTGTATAAACATGGAAATATCTACACCGCTATCTGTATAAACATGGAAATATCTACACCGCTACCTGTATAAACATGGAAATATCAGCACCGCTATCAGTATGAACATGGAAGTATCTACACCGCCATCTGTATGAACATGGAAATATCTTCACCGCCATCTGTATGAACATGGAAATGTCTGCACCGCCATCTGTATGAACATATAAATATCTACACCGCCATCTGTATTAAGATGGAGATATCTACACCGCTATGTGTATAAACATGGAAATATCTACACCGCTATCTGTATAAACATGGAAATATCTACACTGCTACCTTTATAAACATGGAAATATCAGCACCGCTATCTGTATGAACATGGAAATATCTACACCGCCATCTGTGTGAACATGGAAAAATCTTCACCGCCATCTGTATGAAGATGGATATATCTACACAGCCATCTGTAAGAACATGAAAATATCTTCACCGCCATCTGTATGAACATGGATATGTCTACACAGCCGTCTGGATGAACATGGAAATATCTACACCGATATCTGTATGAACATGGAAATATCTACACCGCTATCTGTGTAAACATGCATACATCTTCACTGCTATCTGTATAAACATGGAAATATCCACACCGCTATCTGTATGAACATGGAAATATCTACACCGCTATCTGTTTGAACATGGAAATATCTACACCGCTATCTGCATGAAAATGGAAATATCTACACAGCTATCTGTATGAACATGGAAATATCTACACCGCTACCTGTATAAACACGGAAATATGTACACCGCTACCTGTATAAACATGGAAGTATCAGCACCGCTATCGGTATGAACATGGCAATATCTACACGGCTATCTGTATGAACATGGAAATATCTACACCGCTATCTGTATGAACATGGAAATATCTACACCACTATCTGTATGAACATGGAAATGGCTACACAGCCATCTGGATGAACATGGAAATATCTATACCGCTATCTGTATGAACATGGATATATCTACACAGCCATCTGGATGAACATGGAAATATCTACACCGCTATCTGTATGAACATGGAAATACATACACTGCCATCTGTATGAACATGGAAATAACTACACCGCTGTCTGTATGAACGTGGAAATATCTACACCGCTATCTGTATGAACATGGAAATATCTTCACCGCCATCTGTATGAACATGGATATATCTACACAGCCATCTGGATGAACATGGAAATATCTACACCGCTATCTGTATGAACATGGATATATCTACACAGCCATCTGGATGAACATGGAAATATCTTTACCGCTATCTCTATGAACATGGAAATATCTTCACCGCTATCTGTGTAAACATGCATACATATTCACCGCAATCTGTATAAGCATGGCAATATCTACACCGCTATCTGTATGAACATGGAAATATCTACACCGCCATCTGTATGAACATGGAAATATCTGCACCGCCATCTGTATGAACGTATAAATATCTACACCGCCATCCGTATTAAGATGGAGATATCTACACCGCTATCTGTATAAACATGGAAATAACTACACCGCAATCTCTATAAACATGTAAATATTTACAATGCTATCTGGGTAAACATGGAAATGTCTATAGGGCTATCTCTATAAACTTGGAAATATCTACACCACCATCTGTAGAAACATGGAAATAGCTATACCGCTGTCAGTATAAACATGGAAATATCTACAACGCTATCTCTATAAACATGGAAATATCTACAGCGCTATCTCTATAAACATGGAAATATCTACAACGCCATCTGCATGAACAAGGAAATAGCTACACCGCCATCCGTATGAACTTGGAAATATCGACACCGCTATCTGTCTGAACATGGAAATATGTACAAAGCTATCTGTATATACATGGAAATATCTACACCGCTATCTCCAGGAACATGGAAATAACTACACCGCTATCTCTATAAATGTGGAAATATCTACACCGCCATTCCTATGAACATGGAAAAACTACACCGCCATCTGTATGAACATGGAAATAGCTACACAGCCTTCTGGATGAACATGGAAATATCTTCAGCGCTATCTGTATGAACATGGATATATCTACACAGCCATCTGGATGAACATGGAAATATCTACACCGCTATCTGTATGAACATGGAAATACATACACCGCTATCTGTATGAACATGGAAATATCTACACCGCTATCTGTATGAACATGGAAATATCTACACCGCTATCTGTATGAACATGGAAATATCTTCACCGCCATCTGTATGAACATGCATATATCTACACAGCCATCTGGATGAACATGGAAATATCTGCACCGCTATCTGTATGAACATGGAAATATCTACACCGCTATCTCTATGAACATGGATATATCTACACAGCCATCTGGATGAACATGGAAATATCTACACCAATATCTGTGTAAACATGCATACATCTTCACCGCTATCTGTATAAACAAGGAAATATCTACACTGCTATCTTTATGAACATGGCAATATCTACACCGCTAACTGTTTGAACAGGGAAATATATACACCGCTATCTGCATGAAAATGGAAATGTCTACACAGCTATCTGCATATACATGGAAATATCTACACAGCTATCTCTTTACACATGGAAATAACTACACCGCTATCTGTATGAACATGGAAATATCTACACCGCCATCTGTATGAACATGGAAATATCTGCACCGCCATCTGAATGAACATATAAATATCTACACCGCCATCTGTATTAAGATGGAGATATCTACACTGCTATGTGTATAAACATGGAAATATCTACACCGCTATGTGTATAATCACGGAAATATCTACACCGCTATCTGTATAAACATGGAAATATCTACACCGCTACCGGTATAAACATGGAAATATCAGCACCGCTATCAGTATGAACATGGAAGTATCTACACCGCCATCTGTATGAACATGGAAATATCTTCACCGCCATCTGTATGAACATGGAAATATCTGCACCGCCATCTGTATGAACATATAAATCTCTACACCGCCATCTGTATTAAGATGGAGATACCTACACCGCTATCTGTATAAACATGGAAATATGTACAACGCTATGTGTATAAACATGGAAATATCTACACCGCTATCTGTATAAACATGGAAATATCGACACTGCTACCTGTATAAACATGGAAATATCAGCACCGCTATCTGTATGGACATGGAAATATCTATACCGCCATCTGTATGAACATGGAAAAATCTTCACTGCCATCTGTATCAACATGGATATATCTACACAGCTTCTGTATAAGCATGGAAATATCTTCACCGCCATCTGTATGAACATGGATATGTCTTCACAGCCGTCTGGATGAACATGGAAATATCTACACCGCTATCTGTATGAACATGGAAATATCTACACTGCTATCTGTGTAAACATGCATACATGTTCACCGCTTTCTGTATAAACATGGAAATATCCACACCGCTATCTGTATGAACATGGAAATATCTACACCGCTATCTGTTTGAACATGGAAATATCTACACCGCTATCTGCATGGAAATGGAAATATCTACACAGCTATCTGTATATACATGGAAATATCTACACAGCTATCTCTTTGCACATGGAAATAACTACACCGCTATCTCTATAAATATGGAAATATCTACACCACCATCTGTATGAACATGGAAATATCTGCACCGCCATCTGTATGAACATATAAATATCTACACCGCCATCTGTATTAAGAAGGAGATATCTACACCGCTATCTGTATAAACATGGAAATATCTACACCGCTATCTGTATGAACATGGAAATATCTACACCGCTACCTGTATAAACACGGAAATATGTACACCGCTACCTGTATAAACATGGAAGTATCAGCACCGCTATCGGTATGAACATGGCAATATCTACACGGCGATCTCTATGAACATGGAAATATCTACACCGCTATCTGGATGAACATGGAAATATCTGCACCACTATCTGTATGAACATGGAAATAGCTACACAGCCATCTGGATGAACATGGAAATATCTACACCGCTATCTGTATGAACATGGATATATCTACACAGCCATCTGGATGAACATGGAAATATCTACACTGCTATCTGTATGAACATGGAAATACATACACCGCTATCTGTATGAACATGGAAATATCTACACCGCTGTCTGTATGAACATGGAAATATCTACACCGCTATCTGTATGAACATGGAAATATCTTCACCGCCATCTGTATGAACTTGGATATATCTACACAGCCATCTGGATGAACATGGAAATATCTACACCGCTATCTGTATGAACATGAATATATCTACTCAGCCATCTGGATGAACATGGAAATATATACACCGCTATCTGTGTAAACATGCATACATCTTCACCGCTATCTGTATAAACATGGAATTATCTACACTGCTATCTTTATGAACATGGAAATATCTGCACCGCTAACTGTTTGAACAGGGAAATATATACACCGCTATCTGCATGTAAATGGAAATGTCTACACAGCTATCTGCATATACATGGAAATATCTACACAGCTATCCCTTTACACATGGAAATAACTACACTGCTATCTGTATGAACATGGAAATATCTACACTGCTATCTTTATGAACATGGAAATATCTACACCGCTAACTGTTTGAACAGGGAAATATATTCACCGCTATCTGCATGAAAATGGAAATGTCTACACAGCTATCAGCATATACATGGAAATATCTACACAGCTATCTCTTTACACATGGAAATATCTACACCGCCATCTGTATGAACATGGAAAAATCTTCACCGCCATCTGTATCAACATGGATATATCTACACAGCTTCTGTATAAGCATGGAAATATCTTCTCCGCCATCTGTATGAACATGGATATGTCTACACAGCCGTCTGGATGAACATGGAAATATCTACACCGCTATCTGTATGAACATGGAAATATCTACACCGCTATCTGTGTAAACATGCATACATCTTCACCGCTATCTGTATAAACATGGAAATATCCACACCGCTATCTGTATGAACATGGAAATATCTACACCGCTATCTGTATGAACATGGAAATATCTTCACTGCCATCTGTATGAACATGGATATATCTACACAGCCATCTGGATGAACATGGAAATATCTACACCGCTATCTGTGTAAACATGCATACATCTTCACCGCTATCTGTATAAACATGGAAATATCTACACCGCTATCTTTATGAACATGGAAATATCTACAGCGCTAACTGTTTGAACACGGAAATATCTAAACCGCTATCTGCATGGAAATGGAAATATCTACACCGCTCTCTGTATGAACATGGAAATACATACACCGCTATCTGTATGAACATGGAAATATCTACACCGCTACCTGTATAAACACGGAAATATGTACACCGCTACCTGTATAAACATGGAAGTATCAGCACCGCTATCGGTATGAACATGGCAATATCTACACGGCGATCTCTATGAACATGGAAATATCTACACCGCTATCTGGATGAACATGGAAATATCTGCACCACTATCTGTATGAACATGGAAATAGCTACACAGCCATCTGGATGAACATGGAAATATCTACACCGCTATCTGTATGAACATGGATATATCTACACAGCCATCTGGATGAACATGGAAATATCTACACTGCTATCTGTATGAACATGGAAATACATACACCGCTATCTGTATGAACATGGAAATATCTACACCGCTGTCTGTATGAACATGGAAATATCTACACCGCTATCTGTATGAACATGGAAATATCTTCACCGCCATCTGTATGAACTTGGATATATCTACACAGCCATCTGGATGAACATGGAAATATCTACACCGCTATCTGTATGAACATGAATATATCTACTCAGCCATCTGGATGAACATGGAAATATATACACCGCTATCTGTGTAAACATGCATACATCTTCACCGCTATCTGTATAAACATGGAATTATCTACACTGCTATCTTTATGAACATGGAAATATCTGCACCGCTAACTGTTTGAACAGGGAAATATATACACCGCTATCTGCATGTAAATGGAAATGTCTACACAGCTATCTGCATATACATGGAAATATCTACACAGCTATCCCTTTACACATGGAAATAACTACACTGCTATCTGTATGAACATGGAAATATCTACACTGCTATCTTTATGAACATGGAAATATCTACACCGCTAACTGTTTGAACAGGGAAATATATTCACCGCTATCTGCATGAAAATGGAAATGTCTACACAGCTATCAGCATATACATGGAAATATCTACACAGCTATCTCTTTACACATGGAAATATCTACACCGCCATCTGTATGAACATGGAAAAATCTTCACCGCCATCTGTATCAACATGGATATATCTACACAGCTTCTGTATAAGCATGGAAATATCTTCTCCGCCATCTGTATGAACATGGATATGTCTACACAGCCGTCTGGATGAACATGGAAATATCTACACCGCTATCTGTATGAACATGGAAATATCTACACCGCTATCTGTGTAAACATGCATACATCTTCACCGCTATCTGTATAAACATGGAAATATCCACACCGCTATCTGTATGAACATGGAAATATCTACACCGCTATCTGTATGAACATGGAAATATCTTCACTGCCATCTGTATGAACATGGATATATCTACACAGCCATCTGGATGAACATGGAAATATCTACACCGCTATCTGTGTAAACATGCATACATCTTCACCGCTATCTGTATAAACATGGAAATATCTACACCGCTATCTTTATGAACATGGAAATATCTACAGCGCTAACTGTTTGAACACGGAAATATCTAAACCGCTATCTGCATGGAAATGGAAATATCTACACCGCTCTCTGTATGAACATGGAAATACATACACCGCTATCTGTATGAACATGGAAATATCTACACCGCTATCTGTATGAACATGGAAATATCTACACCGCTATCTGTATGAACATGGAAATATCTACACCGCTATCTGTTTGAGCATGGAAATATCTACACCGCTATCTGCATGAAAATGGAAATATCTACACAGCTATCTGCATATACATGGAAATATCTATACAGCTATCTCTTTACACATGGAAATAACTACACCGCTATCTCTATAAACATGGTAATATCTACACCGCCATCTGTATGAACATGGAAATATCTGCACCGCCATCTGAATGAACATATAAATATCTACACCGCCATCTGTATTAAGATGGAGATATCTACACTGCTATGTGTATAAACATGGAAATATCTACACCGCTATGTGTATAATCACGGAAATATCTACACCGCTATCTGTATAAACATGGAAATATCTACACCGCTACCGGTATAAACATGGAAATATCAGCACCGCTATCAGTATGAACATGGAAGTATCTACACCGCCATCTGTATGAACATGGAAATATCTTCACCGCCATCTGTATGAACATGGAAATATCTGCACCGCCATCTGTATGAACATATAAATCTCTACACCGCCATCTGTATTAAGATGGAGATACCTACACCGCTATCTGTATAAACATGGAAATATGTACACCGCTATGTGTATAAACATGGAAATATCTACACCGCTATCTGTATAAACATGGAAATATCGACACTGCTACCTGTATAAACATGGAAATATCAGCACCGCTATCTGTATGGACATGGAAATATCTATACCGCCATCTGTATGAACATGGAAAAATCTTCACCGCCATCTGTATCAACATGGATATATCTACACAGCTTCTGTATAAGCATGGAAATATCTTCACCGCCATCTGTATGAACATGGATATGTCTTCACAGCCGTCTGGATGAACATGGAAATATCTACACCGCTATCTGTATGAACATGGAAATATCTACACCGCTATCTGTGTAAACATGCATACATCTTCATCGCTTTCTGTATAAACATGGAAATATCCACACCGCTATCTGTATGAACATGGAAATATCTACACCGCTATCTGTTTGAACATGGAAATATCTACACCGCTATCTGCATGGAAATGGAAATATCTACACAGCTATCTGTATATACATGGAAATATCTACACAGCTATCTCTTTGCACATGGAAATAACTACACCGCTATCTCTATAAATATGGAAATATCTACACCACCATCTGTATGAACATGGAAATATCTGCACCGCCATCTGTATGAACATATAAATATCTACACCGCCATCTGTATTAAGAAGGAGATATCTACACCGCTATCTGTATAAACATGGAAATATCTACACCGCTATCTGTATGAACATGGAAATATCTACACCGCTACCTGTATAAACACGGAAATATGTACACCGCTACCTGTATAAACATGGAAGTATCAGCACCGCTATCGGTATGAACATGGCAATATCTACACGGCGATCTCTATGAACATGGAAATATCTACACCGCTATCTGTATGAACATGGAAATATCTGCACCACTATCTGTATGAACATGGAAATAGCTACACAGCCATCTGGATGAACATGGAAATATCTACACCGCTATCTGTATGAACATGGATATATCTACACAGCCATCTGGATGAACATGGAAATATCTACACTGCTATCTGTATGAACATGGAAATACATACACCGCTATCTGTATGAACATGGAAATATCTACACCGCTGTCTGTATGAACATGGAAATATCTACACCGCTATCTGTATGAACATGGAAATATCTTCACCGCCATCTGTATGAACTTGGATATATCTACACAGCCATCTGTATGAACATGGAAATATCTACACCGCTATCTGTATGAACATGAATATATCTACTCAGCCATCTGGATGAACATGGAAATATATACACTGCTATCTGTGTAAACATGCATACATCTTCACCGCTATCTGTATAAACATGGAATTATCTACACTGCTATCATTATGAACATGGAAATATCTGCACCGCTAACTGTTTGAACAGGGAAATATATACACCGCTGTCTGCATGTAAATGGAAATGTCTACACAGCTATATGCATATACATGGAACTATCTACACAGCTATCCCTTTACACATGGAAATAACTACACTGCTATCTGTATGAACATGGAAATATCTACACTGCTATCTTTATGAACATGGAAATATCTACACCGCTAACTGTTTGAACAGGGAAATATATTCACCGCTATCTGCATGAAAATGGAAATGTCTACACAGCTATCTGCATATACATGGAAATATCTACACAGCTATCTCTTTACACATGGAAATATCTACACCGCCATCGGTATGAACATGGAAAAATCTTCACCGCCATCTGTATCAACATGGATATATCTACACAGCTTCTGTATAAGCATGGAAATATCTTCACCGCCATCTGTATGAACATGGATATGTCTACACAGCCGTCTGGATGAACATGGAAATATCTACACCGCTATCTGTATGAACATGGAAATATCTACACCGCTATCTGTGTAAACATGCATACATCTTCACCGCTATCTGTATAAACATGGAAATATCCACACCGCTATCTGTATGAACATGGACATATCTACACCGCTATCTGTATGAACATGGAAATATCTTCACCGCCATCTGTATGAACATGGATATATCTACACAGCCATCAGGATGAACATGGAAATATCTACACCGCTATCTGTGTAAACATGCATACATCTTCACCGCTATCTGTATAAACATGGAAATATCTACACCGCTATCTTTATGAACATGGAAATATCTACAGCGCTAACTGTTTGAACACGGAAATATCTAAACCGCTATCTGCATGAAAATGGAAATATCTACACCGCTCTCTGTATGAACATGGAAATACATACACCGCTATCTGTATGAACATGGAAATATCTACACCGCTATCTGTATGAACATGGAAATATCTACACCGCTATCTGTATGAACATGGAAATATCTACACCGCTATCTGTTTGAGCATGGAAATATCTACACCGCTATCTGCATGAAAATGGAAATATCTACACAGCTATCTGCATATACATGGAAATATCTATACAGCTATCTCTTTACACATGGAAATAACTACACCGCTATCTCTGTAAACATGGTAATATCTACACCGCCATCTGTATGAACATGGAAATATCTGCACCGCCATCTGTATGAACATATAAATATCTACACCGCCACCTGTATTAAGATGGAGATATCTACACTGCTATCAGTATAAACATGGAAATATCTACACTGCTATGTGTATAAACATGGAAATATCTCCAACACTATCTGTATAAACATGGAAATATCTACACAGTTACCTGTATGAACATGGAAATATCAGCACCGCTATCGGTATGAACATGGAAATATCTACAGCGCCATCTGCATGAACATGGAAATATCTTCACCGCCGTCTGTATGAACATGGATATATCTACACAGCCATCTGGATGAACGTGGAAATATCTACACAGCCATCTGGATGAACATGGAATTATCTACACCGCTATCTGTGTAAACATGCATACATCTTCACCGCTATCTGTATAAACATGGAAATATCTACACCGTTTTCTGTATGAACATGGAAATATCTACACCGCTATCTGTGTAAACATGCATACATCTTCACCGCTATCTGTATAAACATGGAAATATCTACACCGCTATCTGTATGAACATGGAAATATCTACACCGCTATCTGTTTGAAAATGGAAATATCTACACCGCTATCTGCATGAAAATGGAAATATCTACACAGCTGTCTGAACATACACGGAAATATCTACAAAGCTATCTCTTTACACATGGAATTAAGTACACCGCTATCTCTATAAACATGGAAATATCTACACCGCCATGAGTATGAACATGGAAATATCTGCACCGACATCTGTATGAACATATAAATATCTACACCGCCATCTGTATTAAGATGAAGATATCTACACCGCTATTTGTATAAACATGGAAATATCTACACCGCTACCTGTATAAACATGGAAATATCTACACTGCTATCTGTATAAACATGGAAATACCTACACCGCTACCTGTATAAACATGGAAATATCAGCACCGCTATCTGTATGAACATGGAAATATCTACACCGCTATCTGTATGAACATGGAAATATCTACACCGATATCTGTATGAACATGGAAATATCTTCACCGCCATCTCTATGAACATGGAAATATTTACACAGCCATCTGGATGAACAAGGAAATATCAGCACCGCTATCAGTATGGACATGGAAATATCTACACCGCTATCTGTATGAACATGGAAATATCTTCACTGCCATCTGTATGAACATGGATATATCTACACAGCCATCTGGATGAGCATGGAAATATCTACACCGCTATCTGTTTGAACATGGAAATATCTACACCGCTATCTGCATGAAAATGGAAATATCTACACAGCTATCTGCATATACATGGAAATATCTACACACCTATCTCTTTACACATGGAAATAACTACACCGCTATCTCTATAAACATGGAAATATCTACACCGCCATCTGTATGAACATGGACATATCTGCACCGCTATCTGTATGAACATATAAATATCTACACCGCCATCTGTATGAAGAAGGAGATATCTACACCGCTATCTGTATAAACATGGAAATATCTACACCGCTATCTGTATAAACATGGAAATATCTACACCGCTATCTGTATAAACACGGAAATAAGTACACAGCTACCTGTATAAACATGGAAGTATCAGCACCGCTATCGGTATGAACATGGCAATATCTACACGGTTATCTGTATGAACATGGAAATATCTACACCGCTATCTGTATAAACATGGAAATATCTTCACCGCCATCTGTATGAACATCGATATACCTACACAGCCATCTGGATGAACATGGAAATATCTACACCGCTATCTGTATGAACATGGAAATATCTACACCGCTATCTGTATGAACATGGAAATATCTACACAGCCATCTGGATGAACATGAAAATGTCTACACCGCTATCTGTATGAACACGGAAATACATACACCGCTATCTGTATGAACATGGAAATACCCTCACCGCCATCTGTATGAACAAGGATATATCTACACAGCCATCTGGATGAACATGGAAATATATACACCGCTATCTGTGTAAACATGCATACATCTTCACCGCTATCTGTATAAACATGGAATTATCTACTCTGCTATCTTTATGAACATGGAAATATCTGCACCGCTAACTGTTTGAACATGGAAATATATACACCGCTATCTGCATGTAAATGGAAATGTCTACACAGCTATCTGTATATACATGGAAATATCTACACAGCTATCTCTTTACACATGGAAATAACTACACCGCTATCTGTATGAACATGGAAATATCTACACCGCCATCTGTATGAACATGGAAATATCTGCACCGCCATCTGAATGAACATATAAATATATACACCGCCATCTGTATTAAGATGGAGATATCTACACCGCTATCTGTATAAACATGGAAATATCTACACCGCTATGTGTATAAACATGGAAATATCTACACCGCTATCTGTATAAACATGGAAATATCTACACCGCTGCGTGTATAAACATGGAAATATCAGCACCGCTATCAGTATGAACATGGAAGTATCTACACCGCCATCTGTATGAACATGGAAATATCTTCACCGCCATCTGTATGAACATGGAAATATCTGCACCGCCATCTGTATGAACATATAAATATCTACACCGCCATCTGTATTATGATGGAGATATCTACACCGCTATCTGTATAAACATGGAAATATCTACACCGCTATGTGTATAAACATGGAAATATCTACACCGCTATAGGTATAAACATGGAAATATCTACACTGCTGCCTGTATAACATGGAAATATCAGCCGCGCTATCTGTATGAACATGGAAATATCTACACCGCCATCTGTATGAACATGGAAAAATCCTCACCGCCATCTGTATGAACATGGATATATCTACACAGCCATCTGTATGAACATGGAAATATCTTCACCGCCATCTGTATGAACATGGATATGTCTACACAGCCATCTGGATGAACATGGAAATATCTACACCGCTATCTGTATGAACATGGAAATATCTACACCGCAATCTGTGTAAACATGCATATATCTTCACCGCTATCTGTATAAACATGGAAATATCCACACCGCTATCTGTTTGAACATAGAAATATCTACACCGCTATTTGCATGAAAATGGAAATATCTACACAGCTATCTGCATATACATGGAAATATCAACACAGCTATCTCTTTGCATATGGAAATAACTACACCGCTATCTCTATAAACATGGAAATATCCACACCACCATCTGTATGAACATGGAAATATCTGCACCGCCATCTGTATGAACATATAAATATCTACACCGCCATCTGTATTAAGAAGGAGATATCTACACCGCTATCTGTATAAACATGGAAATATCTACACCGCTATCTGTATGAACATGGAAATATCTACACCGCTACCTGTATAAACACGGAAATATGTACACCGCTACCTGTATAAACATGGAAGTATCAGCACCGCAATCGGTATGAACATGGCAATATCTACACGGCTATCTGTATGAACATGGAAATATCTACACCACTATCTGTATGAACATGGAAATATCTACACCGCTATCTGTGTAAACATGCATACATCTTCACCGCTATCTGTATAAACATGGAAATATCCACACCGCTATCTGTATGAACATGGAAATATCTACACCGCTATCTGTTTGAACATGGAAATATCTACACCGCTATCTGCATGGAAATGGAAATATCTACACAGCTATCTGTATATACATGGAAATATCTACACAGCTATCTCTTTGCACATGGAAATAACTACACCACTATCTGTATAAACATGGAAATATCTACACCACCATCTGTATGAACATGGAAATATCTGCACCGCCATCTGTATGAACATATAAATATCTACACCGCCATCTGTATTAGAAGGAGATATCTACACCGCTATCTGTATAAACATGGAAATATCTACACCGCTATCTGTATGAACATGGAAATATCTACACCGCTACCTGTATAAACACGGAAATATGTACACCGATACCTGTATAAACATGGAAGTATCAGCACTGTTATCGGTATGAACATGGCAATATCTACACGGGTATCTGTATGAACATGGAAATATCTACACCGCTATCTGTATGAACATGGAAATATCTACACCACTATCTGTATGAACATGGAAATTCCTACACAGCCATCTGGAAGAACATGGAAATGTCTACACCGCTATCTGTATGAACATGGATATATCTACACAGCCATCTGGATGAACATGGAAATATCTACACCGCTACCTGTATAAACACGGAAATATGTACACCGCTACCTGTATAAACCATGGAAGTATCAGCACCGCAATCGGTATGAACATGGCAATATCTACACGGCTATCTGTATGAACATGGAAATATCTACACCGCTATCTGTATGAACATGGAAATATCTACACCACTATCTGTATGAACATGGAAATAGCTACACAGCCATCTGGATGAAGATGGAAATATCTACACCGCCATCTGTATGAACATGGAAATACATTCACCGCTATCTGTATGAACATGGAAATATCTACACCGCTATCTGTTTGAACATGGAAATATCTACACCGCTATCTGCATGAAAATGGAAATATCTACACAGCTATCTGCATATACATGGAAATATCTATACAGCTATCTCTTTACACATGGAAATAACTACACCGCTATCTCTGTAAACATGGTAATATCTACACCGCCATCTGTATGAACATGGAAATATCTGCACCGCCATCTGTATGAACATATAAATATCTACACCGCCACCTGTATTAAGATGGAGATATCTACACCGCTATCAGTATAAACATGGAAATATCTACACTGCTATGTGTATAAACATGGAAATATCTCCAACACTATCTGTATAAACATGGAAATATCTACACAGTTACCTGTATGAACATGGAAATATCAGCACCGCTATCGGTATGAACATGGAAATATCTACAGCGCCATCTGCATGAACATGGAAATATCTTCACCGCCGTCTGTATGAACATGGATATATCTACACAGCCATCTGGATGAACGTGGAAATATCTACACAGCCATCTGGATGAACATGGAATTATCTACACCGCTATCTGTGTAAACATGCATACATCTTCACCGCTATCTGTATAAACATGGAAATATCTACACCGTTTTCTGTATGAACATGGAAATATCTACACCGCTATCTGTGTAAACATGCATACATCTTCACCGCTATCTGTATAAACATGGAAATATCTACACCGCTATCTGTATGAACATGGAAATATCTACACCGCTATCTGTTTGAAAATGGAAATATCTACACCGCTATCTGCATGAAAATGGAAATATCTACACAGCTGTCTGAACATACACGGAAATATCTACAAAGCTATCTCTTTACACATGGAATTAAGTACACCGCTATCTCTATAAACATGGAAATATCTACACCGCCATCAGTATGAACATGGAAATATCTGCACCGACATCTGTATGAACATATAAATATCTACACCGCCATCTGTATTAAGATGAAGATATCTACACCGCTATTTGTATAAACATGGAAATATCTACACCGCTACCTGTATAAACATGGAAATATCTACACTGCTATCTGTATAAACATGGAAATACCTACACCGCTACCTGTATAAACATGGAAATATCAGCACCGCTATCTGTATGAACATGGAAATATCTACACCGCTATCTGTATGAACATGGAAATATCTACACCGATATCTGTATGAACATGGAAATATCTTCACCGCCATCTCTATGAACATGGAAATATTTACACAGCCATCTGGATGAACAAGGAAATATCAGCACCGCTATCAGTATGGACATGGAAATATCTACACCGCTATCTGTATGAACATGGAAATATCTTCACTGCCATATGTATGAACATGGATATATCTACACAGCCATCCGGATGAGCATGGAAATATCTACACCGCTATCTGTTTGAACATGGAAATATCTACACCGCTATCTGCATGAAAATGGAAATATCTACACAGCTATCTGCATATACATGGAAATATCTACACACCTATCTCTTTACACATGGAAATAACTACACCGCTATCTCTATAAACATGGAAATATCTACACTGCCATCTGTATGAACATGGACATATCTGCACCGCTATCTGTATGAACATATAAATATCTACACCGCCATCTGTATGAAGAAGGAGATATCTACACCGCTATCTGTATAAACATGGAAATATCTACACCGCTATCTGTATATACATGGAAATATCTACACCGCTATCTGTATAAACACGGAAATAAGTACACAGCTACCTGTATAAACATGGAAGTATCAGCACCGCTATCGGTATGAACATGGCAATATCTACACGGTTATCTGTATGAACATGGAAATATCTACACCGCTATCTGTATAAACATGGAAATATCTTCACCGCCATCTGTATGAACATCGATATACCTACACAGCCATCTGGATGAACATGGAAATATCTACACCGCTATCTGTATGAACATGGAAATATCTACACCGCTATCTGTATGAACATGGAAATATCTACACAGCCATCTGGATGAACATGAAAATGTCTACACCGCTATCTGTATGAACACGGAAATACATACACCGCTATCTGTATGAACATGGAAATACCCTCACCGCCATCTGTATGAACAAGGATATATCTACACAGCCATCTGGATGAACATGGAAATATATACACCGCTATCTGTGTAAACATGCATACATCTTCACCGCTATCTGTATAAACATGGAATTATCTACTCTGCTATCTTTATGAACATGGAAATATCTGCACCGCTAACTGTTTGAACATGGAAATATATACACCGCTATCTGCATGTAAATGGAAATGTCTACACAGCTATCTGTATATACATGGAAATATCTACACAGCTATCTCTTTACACATGGAAATAACTACACCGCTATCTGTATGAACATGGAAATATCTACACCGCTATCTGTATGAACATGGAAATATCTACACAGCCATCTGGATGAACATGAAAATGTCTACACCGCTATCTGTATGAACACGGAAATACATACACCGCTATCTGTATGAACATGGAAATAAACTCACCGCCATCTGTATGAACAAGGATATATCTACACAGCCATCTGGATGAACAAGGAAATATCCGCACCGCTATCTGTATGAACATGGAAATATCTACACCACTATCTGTATGAACATGGATATATCTACACAGCCATGTGGATGAACATGGAATTTTCTACACCGCTATCTGTGTAAACATGCATACATCTTCACCGCTATCTGTATAAACATGGAAATATCTACACCTTTTTCTGTATGAACATGGAAATATCTACACCGCTATCTGTGTAAACATGCATACATCTTCACCGCTATCTGTATAAACATGGAAATATCTACACCGCTATCTGTATGAATATGGAAATATCTACACCGCTATCTGTTTGAAAATGGAAATATCTACACCGCTATCTGCATGAAAATGGAAATATCTACACAGCTATCTGCACATACATGGAAATATCTACACAGCTATCTCTTTACTCATGGAAATAACTACACCGCTATCTCTATAAACATGGAAATATCTACACGGCCATCTGTATGAACATGGAAATATCTGCACCGCCATCTGTATGAACATATAAATATCTACACCGCCATCTGTATTAAGATGAAAATATCTACACTGCTATCTGTATAAACATGGAAATATCTACACCGCTACCTGTATAAACATGGAAATATCTACACCGCAATCTGTATGAACATGGAAATATCTACACCGCAAGCTGTATAAACACGGAAATATGTACACCGCTACCTGTATAAACATGGAAGTATCAGCACCGTTATCGGTATGAACATGGCAATATCTACACGGCTATCTGTATGAACATGGAAATAGCTACACAGCCATCTGGATGAACATGGAAATATCTACACCGCTATCTGTATGAACATGGATATATCTACACAGCCATCTGGATGAACATGGAAATATCTACACCGCTATCTTTATGAACATGGATATATCTACACAGCCATCTGGATGAACATGGAAATATCTGCACCGCTATCTGTATGAACATGGAAATATCTACACCGCTATCTGTATGAACATGGATATATCTACAGAGCCATATGGATGAACATGGAAATATCTACACCGCTATCTGTGTAAACATGCATACATCTTCACCCCTATCTGTATAAACATGGAAATATCTACACTGCTATCTTTATGAACATGGAAATATCTACACCGCTAACTGTTTGAACAGGGAAATATATACACCGCTATCTGCATGAAAATGGAAATGTCTACACAGCTTTCTGCATATACATGGAAATATCTACACAGCTATCTCTTTACACATGGAAATAACTACACCGCTATCTGTATGAACATGGAAATATCTACACCGCCATCTGTATGAACATGGAAATATCTGCACCGCCATCTGAATGAACATATAAATATATACACCGCCATCTGTATTAAGATGGAGATATCTACACCGCTATCTGTATAAACATGGAAATATCTACACCGCTATGTGTATAAACATGGAAATATCTACACCGCTATCTGTATAAACATGGAAATATCTACACCGCTACCTGTATAAACATGGAAATATCAGCACCGCTATCAGTATGAACATGGAAGTATCTACACCGCCATCTGTATGAACATGGAAATATCTTCACCGCCATCTGTATGAACATGGAAATGTCTGCACCGCCATCTGTATGAACATATAAATATCTACACCGCCATCTGTATTAAGATGGAGATATCTACACCGCTATGTGTATAAACATGGAAATATCTACACCGCTATCTGTATAAACATGGAAATATCTACACTGCTACCTTTATAAACATGGAAATATCAGCACCGCTATCTGTATGAACATGGAAATATCTACACCGCCATCTGTGTGAACATGGAAAAATCTTCACCGCCATCTGTATGAAGATGGATATATCTACACAGCCATCTGTAAGAACATGAAAATATCTTCACCACCATCTGTATGAACATGGATATGTCTACACAGCCGTCTGGATGAACATGGAAATATCTACACCGATATCTGTATGAACATGGAAATATCTACACCGCTATCTGTGTAAACATGCATACATCTTCACTGCTATCTGTATAAACATGGAAATATCCACACCGCTATCTGTATGAACATGGAAATATCTACACCGCTATCTGTTTGAACATGGAAATATCTACACCGCTATCTGCATGAAAATGGAAATATCTACACAGCTATCTGTATGAACATGGAAATATCTACACCGCTACCTGTATAAACACGGAAATATGTACACCGCTACCTGTATAAACATGGAAGTATCAGCACCGCTATCGGTATGAACATGGCAATATCTACACGGCTATCTGTATGAACATGGAAATATCTACACCGCTATCTGTATGAACATGGAAATATCTACACCACTATCTGTATGAACATGGAAATGGCTACACAGCCATCTGGATGAACATGGAAATATCTATACCGCTATCTGTATGAACATGGATATATCTACACAGCCATCTGGATGAACATGGAAATATCTACACCGCTATCTGTATGAACATGGAAATACATACACTGCCATCTGTATGAACATGGAAATAACTACACCGCTGTCTGTATGAACGTGGAAATATCTACACCGCTATCTGTATGAACATGGAAATATCTTCACCGCCATCTGTATGAACATGGATATATCTACACAGCCATCTGGATGAACATGGAAATATCTACACCGCTATCTGTATGAACATGGATATATCTACACAGCCATCTGGATGAACATGGAAATATCTTTACCGCTATCTCTATGAACATGGAAATATCTTCACCGCTATCTGTGTAAACATGCATACATATTCACCGCAATCTGTATAAGCATGGCAATATCTACACCGCTATCTGTATGAACATGGAAATATCTACACCGCCATCTGTATGAACATGGAAATATCTGCACCGCCATCTGTATGAACATATAAATATCTACACCGCCATCCGTATTAAGATGGAGATATCTACACCGCTATCTGTATAAACATGGAAATAACTACACCGCAATCTCTATAAACATGTAAATATTTACAATGCTATCTGGGTAAACATGGAAATGTCTATAGGGTTATCTCTATAAACTTGGAAATATCTACACCACCATCTGTAGAAACATGGAAATAGCTATACCGCTGTCAGTATAAACATGGAAATATCTACAACGCTATCTCTATAAACATGGAAATATCTACAGCGCTATCTCTATAAACATGGAAATATCTACAACGCCATCTGCATGAACAAGGAAATAGCTACACCGCCATCCGTATGAACTTGGAAATATCGACACCGCTATCTGTCTGAACATGGAAATATGTACAAAGCTATCTGTATATGCATGGAAATATCTACACCGCTATCTCCAGGAACATGGAAATAACTACACCGCTATCTCTATAAATGTGGAAATATCTACACCGCCATTCCTATGAACATGGAAAAACTACACCGCCATCTGTATGAACATGGAAATAGCTACACAGCCTTCTGGATGAACATGGAAATATCTTCAGCGCTATCTGTATGAACATGGATATATCTACACAGCCATCTGGATGAACATGGAAATATCTACACCGCTATCTGTATGAACATGGAAATACATACACCGCTATCTGTATGAACATGGAAATATCTACACCGCTATCTGTATGAACATGGAAATATCTACACCGCTATCTGTATGAACATGGAAATATCTTCACCGCCATCTGTATGAACATGCATATATCTACACAGCCATCTGGATGAACATGGAAATATCTGCACCGCTATCTGTATGAACATGGAAATATCTACACCGCTATCTGTATGAACATGGATATATCTACACAGCCATCTGGATGAACATGGAAATATCTACACCAATATCTGTGTAAACATGCATACATCTTCACCGCTATCTGTATAAACAAGGAAATATCTACACTGCTATCTTTATGAACATGGCAATATCTACACCGCTAACTGTTTGAACAGGGAAATATATACACCGCTATCTGCATGAAAATGGAAATGTCTACACAGCTATCTGCATATACATGGAAATATCTACACAGCTATCTCTTTACACATGGAAATAACTACACCGCTATCTGTATGAACATGGAAATATCTACACCGCCATCTGTATGAACATGGAAATATCTGCACCGCCATCTGAATGAACATATAAATATCTACACCGCCATCTGTATTAAGATGGAGATATCTACACTGCTATGTGTATAAACATGGAAATATCTACACCGCTATGTGTATAATCACGGAAATATCTACACCGCTATCTGTATAAACATGGAAATATCTACACCGCTACCGGTATAAACATGGAAATATCAGCACCGCTATCAGTATGAACATGGAAGTATCTACACCGCCATCTGTATGAACATGGAAATATCTTCACCGCCATCTGTATGAACATGGAAATATCTGCACCGCCATCTGTATGAACATATAAATCTCTACACCGCCATCTGTATTAAGATGGAGATACCTACACCGCTATCTGTATAAACATGGAAATATGTACACCGCTATGTGTATAAACATGGAAATATCTACACCGCTATCTGTATAAACATGGAAATATCGACACTGCTACCTGTATAAACATGGAAATATCAGCACCGCTATCTGTATGGACATGGAAATATCTATACCGCCATCTGTATGAACATGGAAAAATCTTCACTGCCATCTGTATCAACATGGATATATCTACACAGCTTCTGTATAAGCATGGAAATATCTTCACCGCCATCTGTATGAACATGGATATGTCTTCACAGCCGTCTGGATGAACATGGAAATATCTACACCGCTATCTGTATGAACATGGAAATATCTACACTGCTATCTGTGTAAACATGCATACATGTTCACCGCTTTCTGTATAAACATGGAAATATCCACACCGCTATCTGTATGAACATGGAAATATCTACACCGCTATCTGTTTGAACATGGAAATATCTACACCGCTATCTGCATGGAAATGGAAATATCTACACAGCTATCTGTATATACATGGAAATATCTACACAGCTATCTCTTTGCACATGGAAATAACTACACCGCTATCTCTATAAATATGGAAATATCTACACCACCATCTGTATGAACATGGAAATATCTGCACCGCCATCTGTATGAACATATAAATATCTACACCGCCATCTGTATTAAGAAGGAGATATCTACACCGCTATCTGTATAAACATGGAAATATCTACACCGCTATCTGTATGAACATGGAAAAATCTACACCGCTACCTGTATAAACACGGAAATATGTACACCGCTACCTGTATAAACATGGAAGTATCAGCACCGCTATCGGTATGAACATGGCAATATCTACACGGCGATCTCTATGAACATGGAAATATCTACACCGCTATCTGGATGAACATGGAAATATCTGCACCACTATCTGTATGAACATGGAAATAGCTACACAGCCATCTGGATGAACATGGAAATATCTACACCGCTATCTGTATGAACATGGATATATCTACACAGCCATCTGGATGAACATGGAAATATCTACACTGCTATCTGTATGAACATGGAAATACATACACCGCTATCTGTATGAACATGGAAATATCTACACCGCTGTCTGTATGAACATGGAAATATCTACACCGCTATCTGTATGAACATGGAAATATCTTCACCGCCATCTGTATGAACTTGGATATATCTACACAGCCATCTGGATGAACATGGAAATATCTACACCGCTATCTGTATGAACATGAATATATCTACTCAGCCATCTGGATGAACATGGAAATATATACACCGCTATCTGTGTAAACATGCATACATCTTCACCGCTATCTGTATAAACATGGAATTATCTACACTGCTATCTTTATGAACATGGAAATATCTGCACCGCTAACTGTTTGAACAGGGAAATATATACACCGCTATCTGCATGTAAATGGAAATGTCTACACAGCTATCTGCATATACATGGAAATATCTACACAGCTATCCCTTTACACATGGAAATAACTACACTGCTATCTGTATGAACATGGAAATATCTACACTGCTATCTTTATGAACATGGAAATATCTACACCGCTAACTGTTTGAACAGGGAAATATATTCACCGCTATCTGCATGAAAATGGAAATGTCTACACAGCTATCAGCATATACATGGAAATATCTACACAGCTATCTCTTTACACATGGAAATATCTACACCGCCATCTGTATGAACATGGAAAAATCTTCACCGCCATCTGTATCAACATGGATATATCTACACAGCTTCTGTATAAGCATGGAAATATCTTCTCCGCCATCTGTATGAACATGGATATGTCTACACAGCCGTCTGGATGAACATGGAAATATCTACACCGCTATCTGTATGAACATGGAAATATCTACACCGCTATCTGTGTAAACATGCATACATCTTCACCGCTATCTGTATAAACATGGAAATATCCACACCGCTATCTGTATGAACATGGAAATATCTACACCGCTATCTGTATGAACATGGAAATATCTTCACTGCCATCTGTATGAACATGGATATATCTACACAGCCATCTGGATGAACATGGAAATATCTACACCGCTATCTGTGTAAACATGCATACATCTTCACCGCTATCTGTATAAACATGGAAATATCTACACCGCTATCTTTATGAACATGGAAATATCTACAGCGCTAACTGTTTGAACACGGAAATATCTAAACCGCTATCTGCATGGAAATGGAAATATCTACACCGCTCTCTGTATGAACATGGAAATACATACACCGCTATCTGTATGAACATGGAAATATCTACACCGCTATCTGTATGAACATGGAAATATCTACACCGCTATCTGTATGAACATGGAAATATCTACACCGCTATCTGTTTGAGCATGGAAATATCTACACCGCTATCTGCATGAAAATGGAAATATCTACACAGCTATCTGCATATACATGGAAATATCTATACAGCTATCTCTTTACACATGGAAATAACTACACCGCTATCTCTATAAACATGGTAATATCTACACCGCCATCTGTATGAACATGGAAATATCTGCACCGCCATCTGAATGAACATATAAATATCTACACCGCCATCTGTATTAAGATGGAGATATCTACACTGCTATGTGTATAAACATGGAAATATCTACACCGCTATGTGTATAATCACGGAAATATCTACACCGCTATCTGTATAAACATGGAAATATCTACACCGCTACCGGTATAAACATGGAAATATCAGCACCGCTATCAGTATGAACATGGAAGTATCTACACCGCCATCTGTATGAACATGGAAATATCTTCACCGCCATCTGTATGAACATGGAAATATCTGCACCGCCATCTGTATGAACATATAAATCTCTACACCGCCATCTGTATTAAGATGGAGATACCTACACCGCTATCTGTATAAACATGGAAATATGTACACCGCTATGTGTATAAACATGGAAATATCTACACCGCTATCTGTATAAACATGGAAATATCGACACTGCTACCTGTATAAACATGGAAATATCAGCACCGCTATCTGTATGGACATGGAAATATCTATACCGCCATCTGTATGAACATGGAAAAATCTTCACCGCCATCTGTATCAACATGGATATATCTACACAGCTTCTGTATAAGCATGGAAATATCTTCACCGCCATCTGTATGAACATGGATATGTCTTCACAGCCGTCTGGATGAACATGGAAATATCTACACCGCTATCTGTATGAACATGGAAATATCTACACCGCTATCTGTGTAAACATGCATACATCTTCATCGCTTTCTGTATAAACATGGAAATATCCACACCGCTATCTGTATGAACATGGAAATATCTACACCGCTATCTGTTTGAACATGGAAATATCTACACCGCTATCTGCATGGAAATGGAAATATCTACACAGCTATCTGTATATACATGGAAATATCTACACAGCTATCTCTTTGCACATGGAAATAACTACACCGCTATCTCTATAAATATGGAAATATCTACACCACCATCTGTATGAACATGGAAATATCTGCACCGCCATCTGTATGAACATATAAATATCTACACCGCCATCTGTATTAAGAAGGAGATATCTACACCGCTATCTGTATAAACATGGAAATATCTACACCGCTATCTGTATGAACATGGAAATATCTACACCGCTACCTGTATAAACACGGAAATATGTACACCGCTACCTGTATAAACATGGAAGTATCAGCACCGCTATCGGTATGAACATGGCAATATCTACACGGCGATCTCTATGAACATGGAAATATCTACACCGCTATCTGTATGAACATGGAAATATCTGCACCACTATCTGTATGAACATGGAAATAGCTACACAGCCATCTGGATGAACATGGAAATATCTACACCGCTATCTGTATGAACATGGATATATCTACACAGCCATCTGGATGAACATGGAAATATCTACACTGCTATCTGTATGAACATGGAAATACATACACCGCTATCTGTATGAACATGGAAATATCTACACCGCTGTCTGTATGAACATGGAAATATCTACACCGCTATCTGTATGAACATGGAAATATCTTCACCGCCATCTGTATGAACTTGGATATATCTACACAGCCATCTGTATGAACATGGAAATATCTACACCGCTATCTGTATGAACATGAATATATCTACTCAGCCATCTGGATGAACATGGAAATATATACACTGCTATCTGTGTAAACATGCATACATCTTCACCGCTATCTGTATAAACATGGAATTATCTACACTGCTATCATTATGAACATGGAAATATCTGCACCGCTAACTGTTTGAACAGGGAAATATATACACCGCTGTCTGCATGTAAATGGAAATGTCTACACAGCTATATGCATATACATGGAACTATCTACACAGCTATCCCTTTACACATGGAAATAACTACACTGCTATCTGTATGAACATGGAAATATCTACACTGCTATCTTTATGAACATGGAAATATCTACACCGCTAACTGTTTGAACAGGGAAATATATTCACCGCTATCTGCATGAAAATGGAAATGTCTACACAGCTATCTGCATATACATGGAAATATCTACACAGCTATCTCTTTACACATGGAAATATCTACACCGCCATCGGTATGAACATGGAAAAATCTTCACCGCCATCTGTATCAACATGGATATATCTACACAGCTTCTGTATAAGCATGGAAATATCTTCACCGCCATCTGTATGAACATGGATATGTCTACACAGCCGTCTGGATGAACCTGGAAATATCTACACCGCTATCTGTATGAACATGGAAATATCTACACCGCTATCTGTGTAAACATGCATACATCTTCACCGCTATCTGTATAAACATGGAAATATCCACACCGCTATCTGTATGAACATGGACATATCTACACCGCTATCTGTATGAACATGGAAATATCTTCACCGCCATCTGTATGAACATGGATATATCTACACAGCCATCTGGATGAACATGGAAATATCTACACCGCTATCTGTGTAAACATGCATACATCTTCACCGCTCTCTGTATAAACATGGAAATATCTACACCGCTATCTTTATGAACATGGAAATATCTACAGCGCTAACTGTTTGAACACGGAAATATCTAAACCGCTATCTGCATGAAAATGGAAATATCTACACCGCTCTCTGTATGAACATGGAAATACATACACCGCTATCTGTATGAACATGGAAATATCTACACCGCTATCTGTATGAACATGGAAATATCTACACCGCTATCTGTATGAACATGGAAATATCTACACCGCTATCTGTTTGAGCATGGAAATATCTACACCGCTATCTGCATGAAAATGGAAATATCTACACAGCTATCTGCATATACATGGAAATATCTATACAGCTATCTCTTTACACATGGAAATAACTACACCGCTATCTCTGTAAACATGGTAATATCTACACCGCCATCTGTATGAACATGGAAATATCTGCACCGCCATCTGTATGAACATATAAATATCTACACCGCCACCTGTATTAAGATGGAGATATCTACACTGCTATCAGTATAAACATGGAAATATCTACACTGCTATGTGTATAAACATGGAAATATCTCCAACACTATCTGTATAAACATGGAAATATCTACACAGTTACCTGTATGAACATGGAAATATCAGCACCGCTATCGGTATGAACATGGAAATATCTACAGCGCCATCTGCATGAACATGGAAATATCTTCACCGCCGTCTGTATGAACATGGATATATCTACACAGCCATCTGGATGAACGTGGAAATATCTACACAGCCATCTGGATGAACATGGAATTATCTACACCGCTATCTGTGTAAACATGCATACATCTTCACCGCTATCTGTATAAACATGGAAATATCTACACCGTTTTCTGTATGAACATGGAAATATCTACACCGCTATCTGTGTAAACATGCATACATCTTCACCGCTATCTGTATAAACATGGAAATATCTACACCGCTATCTGTATGAACATGGAAATATCTACACCGCTATCTGTTTGAAAATGGAAATATCTACACCGCTATCTGCATGAAAATGGAAATATCTACACAGCTGTCTGAACATACACGGAAATATCTACAAAGCTATCTCTTTACACATGGAATTAAGTACACCGCTATCTCTATAAACATGGAAATATCTACACCGCCATGAGTATGAACATGGAAATATCTGCACCGACATCTGTATGAACATATAAATATCTACACCGCCATCTGTATTAAGATGAAGATATCTACACCGCTATTTGTATAAACATGGAAATATCTACACCGCTACCTGTATAAACATGGAAATATCTACACTGCTATCTGTATAAACATGGAAATACCTACACCGCTACCTGTATAAACATGGAAATATCAGCACCGCTATCTGTATGAACATGGAAATATATACACCGCTATCTGTATGAACATGGAAATATCTACACCGATATCTGTATGAACATGGAAATATCTTCACCGCCATCTCTATGAACATGGAAATATTTACACAGCCATCTGGATGAACAAGGAAATATCAGCACCGCTATCAGCATGGACATGGAAATATCTACACCGCTATCTGTATGAACATGGAAATATCTTCACTGCCATCTGTATGAACATGGATATATCTACACAGCCATCTGGATGAGCATGGAAATATCTACACCGCTATCTGTTTGAACATGGAAATATCTACACCGCTATCTGCATGAAAATGGAAATATCTACACAGCTATCTGCATATACATGGAAATATCTACACACCTATCTCTTTACACATGGAAATAACTACACCGCTATCTCTATAAACATGGAAATATCTACACTGCCATCTGTATGAACATGGACATATCTGCACCGCTATCTGTATGAACATATAAATATCTACACCGCCATCTGTATGAAGAAGGAGATATCTACACCGCTATCTGTATAAACATGGAAATATCTACACCGCTATCTGTATAAACATGGAAATATCTACACCGCTATCTGTATAAACACGGAAATAAGTACACAGCTACCTGTATAAACATGGAAGTATCAGCACCGCTATCGGTATGAACATGGCAATATCTACACGGTTATCTGTATGAACATGGAAATATCTACACCGCTATCTGTATAAACATGGAAATATCTTCACCGCCATCTGTATGAACATCGATATACCTACACAGCCATCTGGATGAACATGGAAATATCTACACCGCTATCTGTATGAACATGGAAATATCTACACCGCTATCTGTATGAACATGGAAATATCTACACAGCCATCTGGATGAACATGAAAATGTCTACACCGCTATCTGTATGAACACGGAAATACATACACCGCTATCTGTATGAACATGGAAATACCCTCACCGCCATCTGTATGAACAAGGATATATCTACACAGCCATCTGGATGAACATGGAAATATATACACCGCTATCTGTGTAAACATGCATACATCTTCACCGCTATCTGTATAAACATGGAATTATCTACTCTGCTATCTTTATGAACATGGAAATATCTGCACCGCTAACTGTTTGAACATGGAAATATATACACCGCTATCTGCATGTAAATGGAAATGTCTACACAGCTATCTGTATATACATGGAAATATCTACACAGCTATCTCTTTACACATGGAAATAACTACACCGCTATCTGTATGAACATGGAAATATCTACACCGCCATCTGTATGAACATGGAAATATCTGCACCGCCATCTGAATGAACATATAAATATATACACCGCCATCTGTATTAAGATGGAGATATCTACACCGCTATCTGTATAAACATGGAAATATCTACACCGCTATGTGTATAAACATGGAAATATCTACACCGCTATCTGTATAAACATGGAAATATCTACACCGCTGCGTGTATAAACATGGAAATATCAGCACCGCTATCAGTATGAACATGGAAGTATCTACACCGCCATCTGTATGAACATGGAAATATCTTCACCGCCATCTGTATGAACATGGAAATATCTGCACCGCCATCTGTATGAACATATAAATATCTACACCGCCATCTGTATTATGATGGAGATATCTACACCGCTATCTGTATAAACATGGAAATATCTACACCGCTATGTGTATAAACATGGAAATATCTACACCGCTATAGGTATAAACATGGAAATATCTACACTGCTGCCTGTATAACATGGAAATATCAGCCGCGCTATCTGTATGAACATGGAAATATCTACACCGCCATCTGTATGAACATGGAAAAATCCTCACCGCCATCTGTATGAACATGGATATATCTACACAGCCATCTGTATGAACATGGAAATATCTTCACCGCCATCTGTATGAACATGGATATGTCTACACAGCCATCTGGATGAACATGGAAATATCTACACCGCTATCTGTATGAACATGGAAATATCTACACCGCAATCTGTGTAAACATGCATATATCTTCACCGCTATCTGTATAAACATGGAAATATCCACACCGCTATCTGTTTGAACATAGAAATATCTACACCGCTATTTGCATGAAAATGGAAATATCTACACAGCTATCTGCATATACATGGAAATATCAACACAGCTATCTCTTTGCATATGGAAATAACTACACCGCTATCTCTATAAACATGGAAATATCCACACCACCATCTGTATGAACATGGAAATATCTGCACCGCCATCTGTATGAACATATAAATATCTACACCGCCATCTGTATTAAGAAGGAGATATCTACACCGCTATCTGTATAAACATGGAAATATCTACACCGCTATCTGTATGAACATGGAAATATCTACACCGCTACCTGTATAAACACGGAAATATGTACACCGCTACCTGTATAAACATGGAAGTATCAGCACCGCAATCGGTATGAACATGGCAATATCTACACGGCTATCTGTATGAACATGGAAATATCTACACCACTATCTGTATGAACATGGAAATATCTACACCGCTATCTGTGTAAACATGCATACATCTTCACCGCTATCTGTATAAACATGGAAATATCCACACCGCTATCTGTATGAACATGGAAATATCTACACCGCTATCTGTTTGAACATGGAAATATCTACACCGCTATCTGCATGGAAATGGAAATATCTACACAGCTATCTGTATATACATGGAAATATCTACACAGCTATCTCTTTGCACATGGAAATAACTACACCACTATCTGTATAAACATGGAAATATCTACACCACCATCTGTATGAACATGGAAATATCTGCACCGCCATCTGTATGAACATATAAATATCTACACCGCCATCTGTATTAGAAGGAGATATCTACACCGCTATCTGTATAAACATGGAAATATCTACACCGCTATCTGTATGAACATGGAAATATCTACACCGCTACCTGTATAAACACGGAAATATGTACACCGATACCTGTATAAACATGGAAGTATCAGCACTGTTATCGGTATGAACATGGCAATATCTACACGGGTATCTGTATGAACATGGAAATATCTACACCGCTATCTGTATGAACATGGAAATATCTACACCACTATCTGTATGAACATGGAAATTCCTACACAGCCATCTGGAAGAACATGGAAATGTCTACACCGCTATCTGTATGAACATGGATATATCTACACAGCCATCTGGATGAACATGGAAATATCTACACCGCTACCTGTATAAACACGGAAATATGTACACCGCTACCTGTATAAACCATGGAAGTATCAGCACCGCAATCGGTATGAACATTGCAATATCTACACGGCTATCTGTATGAACATGGAAATATCTACACCGCTATCTGTATGAACATGGAAATATCTACACCACTATCTGTATGAACATGGAAATAGCTACACAGCCATCTGGATGAAGATGGAAATATCTACACCGCCATCTGTATGAACATGGAAATACATTCACCGCTATCTGTATGAACATGGAAATATCTACACCGCTATCTGTTTGAACATGGAAATATCTACACCGCTATCTGCATGAAAATGGAAATATCTACACAGCTATCTGCATATACATGGAAATATCTATACAGCTATCTCTTTACACATGGAAATAACTACACCGGTATCTCTGTAAACATGGTAATATCTACACCGCCATCTGTATGAACATGGAAATATCTGCACCGCCATCTGTATGAACATATAAATATCTACACCGCCACCTGTATTAAGATGGAGATATCTACACCGCTATCAGTATAAACATGGAAATATCTACACTGCTATGTGTATAAACATGGAAATATCTCCAACACTATCTGTATAAACATGGAAATATCTACACAGTTACCTGTATGAACATGGAAATATCAGCACCGCTATCGGTATGAACATGGAAATATCTACAGCGCCATCTGCATGAACATGGAAATATCTTCACCGCCGTCTGTATGAACATGGATATATCTACACAGCCATCTGGATGAACGTGGAAATATCTACACAGCCATCTGGATGAACATGGAATTATCTACACCGCTATCTGTGTAAACATGCATACATCTTCACCGCTATCTGTATAAACATGGAAATATCTACACCGTTTTCTGTATGAACATGGAAATATCTACACCGCTATCTGTGTAAACATGCATACATCTTCACCGCTATCTGTATAAACATGGAAATATCTACACCGCTATCTGTATGAACATGGAAATATCTACACCGCTATCTGTTTGAAAATGGAAATATCTACACCGCTATCTGCATGAAAATGGAAATATCTACACAGCTGTCTGAACATACACGGAAATATCTACAAAGCTATCTCTTTACACATGGAATTAAGTACACCGCTATCTCTATAAACATGGAAATATCTACACCGCCATCAGTATGAACATGGAAATATCTGCACCGACATCTGTATGAACATATAAATATCTACACCGCCATCTGTATTAAGATGAAGATATCTACACCGCTATTTGTATAAACATGGAAATATCTACACCGCTACCTGTATAAACATGGAAATATCTACACTGCTATCTGTATAAACATGGAAATACCTACACCGCTACCTGTATAAACATGGAAATATCAGCACCGCTATCTGTATGAACATGGAAATATCTACACCGCTATCTGTATGAACATGGAAATATCTACACCGATATCTGTATGAACATGGAAATATCTTCACCGCCATCTCTATGAACATGGAAATATTTACACAGCCATCTGGATGAACAAGGAAATATCAGCACCGCTATCAGTATGGACATGGAAATATCTACACCGCTATCTGTATGAACATGGAAATATCTTCACTGCCATATGTATGAACATGGATATATCTACACAGCCATCCGGATGAGCATGGAAATATCTACACCGCTATCTGTTTGAACATGGAAATATCTACACCGCTATCTGCATGAAAATGGAAATATCTACACAGCTATCTGCATATACATGGAAATATCTACACACCTATCTCTTTACACATGGAAATAACTACACCGCTATCTCTATAAACATGGAAATATCTACACCGCCATCTGTATGAACATGGACATATCTGCACCGCTATCTGTATGAACATATAAATATCTACACCGCCATCTGTATGAAGAAGGAGATATCTACACCGCTATCTGTATAAACATGGAAATATCTACACCGCTATCTGTATATACATGGAAATATCTACACCGCTATCTGTATAAACACGGAAATAAGTACACAGCTACCTGTATAAACATGGAAGTATCAGCACCGCTATCGGTATGAACATGGCAATATCTACACGGTTATCTGTATGAACATGGAAATATCTACACCGCTATCTGTATAAACATGGAAATATCTTCACCGCCATCTGTATGAACATCGATATACCTACACAGCCATCTGGATGAACATGGAAATATCTACACCGCTATCTGTATGAACATGGAAATATCTACACCGCTATCTGTATGAACATGGAAATATCTACACAGCCATCTGGATGAACATGAAAATGTCTACACCGCTATCTGTATGAACACGGAAATACATACACCGCTATCTGTATGAACATGGAAATACCCTCACCGCCATCTGTATGAACAAGGATATATCTACACAGCCATCTGGATGAACATGGAAATATATACACCGCTATCTGTGTAAACATGCATACATCTTCACCGCTATCTGTATAAACATGGAATTATCTACTCTGCTATCTTTATGAACATGGAAATATCTGCACCGCTAACTGTTTGAACATGGAAATATATACACCGCTATCTGCATGTAAATGGAAATGTCTACACAGCTATCTGTATATACATGGAAATATCTACACAGCTATCTCTTTACACATGGAAATAACTACACCGCTATCTGTATGAACATGGAAATATCTACACGGCCATCTGTATGAACATGGAAATATCTGCACCGCCATCTGAATGAACATATAAATATCTACACCGCCATCTGTATTAAGATGGAGATATCTACACCGCTATCTGTATAAACATGGAAATATCTACACCGCTATGTGTATAAACATGGAAATATCTACACCGCTATCTGTATAAACATGGAAATATCTACACCGCTGCGTGTATAAACATGGAAATATCAGCACCGCTATCAGTATGAACATGGAAGTATCTACACCGCCATCTGTATGAACATGGAAATATCTTCACCGCCATCTGTATGAACATGGAAATATCTGCACCGCCATCTGTATGAACATATAAATATCTACACCGCCATCTGTATTATGATGGAGATATCTACACCGCTATCTGTATAAACATGGAAATATCTACACCGCTATGTGTATAAACATGGAAATATCTACACCGCTATAGGTATAAACATGGAAATATCTACACTGCTGCCTGTATAACATGGAAATATCAGCCGCGCTATCTGTATGAACATGGAAATATCTACACCGCCATCTGTATGAACATGGAAAAATCCTCACCGCCATCTGTATGAACATGGATATATCTACACAGCCATCTGTATGAACATGGAAATATCTTCACCGCCATCTGTATGAACATGGATATGTCTACACAGCCATCTGGATGAACATGGAAATATCTACACCGCTATCTGTATGAACATGGAAATATCTACACCGCAATCTGTGTAAACATGCATATATCTTCACCGCTATCTGTATAAACATGGAAATATCCACACCGCTATCTGTTTGAACATAGAAATATCTACACCGCTATTTGCATGAAAATGGAAATATCTACACAGCTATCTGCATATACATGGAAATATCAACACAGCTATCTCTTTGCATATGGAAATAACTACACCGCTATCTCTATAAACATGGAAATATCCACACCACCATCTGTATGAACATGGAAATATCTGCACCGCCATCTGTATGAACATATAAATATCTACACCGCCATCTGTATTAAGAAGGAGATATCTACACCGCTATCTGTATAAACATGGAAATATCTACACCGCTATCTGTATGAACATGGAAATATCTACACCGCTACCTGTATAAACACGGAAATATGTACACCGCTACCTGTATAAACATGGAAGTATCAGCACCGCAATCGGTATGAACATGGCAATATCTACACGGCTATCTGTATGAACATGGAAATATCTACACCACTATCTGTATGAACATGGAAATATCTACACCGCTATCTGTGTAAACATGCATACATCTTCACCGCTATCTGTATAAACATGGAAATATCCACACCGCTATCTGTATGAACATGGAAATATCTACACCGCTATCTGTTTGAACATGGAAATATCTACACCGCTATCTGCATGGAAATGGAAATATCTACACAGCTATCTGTATATACATGGAAATATCTACACAGCTATCTCTTTGCACATGGAAATAACTACACCACTATCTGTATAAACATGGAAATATCTACACCACCATCTGTATGAACATGGAAATATCTGCACCGCCATCTGTATGAACATATAAATATCTACACCGCCATCTGTATTAGAAGGAGATATCTACACCGCTATCTGTATAAACATGGAAATATCTACACCGCTATCTGTATGAACATGGAAATATCTACACCGCTACCTGTATAAACACGGAAATATGTACACCGATACCTGTATAAACATGGAAGTATCAGCACTGTTATCGGTATGAACATGGCAATATCTACACGGGTATCTGTATGAACATGGAAATATCTACACCGCTATCTGTATGAACATGGAAATATCTACACCACTATCTGTATGAACATGGAAATTCCTACACAGCCATCTGGAAGAACATGGAAATGTCTACACCGCTATCTGTATGAACATGGATATATCTACACAGCCATCTGGATGAACATGGAAATATCTACACCGCTACCTGTATAAACACGGAAATATGTACACCGCTACCTGTATAAACCATGGAAGTATCAGCACCGCAATCGGTATGAACATGGCAATATCTACACGGCTATCTGTATGAACATGGAAATATCTACACCGCTATCTGTATGAACATGGAAATATCTACACCACTATCTGTATGAACATGGAAATAGCTACACAGCCATCTGGATGAAGATGGAAATATCTACACCGCCATCTGTATGAACATGGAAATACATTCACCGCTATCTGTATGAACATGGAAATATCTACACCGCTATCTGTATGAACATGGAAATATCTACACCGCCATCTGTATGAACATGGAAATATCTTCACCGCCATCTGTATGAACATGGAAATATCTGCACCGCAATCTGAATGAACATATATATATCTACACCGCCATCTGTATTAATATGGAGATATCTACACGGCTATCTGTATAAACATGGAAATATCAGCACCGCTATCAGTATGAACATGGAAGCATCTACACCGCCATCTGTATGAACATGGAAATATCTTCACCGCCATCTGTATGAACATGGAAATATCTGCAGCGCCATCTGTATGAACATATAAATATCTACACCGCCATCTGTATTAAGATGGAGATATCTACACCGCTATCTGTATAAACATGGAAATATCTACAACACTATGTGTATAAACATGGAAATATCTACACCGCTATCTGTATAACCATGGAAATATCTACACCGCTACCTGTATAAACATGGAAATATCAGCACCGCTATCAGTATGAACATGGAAGCACCTACACCGCCATCTTTATGAACATGGAAATATCTTCACCGCCATCTGTATGAACATGGAAATATCTGCACCGCCATCTGTATGAACATATAAATATCTACACCGCCATCTGTATTAAGATGGAGATATCTACACCGCTATCTGTATAAACATGGAAATATCTACACCACTATGTGTATAAACATGGAAATATCTACACCGCTATCTGAATAAACATGGAAATATCTTCACTGCTACCTGTATAAACATGGAAATATCAGCACCGCTATCTGCATGAACATGGAAATATGTACAACGCCATCTGTATGAACATGGAAAAACCTTCACCGCCATCTGTATGAACATGGATATATCTACACAGCCATCTGTATGAACATGGAAATATCTTCACAGCCATCTGTATGAACATGGATATATCTACACAGCCGTCTGGATGAACATGGAAATATCTACACCGCTATCTGTATGAACATGGAAATATCTACACCGCTATCTGTGTAAACATGCATACATCTTCACCGCTATCTGTATAAACATGGAAATATCCACACTGCTATCTGTATTAACATGGAGATATCTACACCGCTATCTGTTTGAACATGGAAATATCTACACCGCTATTTGCATGAAAATGGAAATATCTACACAGCTATCTGCATATACATGGAAATATCAACACAGCTATCTCTTTGCACATGGAAATAACTACACCGCTATCTCTATAAACATGGAAATATCTACACCACTATCTGTATGAACATGGAAATAGCTACACAGACATCTGGATGAACATGGAAATATCTACACCGCTATCTGTATGAACATGGAAATAGCTACACATACATCTGGATGAACATGGAAATATCTACACCGCTATCTGTATGAACATGGAAATACATACACCGCTATCTGTATGAACATGGAAATATCTACACCGCTATCTGTATGAACATGGAAATATCTACACCGCCATCTGTATGAACATGGAAATATCTTCACCGCCATCTGTATGAACATAGATATATCTACACAGCCATCTGGATGAACATGGAAATATCTGCACCGCTATCTGTATGAACATGGAAATATCTACACCGCTATCTGTATGAACATGGATATATCTACACAGCCATCTGGATGAACATGGAAATATCTACACCGCTATCTGTGTAAACATGGATACATCTTCACCGCTATCTGTATAAACATGGAAATATCTACACTGCTATCTTTATGAACATGCAGATATCTACACCGCTAACTGTTTGAACAGGGAAATATATACACCGCTATCTGCATGAAAATGGAAATGTCTACACAGCTATCTGCATATACATGGAAATATCTACAAAGCTATCTCTTTACACTTGGAAATAACTACACCGCTATCTGTATGAACATGGAAATATCTACACCGCCTTCTGTATGAACATGGAAGTATCTGCACCGCCATCTGAATGAACATATAAATATCTACACCGCCATCTGTATTAAGATGGAGATATCTACACCGCTATCTGTATAAACATGGAAATATCTACACCGCTATGTGTATAAACATGGAAATATCTACACCGCTATCTGTATAAACATGGAAATATCTACACCGCTACCTGTATATACATGGAAACATCAGCACCGCTATCAGTATGAACATGGAAGCATCTACACCGCCATCTGTATGAACATGGAAATATCTTCACCGCCATCTGTATGAACATGGAAATATCTGCACCGCCATCTGTATGAACATATAAATATCTACACCGCCATCTGTATTAAGATGGAGATATCTACACCGCTATCTGTATAAACATGGAAATATCTACACCGCTATGTGTATAAACATGGAAATATCTACACCGCTATCTGTATAAACATGGAAATATCTACACTGCTACCTGTATAAACATGGAAATATCAGCACCGCTATCTGCATGAACATGGAAATATCTACACCGCCATCTGTATGAACATGGAAAAATCTTCACCGCCATCTGCATGAACATGGATATATCTACACAGCCATCTGTATGAACATGGAAATATCTTAACCGCCATCTGTATGAACATGGATATGTCTACACAGTCGTCTGGATGAACATGGAAATATCTACACCTCTATTTGTATGAACATGGAAATATCTACACCGCAATCTGTGTAAACATGCATACATCTTCACCGCTATCAGTATAAAAATGGAAATATCCACACCGCTATCTGTATGAACATGGAAATATCTACACCGCTATCTGTTTGAACATGGAAATATCTACACCGCTATTTGCATGAAAATGGAAATATCTACACAGCTATCTGCATATACATGGAAATATAAACACAGCTATCTCTTTGCACATGGAAATAACTACACCGCTATCTCTATAAGCATGGAAATATCTACACCACCATCTGTATGAACATGGAAATATCTGCACCGCCATCTGTATGAACATATAAATATCTACACCGACATCTGTATTAAGAAGGAGATATCTACACCGCTATCTGTATAAACATGGAAATATCTACACCGCTATCTGTATGAACATGGAAATATCTACACCGCTACCTGTATAAACACGGAAATATGTACACCGCTACCTGTATAAACATGGAAGTATGAGCACCGCAATCGGTATGAACATGGCAATATCTACACGGCTATCTGTATGAACATGGAAATATCTACACCGCTATCTGTATGAACATGGAAATATCTACACCACTATCTGTATGAACATGGATATATCTACACAGCCATGTGGATGAACATGGAATTATCTACACCGCTATCTGTGTAAACATGCATACATCTTCACCGCTATCTTTATAAACATGGAAATATCTACACTGCTATCTGTTTGAACATGGAAATATCTACACCGCTATCTGTATGAACATGGATATATCTACACAGCCATCTGGATGAACATGGAAATATCTACACTGCTATCTGTATGAACATGGAAATACATACACCGCTATCTGTATGAACATGGAAATATCTACACCGCTATCTGTATGAACATGGAAATATCTACACCGCTATCTGTATGAACATGAATATATCTACTCAGCCATCTGGATGAACATGGAAATATATACACCGCTATCTGTGTAAACATGCATACATCTTCACCGCTATCTGTATAAACATGGAATTATCTACACTGCTATCTTTATGAACATGGAAATATATGCACCGCTAACTGTTTGAACAGGGAAATATATACACCGCTATCTGCATGTAAATGGAAATGTCTACACAGCTATCTGCATATACATGGAAATATCTACACAGCTATCTCTTTACACATGGAAATATCTACACCGCCATCTGTATGAACATGGAAAAATCTTCACCGCCATCTGTATCAACATGGATATATCTACACAGCTTCTGTATAAGCATGGAAATATCTTCACCGCCATCTGTATGAACATGGATATGTCTACACAGCCGTCTGGATGAACATGGAAATATCTACACCGCTATCTGTATGAACATGGAAATATCTACACCGCTATCTGTGTAAACATGCATATATCTTCACCGCTATCTGTATAAACATGGAAATATCCACACGGCTATCTGTATGAACATGGAAATATCTACACCGCTTTCTGTATGAACATGGAAATATCTTCACCGCCATCTGTATGAACATGGATATATCTACACAGCCTTCTGGATGAACATGGAAATATCTACACCGCTATCTGTGTAAACATGCATACATCTTCTCCGCTATCTGTATAAACATGGAAATATCAACACCGCTATCTTTATGAACATGGAAATATCTACAGCGCTAACTGTTTGAACACGGAAATATCTACACCGCTATCTGCATGAAAATGGAAATATCTACACCGCTCTCTATATGAACATGGAAATACATACACCGATATCTGTATGAACATGGAAATATCTACACCGCTATCTGTATGAACATGGAAATATCTACACCGCTATCTGTATGAACATGGATATATCTACACCGCTATGTGTATAAACATGGAAATATCTCCAACACTATCTGTATAAACATGGAAATATCTACTCAGTTACCTGTATGAACATGGAAATATAAGCACCGCTATCGGTATGAACATGGAAATATCTACACCGCCATCTGCATGAACATGGAAATATCTTCACCGCCCTCTGTATGAACATGGATATATCTACACAGCCATCTGGATAAACGTGGAAATATCTACACAGCCATCTGGATGAACATGGAATTATCTACACCGCTATCTGTGTAAACATGCATACACCTTCACCGCTATCTGTATAAACATGGAAATATCCACACCGTTTTCTGTATGAACATGGAAATATCTACACCGCTATCTGTGTAAACATGCATACATCTTCACCGCTATCTGTATAAACATGGAAATATCTACACCGCTATCTGTATGAACATGGAAATATCTACACCGCTATCTGTTTGAAAATGGAAATATCTACACCGCTATCTGCATGAAAATGGAAATATCTACACAGCTGTCTGCACATACACGGAAATATCTACAAAGCTCTCTCTTTACACATGGAAATAAGTACACCGCTATCTCTATAAACATGGAAATATCTACACCGCCATCAGTATGAACATGCAAATATTTTCACCGCCATCTGTATGAACATATAAATATCTACACCGCCATCTGTATTAAGATGAAGATATCTACACCGCTATTTGTATAAACATGGAAATATCTACACCGCTACCTGTATAAACATGGAAATATCTTCACTGCTATCTGTATAAACATGGAAATACCTACACCGCTACCTGTATAAACATGGAAATATCAGCACCGCTATCTGTATGAACATGGAAATATCTACACCGCTATCTGTATGAACATGGAAATATCTACACCGATATATGTATGAACATGGAAATATCTTCACCGCCATCTCTATGAACATGGAAATATCTACACAGCCATCTGGATGAATAAGGAAATATCAGCACCGCTATCTGTATGAACATGGAAATATCTACACCGCTATCTGTATGAAAATGGAAATATCTTCACTGCCATCTGTATGAACATGGATATATCTACACAGCCATCTGGATGAACATGGAAATATCTACACCGCTATCTGCATGAAAATGGAAATATCTACACAGCTATCTGCATATACATGGAAATATCTACACACCTATCTCTTTACACATGGAAATAACTACACCGCTATCTCTATAAACATGGAAATATCTACACCGCCATCTGTATGAACATGGACATATCTGCACCGCTATCTGTATGAACATATAAATATCTACACCGCCATCTGTATGAAGAAGGAGATATCTACACCGCTCTCTGTATAAACATGGAAATATCTACACCGCTATCTGTATATACATGGAAATATCTACACCGCTATCTGTATAAACACGGAAATAAGTACACAGCTACCTGTATAAACATGGAAGTATCAGCACCGCTATCGGTATGAACATGGCAATATCTACACGGTTATCTGTATGAACATGGAAATATCTACAACGCTATCTGTATAAACATGGAAATATCTTCACCGCCATCTGTATGAACATCGATATACCTACACAGCCATCTGGATGAACATGGAAATATCTACACCGCTATCTGTATGAACATGGAAATATCTACACCGCTATCTGTATGAACATGGAAATATCTACACAGCCATCTGGATGAACATGAAAATGTCTACACCGCTATCTGTATGAACACGGAAATACATACACCGCTATCTGTATGAACATGGAAATAAACTCACCGCCATCTGTATGAACAAGGATATATCTACACAGCCATCTGGATGAACAAGGAAATATCCGCACCGCTATCTGTATGAACATGGAAATATCTACACCACTATCTGTATGAACATGGATATATCTACACAGCCATGTGGATGAACATGGAATTTTCTACACCGCTATCTGTGTAAACATGCATACATCTTCACCGCTATCTGTATAAACATGGAAATATCTACACCTTTTTCTGTATGAACATGGAAATATCTACACCGCTATCTGTGTAAACATGCATACATCTTCACCGCTATCTGTATAAACATGGAAATATCTACACCGCTATCTGTATGAATATGGAAATATCTACACCGCTATCTGTTTGAAAATGGAAATATCTACACCGCTATCTGCATGAAAATGGAAATATCTACACAGCTATCTGCACATACATGGAAATATCTACACAGCTATCTCTTTACTCATGGAAATAACTACACCGCTATCTCTATAAACATGGAAATATCTACACGGCCATCTGTATGAACATGGAAATATCTGCACCGCCATCTGTATGAACATATAAATATCTACACCGCCATCTGAATTAAGATGAAAATATCTACACTGCTATCTGTATAAACATGGAAATATCTACACCGCTACCTGTATAAACATGGAAATATCTACACCGCAATCTGTATGAACATGGAAATATCTACACCGCAAGCTGTATAAACACGGAAATATGTACACCGCTACCTGTATAAACATGGAAGTATCAGCACCGTTATCGGTATGAACATGGCAATATCTACACGGCTATCTGTATGAACATGGAAATAGCTACACAGCCATCTGGATTAACATGGAAATATCTACACCGCTATCTGTATGAACATGGATATATCTACACAGCCATCTGGATGAACATGGAAATATCTACACCGCTATCTTTATGAACATGGATATATCTACACAGCCATCTGGATGAACATGGAAATATCTGCACCGCTATCTGTATGAACCTGGAAATATCTACACCGCTATCTGTATGAACATGGATATATCTACAGAGCCATATGGATGAACATGGAAATATCTACACCGCTATCTGTGTAAACATGCATACATCTTCACCCCTATCTGTATAAACATGGAAATATCTACACTGCTATCTTTATTAACATGGAAATATCTACACCGCTAACTGTTTGAACAGGGAAATATATACACCGCTATCTGCATGAAAATGTAATGTCTACACAGCTTTCTGCATATACATGGAAATATCTACACAGCTATCTCTTTACACATGGAAATAACTACACCACTATCTGTATGAACATGGAAATATCTACACCGCCATCTGTATGAACATGGAAATATCTGCACCGCCATCTGAATGAACATATAAATATATACACCGCCATCTGTATTAAGATGGAGATATCTACACCGCTATCTGTATAAACATGGAAATATCTACACCGCTATGTGTATAAACATGGAAATATCTACACCGCTATCTGTATAAACATGGAAATATCTACACCGCTACCTGTATAAACATGGAAATATCAGCACCGCTATCAGTATGAACATGGAAGTATCTACACCGCCATCTGTATGAACATGGAAATATCTTCACCGCCATCTGTATGAACATGGAAATGTCTGCACCGCCATCTGTATGAACATATAAATATCTACACCGCCATCTGTATTAAGATGGAGATATCTACACCGCTATGTGTATAAACATGGAAATATCTACACCGCTATCTGTATAAACATGGAAATATCTACACTGCTACCTTTATAAACATGGAAATATCAGCACCGCTATCTGTATGAACATGGAAATATCTACACCGCCATCTGTGTGAACATGGAAAAATCTTCACCGCCATCTGTATGAAGATGGATATATCTACACAGCCATCTGTAAGAACATGAAAATATCTTCACCGCCATCTGTATGAACATGGATATGTCTACACAGCCGTCTGGATGAACATGGAAATATCTACACCGATATCTGTATGAACATGGAAATATCTACACCGCTATCTGTGTAAACATGCATACATCTTCACTGCTATCTGTATAAACATGGAAATATCCACACCGCTATCTGTATGAACATGGAAATATCTACACCGCTATCTGTTTGAACATGGAAATATCTACACCGCTATCTGCATGAAAATGGAAATATCTACACAGCTATCTGTATGAACATGGAAATATCTACACCGCTACCTGTATAAACACGGAAATATGTACACCGCTACCTGTATAAACATGGAAGTATCAGCACCGCTATCGGTATGAACATGGCAATATCTACACGGCTATCTGTATGAACATGGAAATATCTACACCGCTATCTGTATGAACATGGAAATATCTACACCACTATCTGTATGAACATGGAAATGGCTACACAGCCATCTGGATGAACATGGAAATATCTATACCGCTATCTGTATGAACATGGATATATCTACACAGCCATCTGGATGAACATGGAAATATCTACACCGCTATCTGTATGAACATGGAAATACATACACTGCCATCTGTATGAACATGGAAATAACTACACCGCTGTCTGTATGAACGTGGAAATATCTACACCGCTATCTGTATGAACATGGAAATATCTTCACCGCCATCTGTATGAACATGGATATATCTACACAGCCATCTGGATGAACATGGAAATATCTACACCGCTATCTGTATGAACATGGATATATCTACACAGCCATCTGGATGAACATGGAAATATCTTTACCGCTATCTCTATGAACATGGAAATATCTTCACCGCTATCTGTGTAAACATGCATACATATTCACCGCAATCTGTATAAGCATGGCAATATCTACACCGCTATCTGTATGAACATGGAAATATCTACACCGCCATCTGTATGAACATGGAAATATCTGCACCGCCATCTGTATGAACATATAAATATCTACACCGCCATCCGTATTAAGATGGAGATATCTACACCGCTATCTGTATAAACATGGAAATAACTACACCGCAATCTCTATAAACATGTAAATATTTACAATGCTATCTGGGTAAACATGGAAATGTCTATAGGGCTATCTCTATAAACTTGGAAATATCTACACCACCATCTGTAGAAACATGGAAATAGCTATACCGCTGTCAGTATAAACATGGAAATATCTACAACGCTATCTCTATAAACATGGAAATATCTACAGCGCTATCTCTATAAACATGGAAATATCTACAACGCCATCTGCATGAACAAGGAAATAGCTACACCGCCATCCGTATGAACTTGGAAATATCGACACCGCTATCTGTCTGAACATGGAAATATGTACAAAGCTATCTGTATATACATGGAAATATCTACACCGCTATCTCCAGGAACATGGAAATAACTACACCGCTATCTCTATAAATGTGGAAATATCTACACCGCCATTCCTATGAACATGGAAAAACTACACCGCCATCTGTATGAACATGGAAATAGCTACACAGCCTTCTGGATGAACATGGAAATATCTTCAGCGCTATCTGTATGAACATGGATATATCTACACAGCCATCTGGATGAACATGGAAATATCTACACCGCTATCTGTATGAACATGGAAATACATACACCGCTATCTGTATGAACATGGAAATATCTACACCGCTATCTGTATGAACATGGAAATATCTACACCGCTATCTGTATGAACATGGAAATATCTTCACCGCCATCTGTATGAACATGCATATATCTACACAGCCATCTGGATGAACATGGAAATATCTGCACCGCTATCTGTATGAACATGGAAATATCTACACCGCTATCTGTTTGAACATGGATATATCTACACAGCCATCTGGATGAACATGGAAATATCTACACCAATATCTGTGTAAACATGCATACATCTTCACCGCTATCTGTATAAACAAGGAAATATCTACACTGCTATCTTTATGAACATGGCAATATCTACACCGCTAACTGTTTGAACAGGGAAATATATACACCGCTATCTGCATGAAAATGGAAATGTCTACACAGCTATCTGCATATACATGGAAATATCTACACAGCTATCTCTTTACACATGGAAATAACTACACCGCTATCTGTATGAACATGGAAATATCTACACCGCCATCTGTATGAACATGGAAATATCTGCACCGCCATCTGAATGAACATATAAATATCTACACCGCCATCTGTATTAAGATGGAGATATCTACACTGCTATGTGTATAAACATGGAAATATCTACACCGCTATGTGTATAATCACGGAAATATCTACACTGCTATCTGTATAAACATGGAAATATCTACACCGCTACCGGTATAAACATGGAAATATCAGCACCGCTATCAGTATGAACATGGAAGTATCTACACCGCCATCTGTATGAACATGGAAATATCTTCACCGCCATCTGTATGAACATGGAAATATCTGCACCGCCATCTGTATGAACATATAAATCTCTACACCGCCATCTGTATTAAGATGGAGATACCTACACCGCTATCTGTATAAACATGGAAATATGTACACCGCTATGTGTATAAACATGGAAATATCTACACCGCCATCTGTATGAACATGGAAATAGCTACACAGCCATCTGGATGAACATGGAAATATCTACACCGCTATCTGTATGAACATGGATATATCTACACAGCCATCTGGATGAACATGGAAATATCTACACTGCTATCTGTATGAACATGGAAATACATACACCGCTATCTGTATGAACATGGAAATATCTACACCGCTGTCTGTATGAACATGGAAATATCTACACCGCTATCTGTATGAACATGGAAATATCTTCACCGCCATCTGTATGAACTTGGATATATCTACACAGCCATCTGGATGAACATGGAAATATCTACACCGCTATCTGTATGAACATGAATATATCTACTCAGCCATCTGGATGAACATGGAAATATATACACCGCTATCTGTGTAAACATGCATACATCTTCACCGCTATCTGTATAAACATGGAATTATCTACACTGCTATCTTTATGAACATGGAAATATCTGCACCGCTAACTGTTTGAACAGGGAAATATATACACCGCTATCTGCATGTAAATGGAAATGTCTACACAGCTATCTGCATATACATGGAAATATCTACACAGCTATCCCTTTACACATGGAAATAACTACACTGCTATCTGTATGAACATGGAAATATCTACACTGCTATCTTTATGAACATGGAAATATCTACACCGCTAACTGTTTGAACAGGGAAATATATTCACCGCTATCTGCATGAAAATGGAAATGTCTACACAGCTATCTGCATATACATGGAAATATCTACACAGCTATCTCTTTACACATGGAAATATCTACACCGCCATCTGTATGAACATGGAAAAATCTTCACCGCCATCTGTATCAACATGGATATATCTACACAGCTTCTGTATAAGCATGGAAATATCTTCTCCGCCATCTGTATGAACATGGATATGTCTACACAGCCGTCTGGATGAACATGGAAATATCTACACCGCTATCTGTATGAACATGGAAATATCTACACCGCTATCTGTGTAAACATGCATACATCTTCACCGCTATCTGTATAAACATGGAAATATCCACACCGCTATCTGTATGAACATGGAAATATCTACACCGCTATCTGTATGAACATGGAAATATCTTCACTGCCATCTGTATGAACATGGATATATCTACACAGCCATCTGGATGAACATGGAAATATCTACACCGCTATCTGTGTAAACATGCATACATCTTCACCGCTATCTGTATAAACATGGAAATATCTACACCGCTATCTTTATGAACATGGAAATATCTACAGCGCTAACTGTTTGAACACGGAAATATCTAAACCGCTATCTGCATGGAAATGGAAATATCTACACCGCTCTCTGTATGAACATGGAAATACATACACCGCTATCTGTATGAACATGGAAATATCTACACCGCTATCTGTATGAACATGGAAATATCTACACCGCTATCTGTATGAACATGGAAATATCTACACCGCTATCTGTTTGAGCATGGAAATATCTACACCGCTATCTGCATGAAAATGGAAATATCTACACAGCTATCTGCATATACATGGAAATATCTATACAGCTATCTCTTTACACATGGAAATAACTACACCGCTATCTCTATAAACATGGTAATATCTACACCGCCATCTGTATGAACATGGAAATATCTGCACCGCCATCTGAATGAACATATAAATATCTACACCGCCATCTGTATTAAGATGGAGATATCTACACTGCTATGTGTATAAACATGGAAATATCTACACCGCTATGTGTATAATCACGGAAATATCTACACCGCTATCTGTATAAACATGGAAATATCTACACCGCTACCGGTATAAACATGGAAATATCAGCACCGATATCAGTATGAACATGGAAGTATCTACACCGCCATCTGTATGAACATGGAAATATCTTCACCGCCATCTGTATGAACATGGAAATATCTGCACCGCCATCTGTATGAACATATAAATCTCTACACCGCCATCTGTATTAAGATGGAGATACCTACACCGCTATCTGTATAAACATGGAAATATGTACACCGCTATGTGTATAAACATGGAAATATCTACACCGCTATCTGTATAAACATGGAAATATCGACACTGCTACCTGTATAAACATGGAAATATCAGCACCGCTATCTGTATGGACATGGAAATATCTATACCGCCATCTGTATGAACATGGAAAAATCTTCACCGCCATCTGTATCAACATGGATATATCTACACAGCTTCTGTATAAGCATGGAAATATCTTCACCGCCATCTGTATGAACATGGATATGTCTTCACAGCCGTCTGGATGAACATGGAAATATCTACACCGCTATCTGCATGAACATGGAAATATCTACACCGCTATCTGTGTAAACATGCATACATCTTCATCGCTTTCTGTATAAACATGGAAATATCCACACCGCTATCTGTATGAACATGGAAATATCTACACCGCTATCTGTTTGAACATGGAAATATCTACACCGCTATCTGCATGGAAATGGAAATATCTACACAGCTATCTGTATATACATGGAAATATCTACACAGCTATCTCTTTGCACATGGAAATAACTACACCGCTATCTCTATAAATATGGAAATATCTACACCACCATCTGTATGAACATGGAAATATCTGCACCGCCATCTGTATGAACATATAAATATCTACACCGCCATCTGTATTAAGAAGGAGATATCTACACCGCTATCTGTATAAACATGGAAATATCTACACCGCTATCTGTATGAACATGGAAATATCTACACCGCTACCTGTATAAACACGGAAATATGTACACCGCTACCTGTATAAACATGGAAGTATCAGCACCGCTATCGGTATGAACATGGCAATATCTACACGGCGATCTCTATGAACATGGAAATATCTACACCGCTATCTGTATGAACATGGAAATATCTGCACCACTATCTGTATGAACATGGAAATAGCTACACAGCCATCTGGATGAACATGGAAATATCTACACCGCTATCTGTATGAACATGGATATATCTACACAGCCATCTGGATGAACATGGAAATATCTACACTGCTATCTGTATGAACATGGAAATACATACACCGCTATCTGTATGAACATGGAAATATCTACACCGCTGTCTGTATGAACATGGAAATATCTACACCGCTATCTGTATGAACATGGAAATATCTTCACCGCCATCTGTATGAACTTGGATATATCTACACAGCCATCTGTATGAACATGGAAATATCTACACCGCTATCTGTATGAACATGAATATATCTACTCAGCCATCTGGATGAACATGGAAATATATACACTGCTATCTGTGTAAACATGCATACATCTTCACCGCTATCTGTATAAACATGGAATTATCTACACTGCTATCATTATGAACATGGAAATATCTGCACCGCTAACTGTTTGAACAGGGAAATATATACACCGCTGTCTGCATGTAAATGGAAATGTCTACACAGCTATATGCATATACATGGAAATATCTACACAGCTATCCCTTTACACATGGAAATAACTACACTGCTATCTGTATGAACATGGAAATATCTACACTGCTATCTTTATGAACATGGAAATATCTACACCGCTAACTGTTTGAACAGGGAAATATATTCACCGCTATCTGCATGAAAATGGAAATGTCTACACAGCTATCTGCATATACATGGAAATATCTACACAGCTATCTCTTTACACATGGAAATATCTACACCGCCATCGGTATGAACATGGAAAAATCTTCACCGCCATCTGTATCAACATGGATATATCTACACAGCTTCTGTATAAGCATGGAAATATCTTCACCGCCATCTGTATGAACATGGATATGTCTACACAGCCGTCTGGATGAACATGGAAATATCTACACCGCTATCTGTATGAACATGGAAATATCTACACCGCTATCTGTGTAAACATGCATACATCTTCACCGCTATCTGTATAAACATGGAAATATCCACACCGCTATCTGTATGAACATGGACATATCTACACCGCTATCTGTATGAACATGGAAATATCTTCACCGCCATCTGTATGAACATGGATATATCTACACAGCCATCAGGATGAACATGGAAATATCTACACCGCTATCTGTGTAAACATGCATACATCTTCACCGCTATCTGTATAAACATGGAAATATCTACACCGCTATCTTTATGAACATGGAAATATCTACAGCGCTAACTGTTTGAACACGGAAATATCTAAACCGCTATCTGCATGAAAATGGAAATATCTACACCGCTCTCTGTATGAACATGGAAATACATACACCGCTATCTGTATGAACATGGAAATATCTACACCGCTATCTGTATGAACATGGAAATATCTACACCGCTATCTGTATGAACATGGAAATATCTACACCGCTATCTGTTTGAGCATGGAAATATCTACACCGCTATCTGCATGAAAATGGAAATATCTACACAGCTATCTGCATATACATGGAAATATCTATACAGCTATCTCTTTACACATGGAAATAACTACACCGCTATCTCTGTAAACATGGTAATATCTACACCGCCATCTGTATGAACATGGAAATATCTGCACCGCCATCTGTATGAACATATAAATATCTACACCGCCACCTGTATTAAGATGGAGATATCTACACCGCTATCAGTATAAACATGGAAATATCTACACTGCTATGTGTATAAACATGGAAATATCTCCAACACTATCTGTATAAACATGGAAATATCTACACAGTTACCTGTATGAACATGGAAATATCAGCACCGCTATCGGTATGAACATGGAAATATCTACAGCGCCATCTGCATGAACATGGAAATATCTTCACCGCCATCTGTATGAACATGGATATATCTACACAGCCATCTGGATGAACGTGGAAATATCTACACAGCCATCTGGATGAACATGGAATTATCTACACCGCTATCTGTGTAAACATGCATACATCTTCACCGCTATCTTTATAAACATGGAAATATCTACACCGTTTTCTGTATGAACATGGAAATATCTACAACGCTATCTGTGTAAACATGCATACATCTTCACCGCTATCTGTATAAACATGGAAATATCTACACCGCTATCTGTATGAACATGGAAATATCTACACCGCTATCTGTTTGAAAATGGAAATATCTACACCGCTATCTGCATGAAAATGGAAATATCTACACAGCTGTCTGAACATACACGGAAATATCTACAAAGCTATCTCTTTACACATGGAATTAAGTACACCGCTATCTCTATAAACATGGAAATATCTACACCGCCATGAGTATGAACATGGAAATATCTGCACCGACATCTGTATGAACATATAAATATCTACACCGCCATCTGTATTAAGATGAAGATATCTACACCGCTATTTGTATAAACATGGAAATATCTACACCGCTACCTGTATAAACATGGAAATATCTACACTGCTATCTGTATAAACATGGAAATACCTACACCGCTACCTGTATAAACATGGAAATATCAGCACCGCTATCTGTATGAACATGGAAATATCTACACCGCTATCTGTATGAACATGGAAATATCTACACCGATATCTGTATGAACATGGAAATATCTTCACCGCCATCTCTATGAACATGGAAATATTTACACAGCCATCTGGATGAACAAGGAAATATCAGCACCGCTATCAGTATGGACATGGAAATATCTACACCGCTATCTGTATGAACATGGAAATATCTTCACTGCCATCTGTATGAACATGGATATATCTACACAGCCATCTGGATGAGCATGGAAATATCTACACCGCTATCTGTTTGAACATGGAAATATCTACACCGCTATCTGCATGAAAATGGAAATATCTACACAGCTATCTGCATATACATGGAAATATCTACACACCTATCTCTTTACACATGGAAATAACTACACCGCTATCTCTATAAACATGGAAATATCTACACCGCCATCTGTATGAACATGGACATATCTGCACCGCTATCTGTATGAACATATAAATATCTACACCGCCATCTGTATGAAGAAGGAGATATCTACACCGCTATCTGTATAAACATGGAAATATCTACACCGCTATCTGTATAAACATGGAAATATCTACACCGCTATCTGTATAAACACGGAAATAAGTACACAGCTACCTGTATAAACATGGAAGTATCAGCACCGCTATCGGTATGAACATGGCAATATCTACACGGTTATCTGTATGAACATGGAAATATCTACACCGCTATCTGTATAAACATGGAAATATCTTCACCGCCATCTGTATGAACATCGATATACCTACACAGCCATCTGGATGAACATGGAAATATCTACACCGCTATCTGTATGAACATGGAAATATCTACACCGCTATCTGTATGAACATGGAAATATCTACACAGCCATCTGGATGAACATGAAAATGTCTACACCGCTATCTGTATGAACACGGAAATACATACACCGCTATCTGTATGAACATGGAAATACCCTCACCGCCATCTGTATGAACAAGGATATATCTACACAGCCATCTGGATGAACATGGAAATATATACACCGCTATCTGTGTAAACATGCATACATCTTCACCGCTATCTGTATAAACATGGAATTATCTACTCTGCTATCTTTATGAACATGGAAATATCTGCACCGCTAACTGTTTGAACATGGAAATATATACACCGCTATCTGCATGTAAATGGAAATGTCTACACAGCTATCTGTATATACATGGAAATATCTACACAGCTATCTCTTTACACATGGAAATAACTACACCGCTATCTGTATGAACATGGAAATATCTACACGGCCATCTGTATGAACATGGAAATATCTGCACCGCCATCTGAATGAACATATAAATATCTACACCGCCATCTGTATTAAGATGGAGATATCTACACCGCTATCTGTATAAACATGGAAATATCTACACCGCTATGTGTATAAACATGGAAATATCTACACCGCTATCTGTATAAACATGGAAATATCTACACCGCTGCGTGTATAAACATGGAAATATCAGCACCGCTATCAGTATGAACATGGAAGTATCTACACCGCCATCTGTATGAACATGGAAATATCTTCACCGCCATCTGTATGAACATGGAAATATCTGCACCGCCATCTGTATGAACATATAAATATCTACACCGCCATCTGTATTATGATGGAGATATCTACACCGCTATCTGTATAAACATGGAAATATCTACACCGCTATGTGTATAAACATGGAAATATCTACACCGCTATAGGTATAAACATGGAAATATCTACACTGCTGCCTGTATAACATGGAAATATCAGCCGCGCTATCTGTATGAACATGGAAATATCTACACCGCCATCTGTATGAACATGGAAAAATCCTCACCGCCATCTGTATGAACATGGATATATCTACACAGCCATCTGTATGAACATGGAAATATCTTCACCGCCATCTGTATGAACATGGATATGTCTACACAGCCATCTGGATGAACATGGAAATATCTACACCGCTATCTGTATGAACATGGAAATATCTACACCGCAATCTGTGTAAACATGCATATATCTTCACCGCTATCTGTATAAACATGGAAATATCCACACCGCTATCTGTTTGAACATAGAAATATCTACACCGCTATTTGCATGAAAATGGAAATATCTACACAGCTATCTGCATATACATGGAAATATCAACACAGCTATCTCTTTGCATATGGAAATAACTACACCGCTATCTCTATAAACATGGAAATATCCACACCACCATCTGTATGAACATGGAAATATCTGCACCGCCATCTGTATGAACATATAAATATCTACACCGCCATCTGTATTAAGAAGGAGATATCTACACCGCTATCTGTATAAACATGGAAATATCTACACCGCTATCTGTATGAACATGGAAATATCTACACCGCTACCTGTATAAACACGGAAATATGTACACCGCTACCTGTATAAACATGGAAGTATCAGCACCGCAATCGGTATGAACATGGCAATATCTACACGGCTATCTGTATGAACATGGAAATATCTACACCACTATCTGTATGAACATGGAAATATCTACACCGCTATCTGTGTAAACATGCATACATCTTCACCGCTATCTGTATAAACATGGAAATATCCACACCGCTATCTGTATGAACATGGAAATATCTACACCGCTATCTGCTTGAACATGGAAATATCTACACCGCTATCTGCATGGAAATGGAAATATCTACACAGCTATCTGTATATACATGGAAATATCTACACAGCTATCTCTTTGCACATGGAAATAACTACACCACTATCTGTATAAACATGGAAATATCTACACCACCATCTGTATGAACATGGAAATATCTGCACCGCCATCTGTATGAACATATAAATATCTACACCGCCATCTGTATTAGAAGGAGATATCTACACCGCTATCTGTATAAACATGGAAATATCTACACCGCTATCTGTATGAACATGGAAATATCTACACCGCTACCTGTATAAACACGGAAATATGTACACCGATACCTGTATAAACATGGAAGTATCAGCACTGTTATCGGTATGAACATGGCAATATCTACAGGGGTATCTGTATGAACATGGAAATATCTACACCGCTATCTGTATGAACATGGAAATATCTACACCACTATCTGTATGAACATGGAAATTCCTACACAGCCATCTGGAAGAACATGGAAATGTCTACACCGCTATCTGTATGAACATGGATATATCTACACAGCCATCTGGATGAACATGGAAATATCTACACCGCTACCTGTATAAACACGGAAATATGTACACCGCTACCTGTATAAACCATGGAAGTATCAGCACCGCAATCGGTATGAACATGGCAATATCTACACGGCTATCTGTATGAACATGGAAATATCTACACCGCTATCTGTATGAACATGGAAATATCTACACCACTATCTGTATGAACATGGAAATAGCTACACAGCCATCTGGATGAAGATGGAAATATCTACACCGCCATCTGTATGAACATGGAAATACATTCACCGCTATCTGTATGAACATGGAAATATCTACACCGCTATCTGTATGAACATGGAAATATCTACACCGCCATCTGTATGAACATGGAAATATCTTCACCGCCATCTGTATGAACATGGAAATATCTGCACCGCAATCTGAATGAACATATATATATCTACACCGCCATCTGTATTAATATGGAGATATCTACACGGCTATCTGTATAAACATGGAAATATCAGCACCGCTATCAGTATGAACATGGAAGCATCTACACCGCCATCTGTATGAACATGGAAATATCTTCACCGCCATCTGTATGAACATGGAAATATCTGCAGCGCCATCTGTATGAACATATAAATATCTACACCGCCATCTGTATTAAGATGGAGATATCTACACCGCTATCTGTATAAACATGGAAATATCTACAACACTATGTGTATAAACATGGAAATATCTACACCGCTATCTGTATAACCATGGAAATATCTACACCGCTACCTGTATAAACATGGAAATATCAGCACCGCTATCAGTATGAACATGGAAGCATCTACACCGCCATCTGTATGAACATGGAAATATCTTCACCGCCATCTGTATGAACATGGAAATATCTGCACCGCCATCTGTATGAACATATAAATATCTACACCGCCATCTGTATTAAGATGGAGATATCTACACCGCTATCTGTATAAACATGGAAATATCTACACCACTATGTGTATAAACATGGAAATATCTACACCGCTATCTGAATAAACATGGAAATATCTTCACTGCTACCTGTATAAACATGGAAATATCAGCACCGCTATCTGCATGAACATGGAAATATGTACAACGCCATCTGTATGAAGATGGAAAAACCTTCACCGCCATCTGTATGAACATGGATATATCTACACAGCCATCTGTATGAACATGGAAATATCTTCACAGCCATCTGTATGAACATGGATATATCTACACAGCCGTCTGGATGAACATGGAAATATCTACACCGCTATCTGTATGAACATGGAAATATCTACACCGCTATCTGTGTAAACATGCATACATCTTCACCGCTATCTGTATAAACATGGAAATATCCACACTGCTATCTTTATTAACATGGAGATATCTACACCGCTATCTGTTTGAACATGGAAATATCTACACCGCTATTTGCATGAAAATGGAAATATCTACACAGCTATCTGCATATACATGGAAATATCAACACAGCTATCTCTTTGCACATGGAAATAACTACACCGCTATCTCTATAAACATGGAAATATCTACACCACTATCTGTATGAACATGGAAATAGCTACACAGACATCTGGATGAACATGGAAATATCTACACCGCTATCTGTATGAACATGGAAATAGCTACACATACATCTGGATGAACATGGAAATATCTACACCGCTATCTGTATGAACATGGAAATACATACACCGCTATCTGTATGAACATGGAAATATCTACACCGCTATCTGTATGAACATGGAAATATCTACACCGCCATCTGTATGAACATGGAAATATCTTCACCGCCATCTGTATGAACATAGATATATCTACACAGCCATCTGGATGAACATGGAAATATCTGCACCGCTATCTGTATGAACATGGAAATATCTACACCGCTATCTGTATGAACATGGATATATCTACACAGCCATCTGGATGAACATGGAAATATCTACACCGCTATCTGTGTAAACATGGATATATCTTCACCGCTATCTGTATAAACATGGAAATATCTACACTGCTATCTTTATGAACATGCAAATATCTACACCGCTAACTGTTTGAACAGGGAAATATATACACCGCTATCTGCATGAAAATGGAAATGTCTACACAGCTATCTGCATATACATGGAAATATCTACAAAGCTATCTCTTTACACTTGGAAATAACTACACCGCTATCTGTATGAACATGGAAATATCTACACCGCCTTCTGTATGAACATGGAAGTATCTGCACCGCCATCTGAATGAACATATAAATATCTACACCGCCATCTGTATTAAGATGGAGATATCTACACCGCTATCTGTATAAACATGGAAATATCTACACCGCTATGTGTATAAACATGGAAATATCTACACCGCTATCTGTATAAACATGGAAATATCTACACCGCTACCTGTATATACATGGAAACATCAGCACCGCTAAAAGTATGAACATGGAAGCATCTACACCGCCATCTGTATGAACATGGAAATATCTTCACCGCCATCTGTATGAACATGGAAATATCTGCACCGCCATCTGTATGAACATATAAATATCTACACCGCCATCTGTATTAAGATGGAGATATCTACACCGCTATCTGTATAAACATGGAAATATCTACACCGCTATGTGTATAAACATGGAAATATCTACACCGCTATCTGTATAAACATGGAAATATCTACACTGCTACCTGTATAAACATGGAAATATCAGCACCGCTATCTGCATGAACATGGAAATATCTACACCGCCATCTGTATGAACATGGAAAAATCTTCACCGCCATCTGCATGAACATGGATATATCTACACAGCCATCTGTATGAACATGGAAATATCTTAACCGCCATCTGTATGAACATGGATATGTCTACACAGTCGTCTGGATGAACATGGAAATATCTACACCGCTATTTGTATGAACATGGAAATATCTACACCGCAATCTGTGTAAACATGCATACATCTTCACCGCTATCAGTATAAAAATGGAAATATCCACACCGCTATCTGTATGAACATGGAAATATCTACACCGCTATCTGTTTGAACATGGAAATATCTACACCGCTATTTGCATGAAAATGGAAATATCTACACAGCTATCTGCATATACATGGAAATATAAACACAGCTATCTCTTTGCACATGGAAATAACTACACCGCTATCTCTATAAGCATGGAAATATCTACACCACCATCTGTATGAACATGGAAATATCTGCACCGCCATCTGTATGAACATATAAATATCTACACCGACATCTGTATTAAGAAGGAGATATCTACACCGCTATCTGTATAAACATGGAAATATCTACACCGCTATCTGTATGAACATGGAAATATCTACACCGCTACCTGTATAAACACGGAAATATGTACACCGCTACCTGTATAAACATGGAAGTATGAGCACCGCAATCGGTATGAACATGGCAATATCTACACGGCTATCTGTATGAACATGGAAATATCTACACCGCTATCTGTATGAACATGGAAATATCTACACCACTATCTGTATGAACATGGAAATAGCTACACAGCCATCTGGATGAACATGGAAATATCTACACCGCTATCTGTATGAACATGGAAATACATACACCGCTATCTGTATGAACATGGAAATATCTACACCGCTATCTGTATGAACATGGAAATATCTACACCGCCATCTGTATGAACATGGAAATATCTTCACCGCCATCTGTATGAACATGGATATATCTACACAGCCATCTGGATGAACATGGAAATATCTGCACCGCTATCTGTATGAACATGGAAATATCTACACCGCTATCTGTATGAACATGGATATATCTACACAGCCATCTGGATGAACATGGAAATATCTACACCGTTATCTGTGTAAACACGCATACATCTTCACTGCTATCTGTATAAACATGGAAATATCTACACTGCTATCTTTATGAACATAGAAATATCTACACCGCTATCTGTATGAAAATGGAAATATCTTCACCGCCATCTGTATGAACATGGATATATCTACATAGCCATGTGGATAAACATGGAAATATCTACACCGCTATCTGTGTAAACATGCATACATCTTCACCGCTATCTGTATAAACATGGAAATATCTACACCGCTATCTTTATGTACATGGAAATATATACACTGCTAACTGTTTGAACAGGGAAATACGTACACCGCTATCTGCATGAAAACGGAAATATCTACACAGCTATCTGCTTATACATGGAAATATCTACACTGCTATCTGTATGAACATGGATGTTTCTACACCGCCATCTGTATGAACATGGAAATATCTTCACCGCCATCCGCATGAACATGGAAATATCTGCACCGCCATCTGTATGAACATATAAATATCTACACCGCCATCTGTATTAAGATGGAGATATCTACACCGCTATCTGTATAAACATGGAAATATCTACACCGCTATGTGTATAAACATGGAAATATCTACACCGCTACCTGTATCAACATGGAAGTATCAGCACCGCTATCGGTATGAACATGGCAATATCTACACGGCTATCTCTATGAACATGGAAATATCTACACCGCTATCTGTATGAACATGGAAATGTCTTCACCGCCATCTGTATGAACATGGATATATCTACACAGCTATCTGGATGAACATGGAAATATCTACACCGATGTCTGTATGAACATGGAAATATCTACACCTCTATCTGTATGAACATGGAAATATCTACACAGCCATCTGGATGAACATGGAAATATCTACACCGCTATCTGTATGAACATGGAAATATATACACCGATATCTGTATGAACAAGGAAATATCTACACCGCTATCTGTATGAACATGGAAATATCTACACCGCTATCTGTATGAACATGGAAATATATTCACCGCCATCTGTATGAACATGGATATATCTACACAGCCATCTGGATGAACGTGGAAATATCTACACCGCTATCTGTGTAAACATGCATACAAATTCACCGCTATCTGTATAAACATGGAAATATCTACACTGCTATCTTTATGAACATGGAAATATCTACACCGCTAACTGTTTGAACAGGGAAATATGTAATCCGCTATCTGCATGAAAATGGAAATATCTACACCGCTATCTGTATGAAAATGGAAATACATACACCGCTATCTGTACGAACATGGAAATATCTACACCGCTATGTGTATAAACATGGAAATATCTACACCGCTATCTGTATAAACATGGAAATATCTACACCGCTACATGTATAAACATGGAAATATCATCCCCGCTATCTGTATGAACATGGAAATATCTACACCGCCATCTGTATGAACATGGAAATATCTTCACCGCCATCTGTAGGAACATGGATATATCTACACAGCCATCTGTATGAACATGGAAATATCCACACCGCTATCTGTATGAACATGGAAATATCTTCACCGCCATCTGAATGAACATGGATATGTCTACACAGCCATCTGTATGAACATTTAAATGTCTACAACGCCATCTGTATTAAGATGGAGGTATCTAAACAACTATCTGCATAAACATGGAAATATCTACACCGCTATCTGTATAAACATGGAAATATCTACAACGCTATGTGTATAAACATGGAAATATCTACACCGCTATCTGTATAAACATGGAAATATCTACACCGCTACCTGTATAAACATGGAAATATCAGCACCACTATCAGTATGAACATGGAAGTTTCTACACCGCCATCTGTATGAACATGGAAATATCTTCACCGCCATCCGTATGAACATGGAAATATCTGCACCGCCATCTGTATGAACATGGAAATATCTACACCGCTATCTGTATGAACATGGAAATATCTACACCGCTATCTGCATGAATATGGAAGTATCTTCACCGCCGTCTGTATGAACATGGATATATCTACACAGCCATCTGGATGAACATGGAAATATCTACACCGCTATCTGCGTAAACATGCATACATCTTCACCGCTATCTGTATAAACATGGAAATATCTACACTGCTATCTTTATGAACATGGAAATATCTACACCGCTAACTGTTTGAACAGGGAAATATATACACCACTATCTGCATGAAAATGTAAATGTCTACACAGCTATCTGCATATACATGGAAATATCTACACAGCTATCTCTTTACACATGGAAATAACTTCACCGCTATCTGTATGAACATGGAAATATCTACACCGCCATCTGTATGAACATGGAAATATATGCACCGCCATCTGAATGAACATATAAATATCTACACCGCCATCTGTATTAAGATGGAGATATCTACACCGCTATCTGTATAAACATGGAAATATCTACACCGCTATGTGTATAAACATGGAAATATCTACACTGCTATCTGTATAAACATGGAAATATCTACACCGCTACCTGTATAAACATGGAAATATCAGCACCGCTATCGGTATGAACATGGAAGTATCTACACCGCCATCTGTATGAACATGGAAATATCTTCACCGCCATCTGTATGAACATGGAAATATCTGCACCGCCATCTGTATGAACATATAAATATCTACACCGCCATCTGTATTAAGATGGAGATATCTACACCGCTATCTGTATAAAAAAGGAAATATCTATACCATTATGTGTATAAACATGGAAATATCTACACCGCTATCTATATAAACATGGAAATATCTACACTGCTACCTGTATAAACATGGAAATATCAGCACCGCTATCTGTATGAACATGGAAATATCTACACCGGAATCTGTATGAACATGGAAAAATCTTCACCGCCATCTGTATGAACATGGATATATCTACACAGCCATCTGTATGAACATGGAAATATCTTCACCGCCATCTGTATGAACATGGATATGTCTACACAGCCATCTGGATGAACATGGAAATATCTACACCGCTATCTGTATGAACATGGAAATATCTACACCGCTATCTGTGGAAACATGCATACATCTTCACCGCTATCTGTATAAACATGGAAATATCCACACCGCTATCTGTATGAATATGGAAATATCTACACCGCTATCTGTTTGAACATGGAAATATCTACACCGCTATCTGCATGAAAATGGAAATATCTACACAGCTATCTGCATATACATGGAAATATCTACACAGCTATCTCTTTGCACATGGAAATAACTACACCGCTATCTCTATAAACATGGAAATATCTACACCACCATCTGTATGAACATGGAAATATCTGCACCGCCATCTGTATGAACATATAAATATCTACACCGCCATCTGTATTAAGAAGGAGATATATACACCGCTATCTGTATAAACATGGAAATATCTACACCGCTACCTGTATAAACACGGAAACATGTACACCACTACCTGTATAAACATGGAAGTATCAGCACCGCTATCGGTATGAACATGGCAATATCTGCACGGCTATCTGTATGAACATGGAAATATCTACAACGCCATCAGTATGAACATGGAAATATCTTCACAGCCATCTGTATGAACATGGATATATCTACACAGCCATCTGGATGAACCTGGAAATATCTACACCGCTATCTGAATGAACATGGAAATATCTACACCGCTATCTGTATGAACATGGAAATATCTACACAGCCATCAGGATGAACATGGAAATATCTACACCGCTATCTGTATGAACATGGAAATACATACACCGCTATCTGTATGAACATGGAAATATCTACACCGCTATCTGTATGAACATGGAAATATCTACACCGCTATCTGTATGAACATGGAAATACCTTCACAGCCATCTGTATGAACACGGATATATCTACACAGCCATGTGGATGAACATGTTAATATCTACACCGCTATCTTTATGTACATGGAAATATCCACACCGCTAACTGTTTGAACAGAGAAATACATACACCGCTATCTGCATGAAAACGGAAATATCTACAAAGCTATCTGCTTATACATGGAAATATCTACACAGCTATCTCTTTACACATGGAAATAACTACACCGCTATCTGTATGAACATGGAAATATCTACACCGCCATCTGTATGAACATGGAAATATCTGCACCGCCATCTGTATGAACATTTAAATATCTACACCGCCATCTGTATTAAGATGGAGATATCTACACCGCTATCTGTATAAACATGGAAATATCTACACCGCTATGTGTATAAACATGGAAATATCTACACTGCTATCTGTATAAACATGGAAATATCTACACCGCTACCTGTATAAACATGGAAATATCAGCACCGCTATCAGTATGAACATGGTAGTTTCTACACCGCCATCTGTATGAACATGGAAATATCTTCACCGCCATCTGTATGAACATGGAAATATCTGCACCGCCATCTGTATGAACATATAAATATCTACACCGCCATCTGTATTAAGATGGAGATATCTACACCGCTATCTGTATAAACATGGAAATATCTACACCGCTATGTGTATAAACATGGAAATATCTACACCGCTATCTGTATAAACATGGAAATATCTACACTGCTACCTGTATAAACATGGAAATATCAGCTCCGCTATCTGTATGAACATGGAAATATCTACACCGCCGTCTGTATGAACATGGAAATATCATCACCGCCATCTGTATGAACATGGATATATCTACACAGCCATCTGTATGAACATGGAAATATCTACACCGCTATCTGTTTGAACATGGATATGTCTACACAGCCGTCTGGATGAACATATAAATATCTACACCGCCATCTGTATTAAGAATGAGATATCTACACCGCTATCTGTATAAACATGGAAATATCTAAACCGCTATCTGAATGAACATGGAAATATCTGCACCGCCATCTGTATGAACATATAAATATCTACACCGCCATCTGTATTAAGAATGAGATATCTACACCGCTATCTGTATAAACATGGAAATATCTACACCGCTATCTGTATGAACATGGAAATATCTACACCGCTACCTGTATAAACACGGAAATATGTACACCGCTACCTGTATAAACATGGAAGTATCAGCACCGCTATCGGTATGAACATGGCAATATCTACACCGCCATCTGTATGAACATGGAAATATCTACACAGCCATCAGGATGAACATGGAAATATCTACACCGCTATCTGTATGAACATGGAAATATCTACACAGCCATCAGGATGAACATGGAAATATCTACACCGCTATCTGTATGAACATGGAAATATCTACACAGCCATCAGGATGAACATGGAAATATCTACACTGCCATCCGTACGAACATGGAAATATTTACACCGCAATCTTTATGAACATGGAAATATCTACCCCGCCATCTCTATAAACATAGAAATATCTACACCACCGTCTGTATTAAGATGGAGATATCTACACCGCTATCTGTATAAACATGGAAATATCTACACCGCTATCTGTATGAACATGGAAATATCAGCCCCTCTATCTGTATGAACATGCAAATATCTACACCGCTATCTGTGTAAACATGCATACACCTTCACCGCTATCTCTATAAACATGGAAATATCTACACCGCTATCTGTATGAACATGAAAATATCTACACCGCTAACTGTTTGAACAGGGAAATATATAATCCGCTATCTGCATGAAAATGGAAATATCTACACCGCTATCTGTATGAAAATGGAAATACATACACCGCTATCTGTATGAACATGGAAATATCTACACCGCTATGTGTATAAACATGGAAATATCTACACCGCTATCTGTATAAACATGGAAATATCTACACCGCTACATGTATAAACATGGAAATATCATCCCCACTATCTGTATGAACATGGAAATATCTACACCGCCATGTGTATGAACATGGAAATATCTTCACCGCCATCTGTAGGAACATGGATATATCTACACAGCCATCTGTATCAACATGGAAATATCTACACCGCTATCTGTATGAACATGGAAATGTCTACACCGCTATCTGTATGAACATGGAAATATCTTCACCGCCTTCTGTATGAACATGGATATGTCTACACAGCCATCTGTATGAACATTTAAATATCTACAACGCCATCTGTATTAAGATGGAGATATCTAAACCACTATCTGCATAAACATGGAAATATCTACACCGCTATCTGTATAAACATGGAAATATCTACAAAACTATGTGTATAAACATGGAAATATCTACACCGCTATCTGTATAAACATGGAAATATCTACACCGCTACCTGTATAAACATGGAAATATCAGCACCGCTATCAGTATGAACATGGAAGTTTCTACACCGCCATCTGTATGAACATGGAAATATCTTCACCGCCATCCGTATGAACATGGAAATATCTGCATCGCCATCTGTATGAACATATAAATATCTACACCGCCATCTGTATTAAGATGGAGATATCTACACCGCTATCTGTATAAACATGGAAATATCTACACCGCTATCTGTATAAACATGGAAATTTCTACACCGCTATCTGTATAAACATGGAAATATCTACACCGCTACCTGTATAAACATGGAAATATCAGCACCGCTATGTGGATAAACATGGAAATATCTACATCGCTACCTGTATCAACATGGAAGTATCAGCACCGCTATCGTTATGAACATGGCAATATCTACACGGCTATCTCTATGAACATGGAAATATCTACACCGCTATCTGTATGAACATGGAAATGTCTTCACCGCCATCTGTATGAACATGGATATATCTACACAGCCATCTGGATGAACATGGAAATATCTACACCGCTATCTGTATGAACATGGAAATATCTACACCGCTATCTGTATGAACATGGAAATATCTACACAGCCATCTGGATGAACATGGAAATATCTAAAGGGCTATCTGTATGAACATGGAAATACATACACCGATATCTGTATGAACATGGAAATATCTACACCGCTATCTGTACGAACATGGAAATATCTACACCGCTATCTGTATGAACTTGGAAATATCTACACCGCTATCTGTATGAACATGGAAATATCTTCACCGCCATCTGTATGAACATGGATATATCTACACAGCCATCTGGATGAACGTGGAAATATCTACACCGCTATCTGTGTAAACATGCATACAACTTCACCACTATCTGTATAAACATGGAAATATCTACACCGCTATCTTTATGAACATGGAAATATCTACACTGCTAACTGTTTGAACAGGGAAATATATACACCGCTATCTGCATGAAAATGGAAATATCTACACCGCTACCTGTATAAACATGGAAATATCAGCACCGCTATCTGTATGAACATGGAAATATCTACACCGCCGTCTGTATGAAAATGGAAATATCGTCACCGCCATCTGTATGAACATGGATGTATCTACACAGCCATCTGTATGAACATGGAAATATCTTCACGGCCATCTGTATGAACATGGATATGTCTACACAGCCGTCTGGATGAACATGGAAATATCTACACCGCTGTCTGAGTAAACATGCATACATCTTCACCGCTATCTGTATAAACATGGAAATATCTACACCGCTATCTGTATGAACATGGAAATATCTACACCGCTATCTGTATGAACATGGAAATATCTTCACCGCCATCTGTATGAACATGGATATGTCTACACAGCCATCTGTATGAACATTTAAATATCTACAACGCCATCTGTATTAAGATGGAGATATCTAAACAACTATCTGCATAAACATGGAAATATCTACACCGCTATCTGTATAAACATGGAAATATCTACACCGCTATGTGTATAAACATGGAAATATCTACACTGCTATCTGTATAAACATGGAAATATCTACACCGCTACCTGTATAAACATGGAGATATCAGCACTGCTATCAGTATGAACATGGAAGTTTCTACACCGCCATCTGTATGAACATGGAAATATCTTCACCGCCATCCGTATGAACATGGAAATATCTGCATCGCCATCTGTATGAACATATAAATATCTACACCGCCATCTGTATTAAGATGGAGATATCTACACCGCTATCTGTATAAACATGGAAATATCTACACCGCTATCTGTATAAACATGGAAATTTCTACACCGCTATCTGTATAAACATGGAAATATCTACACCGCTACCTGTATAAACATGGAAATATCAGCACCGCTATGTGGATAAACATGGAAATATCTACATCGCTACCTGTATCAACATGGAAGTATCAGCACCGCTATCGTTATGAACATGGCAATATCTACACGGCTATCTCTATGAACATGGAAATATCTACACCGCTATCTGTATGAACATGGAAATGTCTTCACCGCCATCTGTATGAACATGGATATATCTACACAGCCATCTGGATGAACATGGAAATATCTACACCGCTATCTGTATGAACATGGAAATATCTACACCGCTATCTGTATGAACATGGAAATATCTACACAGCCATCTGGATGAACATGGAAATATCTAAAGGGCTATCTGTATGAACATGGAAATACATACACCGATATCTGTATGAACATGGAAATATCTACACCGCTATCTGTACGAACATGGAAATATCTACACCGCTATCTGTATGAACTTGGAAATATCTACACCGCTATCTGTATGAACATGGAAATATCTTCACCGCCATCTGTATGAACATGGATATATCTACACAGCCATCTGGATGAACGTGGAAATATCTACACCGCTATCTGTGTAAACATGCATACAACTTCACCACTATCTGTATAAACATGGAAATATCTACACCGCTATCTTTATGAACATGGAAATATCTACACTGCTAACTGTTTGAACAGGGAAATATATACACCGCTATCTGCATGAAAATGGAAATATCTACACCGCTACCTGTATAAACATGGAAATATCAGCACCGCTATCTGTATGAACATGGAAATATCTACACCGCAGTCTGTATGAAAATGGAAATATCGTCACCGCCATCTGTATGAACATGGATGTATCTACACAGCCATCTGTATGAACATGGAAATATCTTCACGGCCATCTGTATGAACATGGATATGTCTACACAGCCGTCTGGATGAACATGGAAATATCTACACCGCTGTCTGAGTAAACATGCATACATCTTCACCGCTATCTGTATAAACATGGAAATATCTACACCGCTATCTGTATGAACATGGAAATATCTACACCGCTATCTGTATGAACATGGAAATATCTTCACCGCCATCTGTATGAACATGGATATGTCTACACAGCCATCTGTATGAACATTTAAATATCTACAACGCCATCTGTATTAAGATGGAGATATCTAAACAACTATCTGCATAAACATGGAAATATCTACACCGCTATCTGTATAAACATGGAAATATCTACACCGCTATGTGTATAAACATGGAAATATCTACACTGCTATCTGTATAAACATGGAAATATCTACACCGCTACCTGTATAAACATGGAGATATCAGCACTGCTATCAGTATGAACATGGAAGTTTCTACACCGCCATCTGTATGAATATGGAAATATCTTCACCGCCATCCGTATGAACATGGAAATATCTGCACCGCCATCTGTATGAACATATAAATATCTACACCGCCATCTGTATTAAGATGGAGATATCTACACCGCTATCTGTATAAACATGGAAATATCTACACCGCTATCTGTATAAACATGGAAATTTCTACACCGCTATCTGTATAAACATGGAAATATCTACACCGCTACCTGTATAAACATCGAAATATCAGCACCGCTATCTGTATGAACATGGAAATATCTACCCTGCCGTCTGTATGAACATGGAAATATCGTCACCGCCATGTGTATGAACATGGATATATCTACACAGCCATCTGTATGAACATAGAAATATCTTCACCGCCATCTGTATGAACATGGATATGTCTACACAGCCGTCTGGATGAACATGGAAATATCTACACCGCTATCTGTGTAAACATGCATACATCTTCACCGCTATCTGTAAAAACATGGAAATATCTACACCGCTCTCTGTATGAACATGGAAATATCTACACCGCTATCTGTATAAACATGGAAATATCTACACCGCTACCTGTATAAACATGGAAATATCAGCACCGCTATCTGTATGAACATGGAAATATCTACACAGCCATCTGGATGAACATGGAAATATCTACACCGCTATCTGTATGAACATGGAAATATCTACACCGCCATCTGTATGAACATGGAAATATCTACACCCCCATCAGAATTAAGAAGGAGATATCTACACCGCTATCTGTATAAACAGGGAAATATCTACACCGCTATTTTTCTGAACATGGAAATATCTACACCGCTAACTGTTTGATCCGGGAAATATATACACCGCTATCTGCATGAAAATGGAAATATCTACACAGCTATCTGCATATACATGGAAATATCTACACAGCTATCTCTTTACACATGGAAATAACTGCACCACTATCTGTATGAACATGGAAATATCTACACTGCCGTGTGTATGAACATGGAAATATCTGCACCGCCATCTGTATGAACATATAAATATCTACACCGCCATCTGTATTAAGATGGAGATATCTACACCGCTATCTGTACAAACATGGAAATATATACACCACTATCTGGATGAACATGGAAATATCTACACCGCTATCTGTTTGAACAGGGAAGTATATACACAGCTATCTGCTTGAAAATGGAAATATCTACACAGCTATGGGCATATACATGGGAATATCTACACAGCTATCTCTTTACACATGGAAATAACTACACCGCTATCTGTATGAACATGGAAATATCTACACCGCCATCTGTATGAACATGGAAATATCTGCACCGCCATCTGAATGAACATATAAATATCTACACCGCCATCTGTATTAAGATGGAGATATCTACACTGCTATCTGTACAAAGATGGAAATATCTACACCGCTATGTGTATAAACATGGAAATATCTACACAGCCATCTGTATAAACATGGAAATATCTACACGGCTACCTGTATAAACATGGAAATATCAGCCCCGCTATCAGTATGAACATGGAAGTATCTACACCGCCATCTGTATGAACATGGAAATATCTTTACCGCCATCTCTATGAACATGGAAATATCTGCACCACCATCTGTATGAACATATAAATATCTACACCGCCATCTGTATTAAGATGGAGATATCTACACCGCTATCTGTATGAACATGGAAATATCTACACCGCTATGTGTATAAACATGGAAATATCTACACCGCTATCTGTATAAACATGGAAATATCTACACTGCTACCTGTATAAACATGGAAATATCAGGACCGCTATCTGTATGAACATGGAAATATCTACACCGCCATCTGTATGAACTTGGAAAAATCTTCACCGTCATCTGTATGAACATGGATATATCTACACAGCCATCTGTATGAACATGGAAATATCTTCACCGCCATCTGTATGAACATGGATATGTCTACACAGCCATCTGGATGAACATGGAAATATCTACACAGCTATCTGTATGAACATGGAAATATCTACACCGCTATCTGTGGAAACATGCATACATCTTCACCGCTATCTGTATAAACATGGAAATATCCACACCGCTATCTGTATGAACATGGAAATATCTACACCGCTATCTGTTTTAACATGGAAATATCTACACCGCTATCTGCATGAAAATGGAAATATCTACACCGCCATCTGTATGAACATGGAAATATCTACACCGCCATCGGAATTAAGAAGGAGATACCTACACCGCTATCTGTATAAACATGGAAATATCTACACGGCTATCTGTATGAACATGGAAATATCTACACCGCTCTCTGTATAAACACGGAAATATGTACACCGCTACCTGTATAAACATGGAAGTATCAGCACCGCTATCGGTATGAACATGGCAATATCTACACGGCTATCTGTATGAACATGGAAATATCTACACCGCTATCTGTATAAACATGGAAATATCTACACCGCTATCTTTATGAACATGGAAATATCTTCACCGCTAACTGTTTGAACAGGGAAATATATACACCGCTATCTGCATGAAAACGGAAATATCTACAGAGCTATCTGCTTATACATGGAAATACCTACACAGCTATCTCTTTACACATGGAAATAACTACACCGCTATCTGTATGACCATGGAAATATCTACACCGCCATCTGTATGAACATGGAATTATCTGCACCGCCATCTGTATGAACATTTAAATATCTACAGCGCCATCTGTATTAAGATGGAGATATCTACACCACTATCTGCATAAACATGGAAATATCTACACCGCTATCTGTATAAACATGGAAATATCTACACCTCTATGTGTATAAACATGGAAATATCTACACTGCTACCTGTATAAACATGGAAGTATCAGCACCGTTATCGGTAGGAACATGGCAATATCTACACGGTTATCTGTATGAACATGGAAATATCTACACCGCTATCTGTATGAACATGGAAATATCTACACCGCTATCTGTTTGAACATGGAAATATCTACACAGACATCTGGATGAACACGGAAATATCTACACCGCTATCTGTATGAACATGGAAATACATGCACCGCTATCTGTATGAACATGGAAATATCTAAACCGCTATTTGTATGAACATGGAAATATCTACACCGCTATCTGTATGAACATGGAAATATCTTCACCGCCATCTGTATGAACATGGATATATCTACACAGCCATCTGGATGAACATGGAAATATCTACACCGCTATCTGTGTAAACATGCATACATTTTCACCGCTATATCTATATAAACATGGAAATATCTACACCGTTATCTTTATGAACATGGAAATATCTACACCGCTAACTGTTTGAACATGGAAATATATACAGCGCTATCTGCTTGAAAATGGAAATATCTACACTGCTATCAGTATGAACATGGAAATATATACACCGCTATCTGTATGAACAAGGAAATATCTACACCGCTTTCTGTATGAACATGGAAATATCTACACCGCTATCTGTATTAACATGGAAATATCTTCACCGCCATCTGTATGAACATGGATATATCTACACAGCCATCTGGATGAACATGGAAATATCTGCACCGCTATCTGTATGAAGATGGAAATATCTACACCGCTATCTGTATGAACATGGATATATCTACACAGCCTTCTGGATGAACATGGAAATATCTACACCGCTATCTGTGTAAACATGCATACATCTTCACCGCTATCTGTATAAACATAGAAATATCTACACCGCTATCTATCTGAACATGGAAATATCTACACCGCTAACTGTTTGAACAGGGAAATATATACACCGCTATCTGCATGAAAATGGAAATATCTACACAGCTATCTGCATATACATGGAAATATCTACACAGCTATCTCTTTACACATGAAAATAACTGCACCACTATCTGTATGAACATGGAAATATCTACACCGCCGTGTGTATGAACATGGAAATATCGGCACCGCCATCTGTATGAACATATAAATATCTACACCGCCATCTGTATTAAGATGGAGATATCTACACCGCTATCTGTACAAACATGGAAATATCTACACCACTATCTGTATGAACATGGAAATATCTACACCGCTATCTGTTTGAACAGGGAAGTATATACACCGCTATCTGCTTGAAAATGGAAATATCTACACAGCTATCTGCATATACATGGGAATATCTACACAGCTATCTCTTTACACATGGAAATAACTACACCGCTATCTGTATGAACATGGAAATATCTACACCGCTATCTGTATGAACATGGAAATATCTACAACGTTACCTGTATAAACACGGAAATATGTACACCGCTACCTGTATAAACATGGAAGTATCAGCACCGCTATCGGTATGAACATGGCAATATCTACACGGCTATCTGTATGAACATGGAAATATCTTCACCGCCATCTGTATGAACATGGATATATCTACACAGCCATCTGTATGAACATGGAAATATTTACACCGCTATCTGTATGAACATGCAAATATCTACACAGCCATCAGGATGAACATGGAAATATCTACACCGCTATCTGTATAAACATGGAAATACATACACCGCTACCTGTATGAACATGGAAATATCTAAACCGCTATCTGTATGAACATGGAAATATCTACACCGCTATCTGTATGAACATGGAAATATCTTCACCGCCATCTGTATGAACATGGATATATCTACACAGCCATGTGGATGAACATGGAAATATCTACACCGATATCTGTGAAAACATGCATACATCTTCAACGCTATCTGTATAAACATGGAAATATCTACACAGCTAACTTTATGAACATGGAAATATCTACACCGCTAACTGTTTGAACAGGGAAATATATACACCGCTATCTGCATGAAAATGGAAATATCTACACCACTATCTGTATGAACATGGAAATACATACACCCCTATCTGTATGAACATGGAAATATCTACACCGCTATCTGTATGAACATGGAGATATCTACACCGCTATCTGTATGAACAATGAAATATCTTCACCGCCATCAGTATGAACATGGATATATCTACACAGCCATCTGGATGAACATGGAAATATCTGCACCGCTATCTGTATGAACATGGAAATATCTACACCTCTATCTGTATGAACATGGATATATCTACACAGCCATCTGGATGAACATGGAAATATCTACACCGCTATCTGTGTAAACATGCATACATCTTCACCGCTATCTGTATAAACATGGAAATATCTACACCGCTATCTGTATGAACATGGAAATATCTACACCACTAACTGTTTGAACTGGGAAATATATATACCGCTATCTGCATGAAAACGGAAATATCTACACAGCTATCTGCTTATACATGGAAATATCTACACAGATATCACTTTACACATGGAAATAACTACACCGCTATGTGTATGAACATGGAAATATCTACACCGCCATCTGTATGAACATGGAAATATCTGCACCGCCATCTGTATGAACATTTAAATATCTACACCGCCATCTGTATTAAGATGGAGATATCTACACCACTATCTGTGTAAACATGGAAATATTTACACCGCTATCTGTATAGACATGGAAATATCTACACCGCTATGTGTATAAACGTGGAAATATCTACACTGCTATCTGTACAAACATGGAAATATCTACACCGCTACCTGTATAAACATGGAAATATCAGCACCGCTATCAGTATGAACATGGAAATATCTTCACCGCCATCCGTATGAACATGGAAATAACTGCACCGCCATCTGTATGAACATATAAATATCTACACCGCCATCTGTATTAAGATGGAGATATCTACACCGTTATCTGTATGAACATGGAAATATCTTCACCGCCATCTGTATGAACATGGATATATCTACACAGCCATCTGGATGAACGTGGAAATATCTACACCTCTATGTGTGTAAACATGCATACAACTTCACCGCTATCTGTATAAACATGGAAATATCTACACCGCTATCTTTATGAACATGGAAATATCTACACCGCTGTTGGAACAGGGAAATATATACACCGCTATCTGCATGAAAATGGAAATATCTACACCGCTATCTGTATAAACATGGAAATACATACACCGCTATCTGTATGAACATGGAAATATCTACACCGCTATGTGTATAAACATGGAAATATCTACACCGCTATCTGTATAAACATGGAAATATCTACACCGCTACATGTACAAACTTGGAAATATCAGCCCCGCTATCTGTATGAACATGGAAATATCTACACCGCCATCTGTATGAACATGGAAATATCTTCACCGACATCTGTAGGAACATGGATATATATACACAGCCATCTGTATGAACATTGAAATATCCACACCTCTATCTGTATGAACATGGAAATATCTACATCGCTATCTGTATGAACATGGAAATATCTTCACCGCCATCTCTATGAACATGGATATGTCTACACAGCCATCTGAATGGACATTTAAATATCTACACCGCCATCTGTATTAAGATGGAGATATCTACACCACTATCTTCATAAACATGGAAATATCTACACCGCAATCTGTATAAACATGGAAATATCTACACCGCTATGTGTATAAACATGGAAATATCTACACCGCTATCTGTATAAACATGGAAATATCTACACCGCTACCTGTATAAACATGGAAATATCAGCACCGCTATCAGTATGAACATGGAAATTTCTACACCGCCATCTGTATGAACATGGAAATATCTTCACCGCCATCCGTATGAACATGGAAATATCTGCACTGCCATCTGTATGAACATATAAGTATCTACACCGCCACTGTATTAAGATGGAGATATCTACACCACTATCTGTATAAACATGGAAATATCTACACCGCTATCTGTATAAACATGGAAATATCTACACCGCTATCTGAATAAACATGGAAATATATACACCGATACCTGTATAAACATGGAAATATCAGCACCGCTATCTGTATGAACATGGAAATATCTACACCGCCATCTGTATGAACATGGAAATATCGTCACCGCCATCTGTATGAACATGGATATATCTACACAGCCATCTGTATGAACATGGAAATATCCTCACCGCCATCTGTATGAACATGGAAATATCTACACCGCCATCTGTATTAAGAAGGAGATATCTACACCGCTATCTGTATGAATATGGAAATATCTACACCGCTATCTGTGTAAACATGCATACACCTTCACTGCTATCTGTATAAACATGGAAATATCTAAACCGCTATCTGTATGAACATGGAAATATCTACACCGCTATCTGTTTGAACATGGAAATATCTACACCGCTATCTGCATGAAAATGGAAATATCTACACAGCTATCTCTTTGCACATGGAAATAACTACACCGCTATCTCTATAAACATGGAAATATCTACACCGCCATCTGTATGAACATGGAAATATCTACACCGCCATCTGTATTAAGAAGGAGATATCTACACCGCTATCTGTATAAACATGGAAATATCTACACCGGTATCTGTATTAACATGGAAATATCTACACCGCTATCTGTATAAACACGGAAATATGTTCACCGCTACCTGTATAAACATGGAAGTATCAGCACCGCTATCGGTATGAACATGGCAATATCTACACGGCTATCTGTATGAACATGGAAATATCTACACCGCTATGTGTATGAACATGGAAATGTCTTCACCGCCATCTGTATGAACATGGATATATCTACACAGCCATCTGGATGAATATGGAAATATCTACACCGCTATCTGTATGAACATGGAAATATCTACACCGCTATCTGTATGAGCATGGGAATATCTACACAGCCATCTGGATGAACATGGAAATATCTATACCGCTATCTGTATGAACATGGAAATACATACACCGCTATCTGTATGAACATGGAAATATCTACACCGCTATCTGTATGAACATGGAAATATCTACACCACTATCTGTATGAACATGGAAATATCTACTCCGCTATCTGTATGAACATGGAAATAACTTCACCGCCATCTGTATGAACATGGATATATCTACACAGCCATCTGGATGAACGTGGAAATACCTACACCGCTATCTGTGTAAACATGCATACAACTTCAGCGCTATCTGTATAAACATGGAAATATCTACACCGCTATCTTTATGAACATGGAAATATCTACACCGCTAACTGTTTGAACAGGGAAATATATACACCGCTATCTGCTTAAAAATGGAAATATCTACACCGCTATCTGTATGAACATGGAAATACTTACACCGCTATCTGTATGAACATGGAAATATCTACACCGCTATCAGTATGAACATGGAAATATCTACACCGCTATCTGTATGAACATGGAAATACCTTCACCGCCATCTGTATGAACATGGATATATCTACACAGCCATCTGGATGAACATGGAAATATCTGCACCGCTATCTGTATGAACATGGAAATATCTACACCGCTATCTGCATGAACATGGATATATCTACACAGCCATCTGGATGAACATGGAAATATCTACACAGCTATTTGTGTAAACATGCATACATCTTCACCGCTCTCTGTATAAACATGGAAATATCTACACCGCTATCTTTATCAACATAGAAGTATCTACACCGCTAACTGAACAGGGAAATATATACACCGCTATCTGCATGAAAATGGATATATCTACACAGCTATCTGCTTATACATGAAAATATCTACACAGCTGTCTCTTTGCACATGGAAAAAAATACACCGCTATCAGTATGAATATGGAAATATCTACACCGCCATCTGTATGAACATGGAAATACCTGCACCGCCATCTGTATGAACATATAAATATCTACAACGCCATCTGTATTAAGTTGGAGATATCTACACCACTATCTGCATAAACATGGAAATATCTACACCGCTATCTCTATAAACATGGAAATATCTACACCGCTACATGTATAAACATGGAAATATCAGCACCGCTATCTGTATGAACATGGAAATATCTACACCGCCATCTGTATGAACATGGAAATATCTTCACCGCCATCTGTAGGAACATGGATATATCTACACAGCCATCTGTACGAACATGGAAATATCTACACCGCTATCTGTCTGAGCATGGAAATATCTTCACCGCTATCTGTATGAACATGGAAATATCTTCACCGCCATCTGTATAAACATGGATATATCTACACAGCCATCTGGATAAACATGGAAATATCTACACCGCTATCTGTATGAACATGGAAACATCTACACCGCTATCTGTGTAAACATGCATACATCTTCACCGCTATCTGTATAAACATGGAAATATCTACACCGCTATCTGTACGAACATGGAAATATCTACACCGCTACCTGTCTGAACATGGAAGTATCTACACCGCTATCTGCATGAAAATGGAAATATCCACCCGGCTATCAGCATATACATGGAAATATCTACACAGCTATCTCTTTACACATGGAAATAACTACACCGCTATCTCTATAAACATGGAAATATCTACACCACCATCTGTATTAACATGGAAATATCTGCACCGCCATCTGTATGAACATATAAATATCTACACCGCCATCTGTATGAAGAAGGAGATATCTACACCGCTTTCTGTATAAACATGGAAATATCTACACCGCTATCTGTATAAACCTGGAAATATCTACACCGCTATCTGTATCAACATGGAAATATCTACACCGCTATCTGTATAAACACAGAAATATGTACACCGCTATCGGTATGAACATGGCAATATCTACACGGCTATCTGTATGAACATGGAAATATCTACACCGCTATCTGTATGAACATGGAAATATCTTCACCGCCTTCTGTATGAACATGGATATATCTACACAGCCATCTGGATGAACATGGAAATATCTATACCGCTATCTGTATGAACATGGATATATCTACACCACTATCTGAAAGAACATGGAAATATCTACACAGCCATCTGGATGAACATGGAAATATCTACACCGCTATATATATGAACATGGAAATACATACACCGCTATCTGTATGAACATGGAAATAACTACACCGCTATCTGTATGAACATGGAAATATCTACACCGCTATCTGTATGAACATGGAAATACCTTCACCGCCATCTGTATGAACATGGATATATCTACACAGCCATCTGGATGTACATGGAAATATCTACACCGCTATCTGCGTAAACATGCATACATCTTTGCCGCTATCTGTATAAACATGGAAATATCTACACCGCTATCTGTATGAACATGGAAATAGCTACACCGCTATCTGTATGAACATGGAAATATCTACACCACTATCTGTATGAACATGGAATTATCTACACCGCTATCTGTATGAACATGGATATATCTACACAGCCATCTGGATGAACATGGAAATATCTACACCGCTATCTGTATGAACATGGAAATATCTTCACTGCCATGTGTATGAACATGGATATATCTACACAGACATCTGGATGAACATGGAAATATCAGCACCGCTCTCGGTATGAACACAGAAATATCTCCACCGCTATCTGTATGAACATGGAAATATCTACACCGCTATCTGTATGAACATGGAAATATCTTCACTGCCATCTGTATGAACATGGATATATCTACAATGCCATCAGGATGGACTTGGAAATATCTACACCGCTATCTGCATGAACTTGGAAACATCTACACTGCAATCCTTGTAAACATGCATACATCTTCAACGCTATCTGTATAAACATGGAAATATCTACACCGCTATCTGTATGAACATGGAAATATCTACACCGCTATCTGTTTGAACATGGAAATATCTACACCGCTATCTGCATGAAAATGGAAATATCTACACAGCTATCTGCATACACATGGAAATATCTACAAAGCTATCTCTTTACACATGGAAATAACTACAGCACTATCTCTATAAACATGGAAATATCTACACCACCATCTATATGAACATGGAAATATCTGCACCGCCATCTGTATGAACATATAAATATCTACACCGCCATCTGTATTAAGATGGAGATATCTACACCGCTATCTGTATAAACTTGGAAATATCTACACCGCTATCTGAATAAACATGGAAATATCTACATCAGTATCTGTATAAACATGGAAATATCTACACAGCTACCTGTATAAACATGGAAATATCAGCACCGCTATCTGTATGAACATGTAAATATCTACACCGCTGTCTCTATGAACATGGAAATATCTACACCGCAATCTGTATGAACATGGAAATAGCTACACCGCTATCTGTATGAACATGGAAATATCTACACCACTATCTGTATGAACATGGAAATATCTACACCTCTATCTGTATGAACATGGAAATATCTACACCGCTATCTGTTTGAACAGGGAAATATATACACCGCTATCTGCATGAAAATGGAAATATCTACACAGCTATCTGCATATACATGGAAATATCTACACCGCTATCTCTATGAACATGGAAATATCTACAGCGCTATCTGTGTAAACATGCATACATCTTCACCGCTATCTGTATAAACATGGAAATATCTACACCGCTATCTGTATGAACATGGAAATATCTACACTGCTATCTATTTGAACATGGAAATATCTACACCGCTATCTGCATGAAAATGGAAATATCTACACAGATATCTGCATATACATGGAAATATCTACACAGCTATCTCTTTGCACATGGAAATATCTACACCGCTATCTCTATAAACATGGAAATATCTACACCGCCATCTGTATGAACATGGAAATATCTGCACCGCCATCTGTATGAACATATAAATATCTCCACCGCCATCTGTATAAAGAAGGGGATATCTGCACCGCTATCTGTATAAACATGGAAATATCTACACCGCTATCCGTATGAACATGAAAATATCTACACCGCTATCTGTATGAACATGGAAATATCTACACCGCTATCTGTATGAACATGGAAATATCTTCACCGCCATCTGTATGAACATAGATATATCTACACAGCCATCTGGATGAACATGGAAATATCTACACCGCTATCTGTATGCACATGGAAATATCTACACCGCTATCTGTGTAAACATGCATACATCTTCACCGCTATCTGCATGAAAATGGAAATATCTACACAGCTATCTGCATATACATGGAAATATCTACAAAGCTATCTCTGTACACATGGAAATAACTACACCGCTATCTGTATGAACATGGAAATATCTACACCGCTATCTGTATGAACATGGAAATATCTTCACCGCCGTCTGTATTAACATGGATATATCTACACAGCCATCTGGATGAACATGGAAATATCTGCACCGCTATCTGTATGAACATGGAAATATCTACACCGCTATCTGTATGAACATGGATATATCTACACAGCCATCTGGATGAACATGGAAATATCAACGCCGTTATCTGTGTAAACATGCATACATCTTCACCGCTATCTGTATAAACATGGAAATATCTACACTGCTATCTTTATGAACATGGAAATATCTACTCCACTAACTGTTTGAACAGGGAAATATATACACCGCTATCTGCATGAAAATGGAATTGTCTGCACAGCTATCTGCATATACATGGAAATATCTACACAGCTATCTCTTTACACATGGAAATAACTACACCGCTATCTGTATGAACATGGGAATATCTACTCCGCCATCTGTATGAACATGGATATTTATGCACCGCCATCTGAATGAACATATAAATATCTACACCGCCATCTGTATTAAGATGGAAATATCTACACCGCTATCTGCATGAACATGGAAACATCTACACTGCTATCCTTGTAAACATGCATACATCTTCACCGCGATCTGTATAAACATGGAAATATCTACACCGCTATCTGTATGAACATGGAAATAGCTACACCGCTATCTGTATGAACATGGAAATATCTACACCACTATCTGTATGAACATGGAAATATCTACACCGCTATCTGAATGAACATGGATATATCTACACAGCCATCTGGATGAACATGGAAATATCTACACCGCTATCTGTATGAACATGGAAATATCTACACCACTATCTGTATGAACATGGAAATATCTACACCGCTATCTGTTTGAACAGGGAAATATATACACCGCTATCTGCATGAAAATGGAAATATCTACACAGCTATCTGCATATACATGGAAATATCTATACAGCTATCTCTTTACACATGGAAATAACTACACCGCTATCTGTATGAACATGGAAATATCTACACCGCCATCTGTATGAACATGGAAATATCTACACCGCTATCTGTATAAACACGGAAATATCTACACCGCTATCTGTATGAACATGGAAATAACTACACCGCTACCTGTATAAACATGGAAATATCAGCACCGCTATCGCTATGAACATGGAAATATCTACACCGCTATCTGTATGAACATGGAAATATCTACACCGCTATCTGTATGAACATGGAAATATCTTCACTGCCATCTGTATGAACATGGATATATCTACACAGCCATCTGGATGAACATGGAAATATCTACACCGCTATCTGTATGAACATGGAAATATCTACACTGCTATCCTTGTAAACATGCATACATCTTCACCGCTATCTGTATAAACATGGAAATATCTACACCGCTCTCTGTATGAACATGGAAATATCTAACCCGCTATCTGTATGAACATGGAAATATCTACACCGCTATCTATATGAACATGGAAATATCTTCAACGCCATCTGTATGAAAATGGATATGTCTACACAGCCATCTGGATGAACATGGAAATATCCACACCGCTATCTGTATTAACATGGAAATATCTACACCACTATCTGTATAAACATGGAAATAGCTACACAGCCATCTGTATGAACATGGAAATATCTTCACCGCCATCTGTATGAACATGGATATGTCTACACAGCCGTCTGGATGAACATGGAAATATCTACACCGCTATCTGTGTAAACATGCATTCATCTTCGACGCTATCTGTAAAAACATGGAAATATCCACACCGCTATCTGAATGAACATGGAAATATCTACACCGCTATGTTTGAAAATGGAAATATCTACACCGCTATCTGCATGAAAATGGAAATATCTAGAAAGCTATCTGCATATACATGCAAATATTTACACAGCTATCTCTTTGCACATGGAAATAACTACACCACTATCTCTATAAACATGGAAATATCTACACCACCATCTGTATGAACATGGAAATATCTGCACCGCCATCTGTATGAACATATAAATATCTACACCGCCATCTGTATTAAGAAGGAGATATCTACACCGCTATCTGTATAAACATGGAAATATCTACACCGCTATCAGTATGAACATGGAAATATCTACACCGCTACCTATATAAACACGGAAATATGTACACCGCTACCTGTATAAACATGGAAGTATCAGCACCGCTATCGGTATGAACATGGCAATATCTACACGGCTATCTGTATGAACATGGAAATATCTACACCGCTATCTGTATGAACATGGAAATATCTACACCACTATCCTTATAAACATGGAAATAGCTACACAGCCATCTGGATGAACATGGAAATATCTACACCGCTATCTGAATGAACATGGATATATCTACACTGCCATCTGGATGAACATGGAAATATCTACACCGCTATGTGTAGGAACATGGAAATATCTACACCGCCATCTGTATAAATATGGAAATATCTTCACCGCCATCTGTATGAACATGGATATATCTACACAGCCATCTGGATGAACATGGAAATATCTGCACCGGTATCTGTATGAACATGGAAATATCTACACCGCTATCTGTATGAACATGGATATATCTACACAGCCATCTGGATGAACATGGAAATATCTACACCTCTATCTGTGTAAACATGCATTCATCTTCACCGCTATCTGTATAAACATGGAAATATCTACACTGCTATCTTTATGAACATGGAAAGATCTACACCGCTAACTGTTTGAACAGGGAAATATATACACCGCTATATGCATGAAAATGGAAATGTCTTCACAGCTATCTGCATATACATGGAAATATCTACACAGCTATCTCTTTACACATGGAAATAACTACACCGCTATCTGTATGAACATGGAAATATCTACACCGCCATCTGTATGAACATGGAAATATCTGCACCGCCATCTGAATGAACATATAAATATCTACACCGCCATCTTTATTAAGATGGAGATATCTACACCGCTATCTGTATAAACATGGAAATATCTACACCGCTATGTGTATAAACATGGAAATATCTACAAGGCTATCTGTATAAACATGGAAATATCTACACCGCTACCTGTATAAACATGGAAATATCAGCACCGCTATCAGTATGAACATGGAAGTATCTACACCGCCATCTGTATGAACATGGAAATATCTTCACCGCCATCTGTATGAACATGGAAATATCTGCACCGCCATCTGTATGAACATATAAATATCTACACCGCCATCTGTATTAAGATGGAGATATCTACACCGCTATCTGTATAAACTTGGAAATATCTACACCGCTATGTGTATAAACATGGAAATATCTACACCGCTATCTGTAGAAACATGGAAATATCTACACTGCTACCTGCATAAACATGGAAATATCAGCCCCGCTATCTGTATGAACATGGAAATATCTACACCGCCATCTGCATGAACATGGAAAAATCTTCACCGCCATCTGTATGAACATGGATATATCTACACAGCCATCTGTATGAACATGGAAATACCTTCACCGCCATCTGTATGAACATGGATACTTCTACACAGCCGTCTGGATGAACATGGAAATATCTACACCGCTATCTGTATGAACATGGAAATATCTACACCGCAATCTGTGTAAACATGCATACATCTTCACCGCTATCTGTATAAACATGGAAATATCCACACCGCTATCTGTATGAACATGGAAATATCTACACCGCTATCTGTTTGAACTTGGAAATATCTACACCGCTATTTGCATGAAAATGGAAATATCTACACAGCTATCTGCATTTACATGGAAATATCAACACAGCTATCTCTTTGCACATGGAAATAACTACACCGCTATCTCTATAAACATGGAAATATCTACACCACCCTCTGTATGAACATGGAAATATCTGCACCGCCATCTGTATGAACATATAAATATCTACACCGCCATCTGTATTAAGAAGGAGATATCTACACCGCTATCTGTATAAACATGGAAATATCTACACCGCTATCTGTATGAACATGGAAATATCTACACCGATACCTATAAAAACACGGAAATATGTACACCGCTACCTGTATAAACATGGAAGTATCAGCACCGCTATCGGTATGAACATGGCAATATCTACACGGCTATCTGTATGAACATGGAAATATCCACACCGCTATCTGTATGAACATGGAAATATCTACACCGCTATCTGTTTGAACTTGGAAATATCTACACCGCTATTTGCATGAAAATGGAAATATCTACACAGCTATCTGCATTTACATGGAAATATCAACACAGCTATCTCTTTGCACATGGAAATAACTACACCGCTATCTCTATAAACATGGAAATATCTACACCACCCTCTGTATGAACATGGAAATATCTGCACCGCCATCTGTATGAACATATAAATATCTACACCGCCATCTGTATTAAGGAGGAGATATCTACACCGCTATCTGTATAAACATGGAAATATCTACACCGCTATCTGTATGAACATGGAAATATCTACACCGCTACCTATATAAACACGGAAATATGTACACCACTACCTGTATAAACATGGAAGTATCAGCACCGCTATCGGTATGAACATGGCAATATCTACACGGCTATCTGTATGAACATGGAAATATCTATACCGCTATCTGTATGAACATGGAAATATCTACACCGCCATCTGTGTGAACATGGAAATATCTGCACCGCCATCTGAATGAACATATAAATATCTACACCGCCATCTGTATTAAGATGGAGATATCTACACCGCTATCTGTATAAACATGGAAATATCTACACCGCTACCTGTATAAACATGGAAATATCAGCACCGCTATCAGTATGAACATGGAAGTATCTACACCGCCATCTGTATGAACATGGAAATATCTTCACCGCCATCTGTATGAACATGGAAATATCTGCACCGCCATCTGTATGAACATATAAATATCTACACCGCCATCTGTATTAAGATGGAGATATCTACACCGCTATCTGTATAAACTTGGAAATATGTACACCGCTATGTGTATAAACATGGAAATATCTACACCGCTATCTGTATAAACATGGAAGTATCTACACTGCTACCTGTATAAACATGGAAATATCAGCCCCGCTATCTGTATGAACATGGAAATATCTACACCGCCATCTGCATGAACATGGAAAAATCTTCACCGCCATCTGTATGAACATGGATATGTCTACACAGCCGTCTGGATGAACATGGAAATATCTACACCGCTATCTGTTTGAACATGGAAATATCTACACCGCTATCTGCATGAAAATGGAAATATCTACAAAGCTATCTGCATATACATGGAAATATTTACACAGCTATCTCTTTGCACATGGAAATAACTACACCGCTATCTCTATAAACATGGAAATATCTACACCACCATCTGTATGAACATGGAAATATCTGCACTGCCATCTGTATGAACATATAAATATCTACACCGCCATCTGTATTAAGAAGGAGATATCTACACCGCTATCTGTATAAACATGGAAATATCTACACCGCTATCTGTATGAACATGGAAATATCTACACCGCTACCTGTATAAACACGGAAATATGTACAGCGCTACCTGTATAAACATGGAAGTATCAGCAGCGCTATCTGTATGAACATGGAAATAGCTACACAGCCATCTGGATGAACATGGAAATATCTACACCGCTATCTGTATGAACATGGATATATCTACACAGCCATCTGGATGAACATGGAAATATCTACACCGCTATCTGTATGAACATGGAAATACATACTCCGCTATCTGTATGAACATGGAAATATCTACACCGCTATCTGCATGAACATGGAAACATCTACACTGCTATCCTTGTAAACATGCATACATCTTCACCGCTATCTGTATAAACATGGAAATATCTACACCGCTATCTGTATGAACATGGAAATAGCTACACCGCTATCTGTATGAACATGGAAATATCTACACCACTATCTGTATGAACATGGAAATATCTACACCGCTATCTGAATGAACATGGATATATCTACACAGCCATCTGGATGAACATGGAAATATCTACACCGCTATCTGTATGAACATGGAAATATCTACACCGCTATCTGTTTGAACAGGGAAATATATACACCGCTATCTGCATGAAAATGGAAATATCTACACAGCTATCTGCATATACATGGAAATATCTATACAGCTATCTCTTTACAAATGGAAATAACTACACCACTATCTGTATGAACATGGAAATATCTACACCGCCATCTGTATGAACATGGAAATATCTACACCGCTATCTGTATAAACATGGAAATATCTACACTGCTATCTGTATAAACATGGAAATATCTACACCGCTATCTGTATAAACATGGAAATATCTACACCGCTACCTGTATAAACATTCAAATATCAGCACCGCTATCGCTATGAACATGGAAATATCTACACCGCTATCTGTATGAACATGGAAATATCTACACCGCTATCTGTATGAACATGGAAATATCTTCACTGCCATCTGTATGAACATGGATATATCTACACAGCCATCTGGATGAACATGGAAATATCTACACCGCTATCTGTATGAACATGGAAATATCTACACTGCTATCCTTGTAAACATGCATACATCTTCAAAGCTATCTGTATAAACATGGAAATATCTACACCGCTCTCTGTATGAACATGGAAATATCTAACCCGCTATCTGTATGAACATGGAAATATCTACACCGCTATCTGTATGAACATGGAAATATCTTCAACGCCATCTGTATGAAAATGGATATGTCTACACAGCCATCTGGATGAACATGGAAATATCCACACCGCTATCTGTATGAACATGGAAATATCTACACCGCTATCTGTGTAAACATGCATACATCTTCACCGCTATCTGTATAAACATGGAAATACCTACACCGCTATCTGTATGATCATGGCAATAAGTACACTGCTATCTATTTGAACATGGAAATATCTACACCGCTATCGGCATGAAAATGGAAATATCTACACAGATATCTGCATATACATGGAAATATCTACACAGCTATCTCTTTACACATGGAAATATCTACACCCCTTTCTCTATAAACATGGAAATATCTACACCACTATCTGTATAAACATGGAAATAGCTACACAGCCATCTGTATGAACATGGAAATATCTTCACCGCCATCTGTATGAACATGGATATGTCTACACAGCCGTCTGGATGAACATGGAAATATCTACACCGCTATCTGTATGAACATGAAAATATCTACACCGCTATCTGTGTAAACATGCATTCATCTTCCCCGCTATCTGTAAAAACATGGAAATATCCACACCGCTATCTGTATGAACATGGAAATATCTACACCGCTATGTTTGAAAATGGAAATATCTACACCGCTATCTGCATGAAAATGGAAATATCTACAAAGCTATCTGCATATACATGCAAATATTTACACAGCTATCTCTTTGCACATGGAAATAACTACACCGCTATCTCTATAAACATGGAAATATCTACACCACCATCTGTATGAACATGGACATATCTGCAATGCCATCTGTATGAACATATAAATATCTACACTGCCATCTGTATTAAGAAGTAGATATCTACACCGCTATCTGTATAAACATGGAAATATCTACACCGCTATCTGTATGAACAAGGAAATATCTACCCCGCTACCTGTATGAACACGGAAATATGTACACCGCTACCTACATAAACGTGGAAGTATCAGCAGCGCTATCGGTATGAACATGGAAATATCTACACGGCTATCTGTATGAACATGGAAATATCTACACCGCTATCTGTATGAACATGGAAATATCTACACCACTATCTGTATGAACATGGAAATAGCTACACAGCCATCTGGAGGAACATGGAAATATCTACACCGCTATCTGTATGAACATGGAAATACATACACCGCTATCTGTATGAACATGGAAATATCTACACCGCTATCTGTATGAACATGGAAATATCTACACCGCTATCTGTATGAACATGGAAATATCTTCACCGCCGTCTGTATGAACATGGATATATCTACACAGCCATCTGGATGAACATGGAAATATCTGCACCGCTATCTGTATGAACATGGAAATATCTACACCGCTATCTGTATGAACATGGATATATCTACACAGCCATCTGGATGAACATGGAAATATCTACACCGCTATCTGTGTAAACATGCATACATCTTCACCGCTATCTGTATAAACATGGAAATATCTACACTGCTATCTTTATGAACATGGAAATATCTACTCCACTAACTGTTTGAACAGGGAAATATATACACCGCTATCTGCATGAAAATGGAATTGTCTGCACAGCTATCTGCATATACATGGAAATATCTACACAGCTATCTCTTTACACATGGAAATAACTACACCGCTATCTGTATGAACATGGAAATATCTACTCCGCCATCTGTATGAACATGGATATATATGCACCGCCATCTGAATGAACATATAAATATCTACACCGCCATCTGTATTAAGATGGAGATATCTACACCGCTATCTGTATGAACATGGAAATATCTACACAGCCATCAGGATGAACATGGAAATATCTACACCGCTATCTGTATGAACATGGAAATACATACACCGCTATCTGTATGAACATGGAAATATCTACACCACTATCTGTATGAACATGGAAATATCTACACCGCTATCTGTATGAACATGGAAATATCTTCACCGCCATCTGTATGAACATGGATATATCTACACAGCCATGTGGATGAACATGGAAATATCTACACCGCTATCTGTGTAAACATGCATACATCTTCACCGCTATCTGTATAAACATGGAAATATTTACACCGCTATCTTTATGCACATGGAAATATCTACACCGCTAACTGTTTGAACAGGGAAATACACACACCGCTATCTGCATGAAAACGGAAATATCCACACTGCTATCTGCTTACACATGGAAATATCTACACAGCTATCTCTTTACACATGGAAATAACTACACCGCTATCTGTATGAACATGGAAATATCTACACCGCCATCTGTATGAACATGGAAATATCTGCACAGACATCTGTATGAACATGGAAATATCTACACCGCCATCTGTATGAACATGGAAATATCTGCACAGACATCTGTATGAACATTTAAATATCTACACCGCCATCTGTATTAAGATGGAGATATCTACAACACTATCTGCATAAACATGGAAATATCTACACCGCTATCTGTATAAACATGGAAATATCTACATCGCTATGAGTAAAAACATGGAAATATCTACACTGCTATCTGTATAAACATGGAAATATCTACACCGCTACCTGTTTAAACATGGAAATATCAGCACAGCTATCAGTAAGAACATGGAAGTTTCTACACCGCCATCTGTATGAACATGGAAATATCTTCACCGCCATCCGTATGAAGATGGAAATATCTGCACCGCCATCTGTATGAACATATAAATATCTACACCTCCATCTGTATTAAGATGCAGATATCTACACCGCTATCTGTATAAACATGGAAATATCTACACCGCTATGTGTATAAACATGGAAATATCTACACCGCTCCCTTTATCAACATGGAAGTATCAGCACCGCTATTGGTATGAACATCGCAATATCTACACGGCTATCTGTATGAACATGGAAATATCTTCACCGCCATCTGAATCAACATATAAATATCTACACCGCCATCTGTATTAAGATGGAGATATCTACACCGCTATCTGTATAAACATGGAAATATGTACACAGCCATCAGGATGAACATGGAAATATCTACACCGCTATCTGTATGAACATGGAAATACATACACCGCTATCTGTATAAACATGGAAATATCTACACCGCTATCTTTATGAACATGGAAATATCTACACCGCTAACTGTTTGAACAGGGAAATATATACACCGCTATCTGCATGAAAATGGAAATATCTACACCACTATCTGTATGAACATGGAAATACATACACCACTATCTGTATGAACTTGGAAATATCTACACCGCTATCTGTATGAACATGGAAATATCTGCACCGCTATTTGTATGAACATGGAAATATCTACACCACTATCTGTATGAACATGGATATATCTACACCGCTATCTGTATGAACAGGGAAGTATATACACCGCTATCTGCTTGAAAATGGAAATATCTACACAGCTATCTGCATATACATGGGAATATCCACACAGCTATCTCTTTACACATGGAAATAACTACACCGCTATCTGTATGAACATGGAAATATCTACACCGCCATCTGTATGAACATGGAAATATCTGCACCGCCATCTGAATGAACATATAAATATCTACACCGCCATCTGTATTAAGATGGAGATATCTACACCGCTATCTGTATAAACACGGAAATATCTACACCGCTATGTGTATAAACATGCTAATATCTACACCACTATCTGTATGAACATGGAAATACATACACCACTATCTGTATGAACATGGAAATATCTACACCGCTATCTGTATGAACATGGAAATATCTACACCGCTATATGTATGAACTTGGAAATATCTTCACCGCCATCTGTATGAACATGGATATATCTACACAGCCATCTGGATGAACGTGGAAATATCTACACCGCTATCTGTGTAAACATGCATACAACTTCACCGCTATCTGTATAAACATGGAAATATCTACACCGCTATCTTTATGAACATGGAAATATCTACACCGCTAACTGAGCAGGGAAATATATACACAGCTATCTGCATGAAAATGGAAATAACTACACCGCTATCTGTATGAAAATGGAAATACATACACCGCTATCTGTATGAACATGGAAATATCTACACCGCTATGTGTATAAACATGGAAATATCTACACCGCTATCTGTATAAACATGGAAATATCTACACCGCTACATGTATAAACATTTAAATATCAGCCCCGCTATCTGTATGAACATGGAAATAGATACACCGCTATCTGTATGAACATGGAAATATCTTCACAGCCATACGTATGAACATGGAAATATCTGCACGGCAATCTGTATGAACATATCAATATCTTCACCGCCATCTGTATTAAGATGGAGATAACTACACCGCTATCTGTTTAAACATGGAAATATCTACACCGCTATCTGTATGAACATGGAAATATCTACACCGCTATCTGCATGAAAATGGAAATATCTACACAACTATCTGCATATAAATGGAAATATCTACACAGCTATCTCTTTGCACATGGAAATAACTACACCGCTATCTCTATAAACATGGAAATATCTACACCGCCATCTGTATGAACATGGAAATATCTACACCGCTATCTGTATTAAGAAGGAGATATCTACACCGCTATCTGTATAAACATGGAAATAACTTCACCGCTATCTGTATGAAGATGGAAATATCTACACCGCTATCTGTAGAAACACGGAAATATGTACACCTCTACCTGTATAAACATGGAAGTATCAGCACCGCTATCAGTATGAACATGGCAATATCTACACGGCTATCTGTATGAACATGGAAACATCTACACCGCTATCTGTATAAACATGGAAATATCTACACCGCTATCTTTATGAACATGGAAATATCTACACCGCGAACTGAACAGGGAAATATATACACCGCTATCTGCATGAAAACGGAAATATCCACACAGCTATCTGCTTATACATGGAAATATCTACACAGCTATCTCTTTACACATGGAAATAACTACACCGCTATCTGTATGAACATGGAAATAGATACACCGCCATCTGTATGAACATGGAAATATCTGCACCGCCATCTGAATCAACATATAAATATCTACCCCGCCATATGAATTAAGATGGAGATATCTACACCGCTATCTGTATAAACATGGAAATATGTACACAGCCATCAGGATGAACATGGAAATATCTACACCGCTATCTGTATGAACATGGAAATACATACACCGCTATCTGTATGAACATGGAAATAACTACACCGCTATCTGTACGAACACGGAAATATCTACACCGCTATATGTATGAACATGGAAATATCTTCACCGAAATCTGTATGAACATGGATATATCTACACAGCCATGTAGATGAACATGGAAGTATCTACACCGCTATCTGTGTAAACATGCATAGATCTTCACCGCTATCTGTATAAACATGGAAATATCTACACCGCTATCTTTATGAACATGGAAATATCTACACCGCTAACTGTTTGAACAGGGAAATAGATACACCGCTAACTGCATGAAAATGGAAATATCTACACCACTATCTGTATGAACATGGAAATACATACACCACTATCTGTATGAACTTGGAAATATCTACACCGCTATCTGTATGAACGTGGAAATATCTGCACCGCTATCTGTATGAACATGGAAATATCTACACCACTATCTGTATGAACATGGATATATCTACACCGCTATCTGTATGAACAGGGAAGTATATACACCGCTATCTGCTTGAAAATGGAAATATCTACACAGCTATCTGCATATACATGGGAATATCCACACAGCTATCTCTTTACACATGGAAATAACTACACCGCTATGTGTATGAAAATGGAAATATCTACACCGCCATCTGTATGAACTTGGAAATATCTGCACCGCCATCTGAATGAACATATAAATATCTACACCGCCATCTGTATTAAGATGGAGATATCTACACCGCTATCTGTATAAACACGGAAATATCTACACCGCTATGTGTATAAACATGGTAATATCTACACCACTATCTGTATGAACATGGAAACACATACACCACTATATGTATGAACATGGAAATATCTACACCGCTATCTGCATGAACATGGAAATATCTGCACCGCTATCTGTATGAACATGGAAATATCTACACCACTATCTGTATGAACATGGATATATCTACACCGCTATCTGTATGAATATGGAAATATCTTCACCGCCATCTGTATGAACATGGATATATCTACACAGCCATCTGGATGAACATGGAAATATCTACACCGCTATCTGTAGGAACATGGAAATAGCTACACCTCTATCTGTATAAACATGGAAATATCTACACCGCTATCTGTATGAACATGGAAATATCTTCACCGCCAGCTGTATGAACATGGATATATCTACACAGCCATCTGGATGAACATGGAAATATCTACGCCGCTATCTGTATGAACATGGAAATATCTACAAAGCCATCTGGATGAACATGAAAATATCTACACTGCTATCTGTGTAAACATGCATACACCTTCACCGCTATCTGTATAAACATGGAAATATCTACACTGCTACCTGTATAAACATGGAAATATCTACACCGCTATCTCTATGAACATGGAAATATCCACACCGCTATCTGTATGAACATGGAAATAGCTACACCGCTATCTGTATGAACATGGAAATATCTACACCACTATCTGTATGAACATGGAAATATCTACACCGCTATCTGTTTGAACAGGGAAGTATATACAACGCTATCTGCAAGAAAATGGAAATATCTACACAGCTATCTGCATATACATGGAAATATCTACACAGCTATCTCTATGCACATGGAAATAACTACACCGCTATCTCTATAAACATGGAAATATCTACACCACCATCTGTATGAACATGGAAATATCTGCACCGCCATCTGTATGAACATATAAATATCTACACCGCCGTCTGTATTAAGAAGGAGATATCTACACCGCTATCTGTATAAACATGGAAATATCTACACAGCTATCTGTTTGAACATGGAAATATCTACACCGCTATCTGCATTAAAATGGAAATATCTACACAGCTATCTGCATATACATGGAAATATCTACAAAGCTATTTCTCTACATATGGAAATATCTACACCGCAATCTATATAAACATGGAAATATCTACACCGCCATCTGTATGAACATGGAAATATCTGCACCGCCATCTGTATGAACATATAAATATGTAGACCGCCATCTGTATTAAGATGGAGATATCTACACCGCTATCTGTATAAAGATGGAAATATCTACACCGCTATCTGTATAAACATGGAGATATCTACACCGCTACCTGTATAAACATGGAAATATCAGCACCGCTATCTGTATGAACATGGAAATATCTACACCGCTCTCTGTATGAACATGGAAATATCTTCACCGCCATCTGTATGAACATGGATATATCTACACAGCCATCTGGATGAACATGGAAATATCAGCACCGCTATCTGTATGAACATGGAAATATCTACACCTCTACCTGTATGAACGTGGAAATATCTACACCGCTATCTGTATGAACATGGAAAGATCTACACCGCTATCTGTATGAACATGGAAATATCTTCACCGCCATCTGTATGAGCATGGATATATCTACACAGCCATCTGGATGAACATGGATACATATCCACCGCTAACTGCATGAACATAGAAATATCTACACCGCTATCTGTGTAAACATGCATACATCTTCTCCGCTATCTGAATAAACATGGAAATATCTACATCGCTATCTGTATGAACATGGAAATATCTACACCGCTATCTGTTTGAACATGCAAATATCTCCACCGCTATCTGTGTAAACATGCATACATCTTCACCGCTATCTGTATAAACATGGAAATGTCTACACCGCTATGTGTATGAACATGGAAATATCTACACCGCTATCTGTTTGAACATGGAAATATCTACACCGCTATCTGCATGAAAATGTAAATATCTACACAGCAATCTGCATATACATGGAAATATCTACAAAGCTATTTCTTTACACATGGAAATATCTACACCGCTATCTCTATAAACATGGAAATATCTACACCGCCATCTGTATGAACATGGAAATATCTGCACCGCCATCAGTATGAACATATAAATATCTACACCGCCATCTGTATTAAGATGGAGATATCTACACCGTTATCTGTATAAACATGGAAATATCTACACCGCTATCTCTATAAACATGGAAATATCTACACCGCTATCTGTATAAACATGGAAATATCTACACCGCTACCTGTATAAACATGGATATATCACCACCGCTATCTGTATGAACATGGAAATATCTACACAGCCATCTGAATGAACATGGAAATATCTACAACGCTATCTGTATTAACATGGAAATAGCTACACCGCTATCTGTATGAACATGGAAATATCTACACCGCTATCTGTATGAACATGGAAATATCTTCACCGCCATCTGTATGAACATGGATATATCTACACAGCCATCTGGATGAACATGGAAATAGCTACAACGCTATCTGTATGAACATGGAAATAGCTACACCGCTATCTGTGTGAACATGGAAATATCTACACCGCTATCTGTATGAACATGGAAATATCTACACAGCTATCTGCATGAACATGGAAATATCTACACCGCTATCTGCATGAACATGGAAATATCTTCACCGCCATCTGTATGAACATGGATATATCTACACAGCCATCTGGATGAACATGGATATATCTCCACCGCTATCTGCATGAACATGGAAATATCTACACCGCTATCTGTGTAAACATGCATACATCTTCACCGCTATCTGTATAAACATGGAAATATCTACACCGCTATCTGTATAAACACGGAAATATCTACACCGCTACCTGTATAAACATGGAAATATCAGCACCGCTTTCTGTATGAACATGGAAATATCTACACCGCTATCCCTATGAACATGGAAATATCTACACCGATATCTGTATGAACATGGAAATATCTTCACCGCCATCGGTATCAACATGGATATATCTACACAGCCATCTGGATGAACATGGAAATATCAGCACCGCTGTCTGTATGAACATGGAAATATCTACGCCGCTATCTGTATGAACATGGAAATATCTACACCGCTATCTGTATGAACATGGAAATATCTTCACCGCCATCAGTATGAACATGGATATATCTACACAGCCATCTGGATGAACATGGAAATATCTACACCGCTATCTGTATGAACATGGAAATACCTACTCCGCTATCTGTGTAAACATGCATACATCTTCACCGCTATCTGTATAAACATGGAAATATCTACACCGCTATCTGTATAAACATGGAAATATCTACACCGCTACCTGTATAAACATGGAAATATCAGCACCGCTATCTCTATGAACATGGAAATATCTACACAGCCATCTGGATGAACATGAAAATATCTACACCGCTATCTGTATGAACATGGAAATAGCTATACCGCTATCTGTATGAACATGGAAATATCTACACCGCTATGTGTATGAACATGGTAATATCTACACCACTATCTGTATGAACATGGAAATATATTCACCGCCATCTGTATGAACATGGATATATCTACACAGCCATCTGGATGAACATGGAAATATCTACACCTCTATATGTATGAACATGGAAATAGCTACACCGCTATCTGTATGAACATAGAAATAGCTACACCGCTATCTGTATGAACATGGAAGTATCTACACCGCTATCTGTATGAACATGGAAATATCTTCACCGCCATATGAATGAACATGGATATATCTACACAGCCATCTGGATGAACATGGAAATATCTACACCACTATATGTAAGAACATGGAAATAGCTAAACCGCTATGTCTATGAACATGGAAATATTTACACCGCTGTCTGTATGAACATGGAAGTTTCTACACCGCTATCTGTATGAACATTGAAATATCTTCACCGCCATATGTATGAAAACGGATATATCTAGACAGCCATCTGGATGAACATGGAAATATCAGCACCGCTGTCTGTATGAACATGGAAATATCTACACCGCTATCAGTATGAACATGGAAATATATACACAGCTATCTGTTTGAACATGGAAATATCTACACCGCTATCTGCATGAAAATGGAAATATCTACACAGCTATCTGCATATACATGGAAATATCTACAAAGCTATTCCTCTACACATGGAAATATCTACACCGCAATCTCTATAAACACGGAAATATCTACACCGCCATCTGTATGAACATGGAAATATCTGCACCGCCATCTGTATGTACATATAAATATCTACACGGCCATCTGTATTAAGATGGAGATATCTACACCGCTATCTGAATAAACACGGAAATATCTACACCGCTACCTCTTTAAACATGGAAATATCTACACCGCTATCTGTATAAACATGGAAATATCTACAACGCTACCTGTATAAACATGGAAATATGAGCACCGCTATCTGTATGAACATGGAAATATCTACACCGCTATCTCTATGAACATGGAAATATCTACACCGATATCTGTAAGAACATGGAAATATCTTCACCGCCATCTGTATGAACATGGATATATCTACACAGCCATCTGGACGAAAATGGAAATATCAGCACCGCTGTCTGTATGAACATGGAAATATCTACACCGCTATCTGTATGAACATGGAAATATCTACACCGCTATCTGTATGAACATGGAAATAACTTCACCGCCATCTGTATGAGCATGGATATATCTACACAGCCATCTGGATGAACATGGAAATATCTACACCGCTATCTGTATGAACATGGAAATCTCTACACCGCTATCTGTGTAAACATGCATACATCTTCACCGCTATCTGTATAAACATGGAAATATCTACACTGCTATCTGCATGAACATGGAAATATCTACACCGCTATCTGTATGAACATGGAAATATATTCACCGCCATCTGTATGAACATGGATATATCTACACAGCCATCTGGATGAACATGGAAATACCTACACCGCTATCTGTATGAACATGGAAACAGCTACACTGCTATCAGTATGAACATGGAAATATCTACACCGCTATCTGTATGAACACGGAAATATCTACACCGATATCTGTATGAACATGGAAATATCTTCACCGCCATCTGTATGAACATGAAAATATCTGCACCCCCATCTGTATTAAGATGGAGATATCTACACCGCAATCTGTATAAACCTGGAAATATCTACACCGATATCTGTATAAACATGGAAATATCTACACCGCTATCTGTATAAACATGGAAATATCTACACCGCTACCTGTATAAACATGGAAATATCAGCACCGCTATCTGTATGAACATGGAAATATCTACACCGCTATCTATACGAACATGGAAATATCTACACCGCTATCTCTATGAACATGGAAATATTTACACCGATATCTGTATGAACATGAAAATATCTTCACCGCCATCTGTATGAACATGGATATATCTACACAGCCATCTGGATGAACAAGGAAATATCAGCACGGCTGTCTGTATGAACATGGAAATATCTACACCGCCATCTGTATTAAGATGGAGATACCTACACCGCTATCTGTTTAAACATGGTAATATCTACACCGCTCTCTGTATAAACATGGAAATATCTACACCGCTATCTGTATAAACATTTAAATAGCTACACCTCTATCCGTATGAACATGGAAATATCTACACCGCTATCTGTATAAACATGGAAAGGTCTACACCGCTATCTGTATGAACATGGAAATATCTTAACCGCCATCTGTATGAACATGGATATATCTACACAGCCATCTGGATGAACATGGAAATATCTACACCGCTATCTGTATGAACATGGAAATATCTACACCGCTCTCTGTGTAAACATGCATACATCTTCACCGCTATCTGTATAAACACGGAAATATCTGCACCGCTATCTGTATGAACATGGAAATATCTACACCGCTATCTGTTTGAACATGGAAATATCGACACCGCTATCTGCATGAAAATGGAAATATCTACACAGCTATCTGCATATACATGGAAATATCTACAAAGCTATTTCTTTACACATGGAAATAACTACACCACTATCTCTATAAACATGGAAATATCTACACCGCCATCTGTATGAACATATAAATATCTACACGGCCATCTGCATTAAGATGGAGATATCTACACTGATATCTGTATAAACATGGAAATATCTACACCGCTATCTATATAAACATGGAAATAACTACACCGCTATCTGTATGAACATGGAAATATCTACACCGCTACCTGCATAAACATGGAAATATCAGCACCGCTATCTCTATGAACATGGAAATATCTACACAGCCATCTGGATGAACATGGAAATATGTACATCGCTATCTGTATGAACATGGAAATAGCTACACCGCTATCTGTATGAACATGGAAATATCTACACCACTATCTGCATGAACATGGAAATATCTACACCGCATTCTGTATGAACATGGAAATATATAGACCACTATCTGTATAAACATGGAAATATCAACACCGCTACCTATATAAACATGGAAATATCAGCACCGCTATCTGTATGAACATGGAAATATCTACACCGCTATCTCTATGAACATGGAAATATTTACACCGATATCTGTATGAACATGGAAATATCTTCACCGCCATCTGTATGAACATGGATATATCTACACAGCCATCTGGATGAACAAAGAAATATCAGCACGGCTGTCTGTATGAACATGGAAATATCTACACCGCTATCTGTATTAACATGGAAATATCTACACAGCTATCTGTTTGAACATGGAAATATCTACACCGCTCTCTCCATGAAAATGGAAATATCTACACAGCTATCTGCATATACATGGAAATATCTACAAAGCTATTCCTCTACACATGTAAATACCTACACTGCAATCTCTATAAACATGGAAATATCTGCACCGCCATCTGTATGAACATGGAAATATCTGCACCGCCATCTGTATGAACATATAAATATCTACACCGCCATCTGTATTAAGATGCAGATATCTACACCGCTATCTGTATAAACACGGAAATATCTACACCGCTACCTGTATAAACATGGAAATATCTACACAGCTATCTGTATAAACATGGAAATACCTACACCGCCACCTGTATAAACATGGAAATAGCACCGCTATCTGCATGAACATGGAAATATCTTCACCGCCATCTGTATGAACATGGATATATCTACACAGCCATCTGGATGAACATGGATATATCTCCACCGCTATCTGCATGAACATGGAAATATCTACACCGCTATCTGTGTAAACATGCATACATCTTCACCGCTATCTGTATAAACATGGAAATATCTACACCGCTATCTGTATAAACACGGAAATATCTACACCGCTATCTGTATAAACACGGAAATATCTACACCGCTACCTGTATAAACATGGAAATATCAGCACCGCTTTCTGTATGAACATGGAAATATCTACACCGCTATCCCTATGAACATGGAAATATCTACACCGATATCTGTATGAACATGGAAATATCTTCACCGCCATCGGTATCAACATGGATATATCTACACAGCCATCTGGATGAACATGGAAATATCAGCACCGCTGTCTGTATGAACATGGAAATATCTACGCCGCTATCTGTATGAACATGGAAATATCTACACCGCTATCTGTATGAACATGGAAATATCTTCACCGCCATCAGTATGAACATGGATATATCTACACAGCCATCTGGATGAACATGGAAATATCTACACCGCTATCTGTATGAACATGGAAATACCTACTCCGCTATCTGTGTAAACATGCATACATCTTCACCGCTATCTGTATAAACATGGAAATATCTACACCGCTATCTGTATAAACATGGAAATATCTACACCGCTACCTGTATAAACATGGAAATATCAGCACCGCTATCTCTATGAACATGGAAATATCTACACAGCCATCTGGATGAACATGAAAATATCTACACCGCTATCTGTATGAACATGGAAATAGCTATACCGCTATCTGTATGAACATGGAAATATCTACACCGCTATGTGTATGAACATGGTAATATCTACACCACTATCTGTATGAACATGGAAATATATTCACCGCCATCAGTATGAACATGGATATATCTACACAGCCATCTGGATGAACATGGAAATATCTACACCTCTATATGTATGAACATGGAAATAGCTACACCGCTATCTGTATGAACATAGAAATAGCTACACCGCTATCTGTATGAACATGGAAGTATCTACACCGCTATCTGTATGAACATGGAAATATCTTCACCGCCATATGAATGAACATGGATATATCTACACAGCCATCTGGATGAACATGGAAATATCTACACCACTATATGTAAGAACATGGAAATAGCTAAACCGCTATGTCTATGAACATGGAAATATTTACACCGCTGTCTGTATGAACATGGAAGTTTCTACACCGCTATCTGTATGAACATTGAAATATCTTCACCGCCATATGTATGAAAACGGATATATCTAGACAGCCATCTGGATGAACATGGAAATATCAGCACCGCTGTCTGTATGAACATGGAAATATCTACACCGCTATCAGTATGAACATGGAAATATATACACAGCTATCTGTTTGAACATGGAAATATCTACACCGCTATCTGCATGAAAATGGAAATATCTACACAGCTATCTGCATATACATGGAAATATCTACAAAGCTATTCCTCTGCACATGGAAATATCTACACCGCAATCTCTATAAACACGGAAATATCTACACCGCCATCTGTATGAACATGGAAATATCTGCACCGCCATCTGTATGTACATATAAATATCTACACGGCCATCTGTATTAAGATGGAGATATCTACACCGCTATCTGAATAAACACGGAAATATCTACACCGCTACCTCTTTAAACATGGAAATATCTACACCGCTATCTGTATAAACATGGAAATATCTACAACGCTACCTGTATAAACATGGAAATATGAGCACCGCTATCTGTATGAACATGGAAATATCTACACCGCTATCTCTATGAACATGGAAATATCTACACCGATATCTGTAAGAACATGGAAATATCTTCACCGCCATCTGTATGAACATGGATATATCTACACAGCCATCTGGACGAAAATGGAAATATCAGCACCGCTGTCTGTATGAACATGGAAATATCTACACCGCTATCTGTATGAACATGGAAATATCTACACCGCTATCTGTATGAACATGGAAATAACTTCACCGCCATCTGTATGAGCATGGATATATCTACACAGCCATCTGGATGAACATGGAAATATCTACACCGCTATCTGTATGAACATGGAAATCTCTACACCGCTATCTGTGTAAACATGCATACATCTTCACCGCTATCTGTATAAACATGGAAATATCTACACTGCTATCTGCATGAACATGGAAATATCTACACCGCTATCTGTATGAACATGGAAATATATTCACCGCCATCTGTATGAACATGGATATATATACACAGCCATCTGGATGAACATGGAAATAACTACACCGCTATCTGTATGAACATGGAAACAGCTACACTGCTATCAGTATGAACATGGAAATATCTACACCGCTATCTGTATGAACACGGAAATATCTACACCGATATCTGTATGAACATGGAAATATCTTCACCGCCATCTGTATGAACATGAAAATATCTGCACCCCCATCTGTATTAAGATGGAGATATCTACACCGCAATCTGTATAAACCTGGAAATATCTACACCGATATCTGTATAAACATGGAAATATCTACACCGCTATCTGTATAAACATGGAAATATCTACACCGCTACCTGTATAAACATGGAAATATCAGCACCGCTATCTGTATGAACATGGAAATATCTACACCGCTATCTATACGAACATGGAAATATCTACACCGCTATCTCTATGAACATGGAAATATTTACACCGATATCTGTATGAACATGAAAATATCTTCACCGCCATCTGTATGAACATGGATATATCTACACAGCCATCTGGATGAACAAGGAAATATCAGCACGGCTGTCTGTATCAACATGGAAATATCTACACCGCCATCTGTATTAAGATGGAGATACCTACACCGCTATCTGTTTAAACATGGTAATATCTACACCGCTCTCTGTATAAACATGGAAATATCTACACCGCTATCTGTATAAACATTTAAATAGCTACACCTCTATCCGTATGAACATGGAAATATCTACACCGCTATCTGTATAAACATGGAAAGGTCTACACCGCTATCTGTATGAACATGGAAATATCTTAACCGCCATCTGTATGAACATGGATATATCTACACAGCCATCTGGATGAACATGGAAATATCTACACCGCTATCTGTATGAACATGGAAATATCTACACCGCTATCTGTGTAAACATGCATACATCTTCACCGCTATCTGTATAAACACGGAAATATCTGCACCGCTATCTGTATGAACATGGAAATATCTACACCGCTATCTGTTTGAACATGGAAATATCGACACCGCTATCTGCATGAAAATGGAAATATCTACACAGCTATCTGCATATACATGGAAATATCTACAAAGCTATTTCTTTACACATGGAAATAACTACACCACTATCTCTATAAACATGGAAATATCTACACCGCCATCTGTATGAACATATAAATATCTACACGGCCATCTGCATTAAGATGGAGATATCTACACTGATATCTGTATAAACATGGAAATATCTACACCGCTATCTATATAAACATGGAAATAACTACACCGCTATCTGTATGAACATGGAAATATCTACACCGCTACCTGCATAAACATGGAAATATCAGCACCGCTATCTCTATGAACATGGAAATATCTACACAGCCATCTGGATGAACATGGAAATATGTACATCGCTATCTGTATGAACATGGAAATAGCTACACCGCTATCTGTATGAACATGGAAATATCTACACCACTATCTGCATGAACATGGAAATATCTACACCGCATTCTGTATGAACATGGAAATATATAGACCACTATCTGTATAAACATGGAAATATCAACACCGCTACCTATATAAACATGGAAATATCAGCACCGCTATCTGTATGAACATGGAAATATCTACACCGCTATCTCTATGAACATGGAAATATTTACACCGATATCTGTATGAACATGGAAATATCTTCACCGCCATCTGTATGAACATGGATATATCTACACAGCCATCTGGATGAACAAAGAAATATCAGCACGGCTGTCTGTATGAACATGGAAATATCTACACCGCTATCTGTATTAACATGGAAATATCTACACAGCTATCTGTTTGAACATGGAAATATCTACACCGCTCTCTCCATGAAAATGGAAATATCTACACAGCTATCTGCATATACATGGAAATATCTACAAAGCTATTCCTCTACACATGTAAATACCTACACTGCAATCTCTATAAACATGGAAATATCTGCACCGCCATCTGTATGAACATGGAAATATCTGCACCGCCATCTGTATGAACATATAAATATCTACACCGCCATCTGTATTAAGATGCAGATATCTACACCGCTATCTTTATAAACACGGAAATATCTACACCGCTACCTGTATAAACATGGAAATATCTACACAGCTATCTGTATAAACATGGAAATACCTACACCGCCACCTGTATAAACATGGAAATATCAGCACCGCTATCTGTATGAACATGGAAATATCTACACTGCTATCTCTATGAACATGGAAATATCTACACCGTTATCTGTAAGAACATGGAAATATCTCCACCGCCATCTGTATGAACATGGATATATCTACACAGCCATCTGGACGAAAATGGAAATATCAGCACCGCTGTCTGTATGAACATGGAAATATCAACACCGCTATCTGTATGAAGATGGAAATATCTTCACCGCCATCTGTATGAACATGGATATATCTACACAGCCATCTGGATGAACATGGAAATATCTACAACGCTATCTGTATGAACATGGAAATCTCTACACCGCTATCTGTGTAAACATGCATACATCTTCACCGCTATGTGTATAAACATGGAAATATCTACACTGAAAACTGCATGAACATGGAAATATCTACACCGCTATCTGTATGAACATGGAAATATCTTCACCGCCATCTGTATGAACATGGATATATCTACAAAGCCATCTGGATGAACTTGGAAATATCTACACGGCTATCTGTATGAACAAGGAAACAGCTACACCGCTATCAGTATGAACATGGAAATATCTCCACCGCTATCTGTAAAAACACGGAAATATCTACACCGCTATCTGTATGAACATGGAAATATCTTCACCGCCATCTGTATGAACATGAATATATCTACACAGCCATCTGGATGAACATGGAAATATCTACACCGCTATATGTATGAACATGGAATTAGCTACACCGGTATCTGAATGAACATGGAAATATCTACACCGCTATCTGTATGAACATGGAAATATCTACACCGCTATCTGTATGAACATGGAAATATTTTCACCGCCATCTGTATGAACATGGATATATCTACACAGCCATCTGGATGAACATGGAAATATCTACACCGCTATCTGTATGAACATGGAAATATCTACACCGCTCTCTGTGTAAACATGCATACATCTTCACCGCTATCTGTATAAACATGGAAATATCTACACCGCTATCCGTATAAACATGGAAATATCAGCACCGCTATCTGTATGAACATGGAAATATCTACACAGCCATCTGGATGAACATGGAAATATCTACACCGCTATCTGTATGAACATGGAAATAGCTACACCGCTATCTGTATGATCATGGAAACATCTACACCACTATCTGTATGAACATGGAAATATCTACACCGCTATCTGTATGAACATGGAAATATCTTCACCGCCATCTGTATGAACATGGTTATATCTACACAGCCATCTGGATGAACATGGAAATATCTACACCGCTATCTGTATGAACATGGAAATAGATACTCCGCTATCTGAACATGGAAATATCTACACCGCTATCTGTATGAACATGGAAATATCTACACCGCTATCTGTATGAACATGGAAATATCTTCACCGCCATCTGTATGAACATGGATATATCTACACAGCCATCTGCATGAACATGGAAATATCTACACCGCTATCTGTATGAACATGGAAATATCTACACCGCTATCTGTGTAAACATGCATACATCTTCACCGCTATCTGTATAAACATGGAAATATCTACACCGCTATCCGTATAAACATGGAAATATCAGCACTGCTATCTGAATGAACATGGAAATATCTACACAGCCATCTGGATGAACATGGAAATATCTACACGGCTATCTCTAGGAACATGAAAATATTTACACCGATATCTGTATGAACATGGAAATATCTTCACTGCCAACTGTATGAACATGGATATATCTACACAGCCATCTGGATGATCAAGGAAATATCTACACAGCTATCTGTTTGAACATGGAAATATCTACACCGCTATCTGCATGAAAATGGAAATATCTACACAGCTATCTGCATATACATGGAAATATCTTCAAAGCTATTCCTCTACACATGGAAATATCTACACCGCAATCTCTATAAACATGGAAATATCTACACCGCCATCTGTATGAACATGGAAATATCTGCACCGCCATCTGTATGAACATATAAATATCTACACCGCCATCTGTACTAAGATGGAGATATCTTCACCGCTATCTGTATAAACACGGAAATATCTACACCGCTACCTGTATAAACATGGAAATATTTACACCGCTATCTGTATAAACATGGAAATATCTACACCGCTACCTGTATAAACATGGAAATATCAGCACCGCTATCAGTATGAACATGGAAATATCTACATCGCTATCTCTATGAACATGGAAATATCTACACCGATATCTGTAAGAACACGGAAATATCTACACCGCTATCTGTATGAACATGGAAATATCTTCACCGCCATCTGTATGAACATGAATATATCTACACAGCAATCTGGATGAACATGGAAATATCTACACCGCTATGTGTATGAACATGGAATTAGCTACACCGGTATCTGAATGAACATGGAAATATTTACACCGCTATCTGTATGAACACGGAAATATCTACACCGCTATCTGTATGAACATGGAAATATCTTCACCGCCATCTGTATGAACATGGATATATCTACACAGCCATCTGGATAAACATGGAAATATCTACACCGCTATCTGTATGAACATGGAAATATCTAAACCGCTCTCTGTGTAAACATGCATACATCTTCACCGCTATCTGTATAAACATGGAAATATCAGCACCGCTATCTGTATGAACATGGAAATATCTACACCGCTATCTGTATGAACATGGAAATATCTTCATCGCCATCTGTATGAACATGGTTATATCTACACAGCCATCTGGATGAACATGGAAATATCTACACCGCTATCTGTATGAACATGGAAATAGCTACTCCGCTATCTGAACATGGAAATATATACACCGCTATCTGTATGAACATGGAAATATCTACACCGCTATCTGTATGAACATGGAAATATCTTCACCGCCATCTGTATGAACATGGATATATCTACACCGCCATCTGGATGAACATGGAAATATCTACACCGCTATCTGTATGAACATGGAAATATCTACACCGCTATCTGTGTAAACATGCATTCATCTTCACCGCTGTCTGTATAAACATTGAAATATCTACACCGCTACCTATATAAACATGGAAGTATCAGCACCGCTATCTGTATGAACATGGAAATATCTACACCGCTATCTCTAGGAACATGGAAATATTTACACCGATATCTGTATGAACATGGAAATATCTTCACCGCCATCTGTATGAACATGGATATATCTACACAGCCATCTGGATGAACAAGGAAATATCTACACAGCTCTCTGTTTGAACATGGAAATATCTACACCGCTATCTGCATATACATGGAAATATCTACACAGCTATCTGCATATACATGGAAATATCTACAAAGCTATTCCTCTACACATGGAAATATCTACACCGCAATCTCTATAAACATGGAAATATCTACACCGCCATCTGTATGAACATGGAAATATCTGCACCGCCATCTGTATGAACATATAAATATCTACACCGCCATCTGTACTAAGATGGAGATATCTACACCGCTATCTGTATAAACACGGAAATATCTACACCGCTACCTGTATAAACAAGGAAATATTTACACCGCTATCTGTATAAACATGGAAATATCTACACCGCTACCTGTATAAATACGGAAATATCAGCACCGCTATCTGTATGAACATGGAAATATCTACACCGCTATCTCTATGAACATGGAAATATCTACACCGATATCTGTAAGAACATGGAAATATCTTCACCGCCATCTGTATGAACATGGATATATCTACAAAGTCATCTGGACGAAAATGGAAATATCAGCACCGCTGTCTGTATGAACATGGAAATATCTACACCGCTATCTGTATGAACATGGAAATATCTACACCGCTATCTGTATGAACATGGAAATACCTTCACCGCCATCTGTATTAACATGCATATATCTACACAGCCATCTGGATGAACATGGAAATATCTACACCGCTATCTGCGTAAACATGTATACATCTTCACCGCTATCTGTATAAACATGGAAATATCTACACCGCTATCTTTATGAACATGGAAATATCTAAACCGCTAACTGTTTGAACACGGAAATATATACACCGCTATCTGCATGAAAATGGAAATATATACACCGCTATCTGTATGAACATGGAAATACATACACCGCTATATGTATGAACAAGGAAATATCTACACCGCTATCTGTATAAACACGGAAATATCTACACCGCTATCTGTATAAACATGGAAATATCTACACCGCTATGTGTATAAACATGGAAATATCTACACCGCTATCTGTTTCAACATGGAAATATCTACACCGCTATCTGCATGAAAATGGAAATATCTACACAGCTATCTGCATATACATGGAAATAACAACACAGCTATCTCTTTACACATGGAAATAACTACACTGCTATCTCTATAAACATGGAAATATCTACACCGCCATCTGTATGAACATGGAAATATCTGCACCGACATCTTTATGAACATATAAATATCTACACCGCCATCTGTATTAAGATGGAGATATCTACACCGCTATCTGTATAAACTTGGAAATATCTACACCGCTATCTGTAAAAACATGGAAATATCTACGCCGCTTTCTGTATAAACAAGGAAATATCTACACTGCTACCTGTATAAACATGGAAATATCACCACACCTATCTGTATTATCATGTAAATAGCTACACAGCCATCTGGATGAACATGGAAATATCTACCCCGCTATCTGTATGAACATGGAAATAGCTACACTGCTATCTGTATGAACATGGAAATACCTACACCGCTATCTGTATAAACATGGAAATATCTACACCGCTATCTGTATGAACATGGAAATATCTTCACCGCCATCTGTATGAACATGGATATATCTACACAGCCATCTGGATGAACATGGAAATATCTACACCGCTATCTGTATGAACATGGAAATATCTACTCAGCCATCTGGATGAACATGAAAATAACTACACAGCTATCTGTGTAAACATGCATACATCTTCACCGCTATCTGTATAAACATGGAAATATCTACACCGCTACCTGTATAAACATGGAAATATCTACACCGCTATCTCTATGAACATGGAAATATCCACACCGCTATCTGTATGAACATGGAAATATCTACACCGCTATCTGTATGAACATGGAAATATCTACACCACTATCTGTATGAACATGGAAATATCTACACCGGTATCTGTTTGAACAGGGAAGTATATACACCGCTATCTGCTTGAAAATGGAAATATCTACACAGCTATCTGCATATACATGGGAAAATCTACACAGCTATCTCTTTACACATGGAAATAACTACACCGCTATCTGTATGAACATGGAAATATATACACTGCCATGTGTATGAACATGGAAATATCTGCACCGCCATCTGTATGAACATATAAATATCTACACCGCCATCTGTATTAAGATGGAGATATCTACACCGCTATCTGTATAAACTTGGAAATATCTACACCGCTATCTGTATAAACATGGAAATATCTACACCACTATCTGTATAAACATCGAAATGTCTACACCGCTACCTGTATAAACATGGAAATATCAGCACCGCTATCTGTATGAACATGTAAATATCTTCACCGCTATCTCTATGAACATGGAATTATCTACACCGCTATCTGTATGAACATGGAAATATCTACACCGCTATCTGTATAAACATGGAAATATGTACACTGCTACCTGTATAAACATGGAAGTATCAGCACCGCTATCGGTATAAACATGGCAATATCTACACGGCTATCTGTATGAACATGGAAATATCTGCACCGCTATCTGTATGAACATGGAAATATCTTCACCGCCATCTCTATGAACATGGATATATCTACACAGCCATCTGGATGAACATGAAAATATCTACACCGCTATCTGTATGAACATGGAAATATCTGCACCGACATCTGTAAGAACATATAAATATCTACACCGCCATCTGTATTAAGATGGAGATATCTACACCGCTATCTGTATAAACTTGGAAATATCTACACCGCTATCTGTAAAAACATGGAAATATCTATGCCGCTTTCTGTATAAACAAGGAAATATCTACACTGCTACCTGTATAAACATGGAAATATCAGCACCGCTATCTGTATTATCATGTAAATAGCTACACAGCCATCTGGATGAACATGGAAATATCTACACCGCTATCTGTATGAACATGGAAATAGCTACACCGATATCTGTATGAACATGGAAATACCTACACCGCTATCTGTATAAACATGGAAATATCTACACCGCTATCTGTATGAACATGGAAATATCTTCACCGCCATCTGTATGAACATGGATATATCTACACAGCCATCTGGATGAACATGGAAATATCTACACCGCTATCTGTATTAACATGGAAATATCTACACAGCCATCTGGATGAACATGAAAATATCTACACAGCTATCTGTGTAAACATGCATACATCTTCACCGCTATCTGTATAAACATGGAAATATCTACACCGCTACCTGTATAAACATGGAAATATCTACACCGCTATCTCTATGAGCATGGAAATATCCACACCGCTATCTGTATGAACATGGAAATAGCTACACCGCTATCTGTAAGAACATGGAAATATCTACACCACTATCTGTATGAACATGGAAATATCTACACCGGTATCTGTTTGAACAGGGAAGTATATACACCGCTATCTGCTTGAAAATGGAAATATCTACACAGCTATCTGCATATACATGGGAAAATCTACGCAGCTATCTCTTTACACATGGAAATAACTACACCGCTATCTGTATAAACATGGAAATATATACACTGCCATCTGTAAGAACATGGAAATATCTGCACCGCCATCTGTATGAACATATAAATATCTACACCGCCATCTGTATTAAGATGGAGATATCTACACCGCTATCTGTATCAACTTGGAAATATCTACACCGCTATCTGTATAAACATGGAAATATCTACACCACTATCTGTATAAACATGGAAATGTCTACACCGCTACATGTATAAACATGGAAATATCAGCACCGCTATCAGTATGAACATGTAAATATCTTCACTGCTATCTCTATGAACATGGAATTATCTACACCGCTATCTGTATGAACATGGAAATATCTACACCGCTATCTGTATAAACATGGTAATATGTACACCGCTACCTGTATAAACATGGAAGTATCAGCACCGCTATCGGTATAAACATGGCAATATCTACACGGCTATCTGTATGAACATGGAAATATCTGCACCGCTATCTGTATGAACATGGAAATATCTTCACCGCCATCTCTATGAACATGGATATATCTACACAGCCATCTGGATGAACATGAAAATATCTACACCGCTATCTGTATGAACATGGAAATATCTACTCAGCTATCTGTATGAACATGGAAATATCTACACCGCTATTAGTATGAACATGGAAATATCTACACCGCTATCTGTGTAAACATGTATACATCTTCACCGCTAACTGCATGAAAATGGAAATATCTACACAGCTATCCGCATATACATGGAAATATCTACAAAGCTATCTGTATAAACATGGAATTATCTACACCGCTATCTGTATGAACATGGAAATATCTTCACCGCCATCTGTATGAACATGGAAATAACTGCACAGCCATCTGGATGAACATGAAAATATCTACACTGCTATCTGTGTAAACATGCATACATCTTCACCGCTATCTGTATAAACATGGAAATATCTACACCGCTACCTGTATAAACATGGAAATATCTACACCGCTATCTCTATGAACATGGAAATATCCACACCGCTATCTGTATGAACATGGAAATAGGTACACCGCTATCTGTATGAACATGGAAATATCTACACCACTATCTGTATGAACATGGAAATATCTACACCGCTATCTGTTTGAACAGGGAAGTATATACACCGCTATCTGCTTGAAAATGGAAATATCTACACAGCTATCTGCATATACATGGGAATATCTACACAGCCGTCTCTTTACACATGGAAATAACTACACCGCTATCTGTATGAACATGGAAATATCTACACCGCCATCTGTATGAACATGGAAATATCTGCACCGCCATCTGTATGAACATATAAATATCTACACCGCCATCTGTATTAAGATGGAGATATCTACACCGCTATCTGTATAAACTTGGAAATATCTACACAGCAATCTGTATAAACATGGAAATATCTACACCACTATCTGTATGAACATGGAAATAACTACACCGCTACCTGTATAAACATGGAAATATCAGCACCGCTATCTGTATGAACATGGAAATATCTACACCGCTATCTCTATGAGCATGGAAATATCTTCACCGCTATCTGTATGAACATGGAAATAGCTACACCGCTATCTGTATGAACATGGAAATATCTACACCACTATCTGTATGAACATGGAAATATCTACACCGCTATCTGTATGAACATGGATATATCTACACAGCCATCTGGATGAACATGGAAATATCTTCACCGCTATCTGTGTGAACATGGAAATATCTACACCACTATCTGTATGAACATGGAAATATCTACACCGCTATGTGTTTGAACAGGGAAATATATACACCGCTATCAGCATGAAAATGGAAATATCTACACAGCTATCTGCATATACATGGAAATATCTATACAGCTATCTCTTTACACATGGAAATAACTACACCGCTATCTGTATGAACATGGAAATATCTACACCGCCATCTGTATGAACATGGAAATATCTACACCGCTATCTGTATAAACATGGAAATATCTAAACCGCTACCTGTATAAACATGGAAATATCAACACCGCTATCGGTATGAACACGGAAATATCTACACCGCTATCTGTATGAACATGGAAATATCTACACCGCTATCTGTATGAACATGGAAATATCTTCACTGCCATCTGTATGAACATGGATATATCTACACAGCCATCTGGATGAACATGGAAATATCTACACCGCTATCTGTATGAACATGGAAATATCTACACAGGCATCTGGATGAACATGAAAATATCTACACCGCTATATGTGTAAACATGCATACATCTTCACCGCTATCTGTATAAACATGGAAATATCTACACCGCTACCTGTATAAACATGGAAATATCTGCACCGCTATCTGTATGAACATGGAAATATCTGCACCGCTATCTCTATGAACATGGAAATATCCACACCGCTATCTGTATGAACATGGAAATAGCTACACCGCTATCTGTATGAACATGGAAATATCTACACCACTATCTGTATGAACATGGAAATATCTACACCGCTATCTGTTTGAACAGGGAAATATATACACCGCTATCTGCATGAAAATGGAAATATCTACACAGCTATCTGAATATACATGGGAATATCTACACAGCTATCTCTTTACACATGGAAATAACTACAATGCTATCTGTATGAACATGGAAATATCTACACCGCCATCTGTATGAACATGGAAATATCTGCACCGCCATCTGTAAGAACATATAAATGTCTACACCGCCATCTGCATTAAGAAGGAGATATCTACACCGCTATCTGTACAAACATGGAAATATCTACATCGCTACCTGTATAAACATGGAAATATCAGCACCGCTATCGGTATGAACACGGAAATATCTCCACCGCTATCTGTATGAACATGGAAATATCTACATCGCTATCTGTATGAACATGGAAATATCTTCACTGCCATCTGTATGAACATGGAAATATCTGCACCGACATCTGTATGAACATATAAATATCTACACCGCCATCTGTATTAAGATGGAGATATCTAAACCGCTATCTGTATAAACTTGGAAATATCTACACCGCTATCTGTATAAACATGGAAATATCTACACCACTATCTGTATAAACATGGAAATGTCTACACCGCTACATGTATAAACATGGAAATATCAGCACCGCTATCTGTATGAACATGTAAATATCTTCACTGCTATCTCTATGAACATGGAATTATCTACACCGCTATCTGTATGAACATGGAAATATCTACACCGCTATCTGTATAAACATGGAAATATGTACACCGCTACCTGTATAAACATGGAAGTATCAGCACCGCTATCGGTATAAACATGGCAATATCTACACGGCTATCTGTATGAACATGGAAATACCTGCACCGCTATCTGTATGAACATGGAAATATCTTCACCGCCATCTCTATGAACATGGATATATCTACACAGCCATCTGGATGAACATGAAAATATCTACACCGCTATCTGTATGAACCAGGAAATATCTACACCGCTATCTGTATGAACACGGAAATACCTACTCCGCTATCTGTATGAACATGGAAATATCTACACCGCTATTTGTATGAACATGGAAATATCTACACTGCTATCTGTGTAAACATGTATACATCTTCACCGCTAACTGCATGAAAATGGAAATATCTACACAGCTATCCGCATATACATGGAAATATCTACAAAGCTATCTCTTTACACATGGAAATAACTACACTGCTATCTCTATAAACATGGAAATATCTACACCGCCATCTGTATGAACATGGAAATATCTGCACCGACATCTGTATGAACATATAAATATCTACACCGCCATCTGTATTAAGATGGAGATATCTACACCGCTATCTGTATAAACTTGGAAATATCTACACCGCTATCTGTATAAACATGGAAATATCTATGCCGCTTTCTGTATAAACAAGGAAATATCTACACTGCTACCTGTATAAACATGGAAATATCAGCACCGCTATCTGTAGGAACATGTAAATAGCTACACAGCCATCTGGATGAACATGGAAATATCTACACCGCTATCTGTATGAACATGGAAATATCTACACCGCTATCTGTATGAACATGGAAATATCTACACCGCTATCTGTATGAACATGGAAATATCTTCACAGCCATCTGGATGAACATGGATATATCTACACAGCCATCTGGATGAACATGGAAATATCTACACCGCTATCTGTATGAACATGGAAATATCTACACCGCTATCTGTATGAACATGGATATATCTACACAGCCATCTGGATGAACATGGAAATATCTACACAGACATCTGGATGAACATGGAAATATCTATACCGCTATTGGTATGAACATGGAAATATCAACACAGCCATCTGGATGAACATGAAAATATGTACACCGCTATATGTGTAAACATGGAAATATCTACACCGCTATCTGTATGAACATGGAAATAACTACACAGCCATCTGGATGAACATGAAAATATCTACACTGCTATCTGTGTAAACATGCATACATCTTTACCGCTATCTGTAAAAACATGGAAACATCTACACCGCTACCTGTATAAACATGGAAATATCTACACCGCTATCTCTATGAACATGGAAATATCCACACCGCTATCTGTATGAACATGGAAATAGGTACACCGCTATCTGTATGAACATGGAAATATCTACACCACTTTCTGTATGAACATGGAAATATCTACACCGCTATCTGTTTGAACAGGGAAGTATATACACCGCTATCTGCTTGAAAATGGAAATATCTACACAGCTATCTGCATATACATGGGAATATCTACACAGCCGTCTCTTTACACATGGAAATAACTACACCGCTATCTGTATGAACATGGAAATATCTACACCGCCATCTGTATGAACATGGAAATCTCTGCACCACCATCTGTATGAACATATAAATATCTACACCGCCATCTGTATTAAGATGGAGATATCTACACCGCTATCTGTATAAACTTGGAAATATCTACACAGCAATCTGTATAAACATGGAAATATCTACACCACTCTCTGTATAAACATGGAAATAACTACACCGCTACCTGTATAAACATGGAAATATCAGCACTGCTATCTGTATGAACATGGAAATATCTACACCGCTATCTCTATGAACATGGAAATATCTACACCGCTATCTGTATGAACATGGAAATAGCTACACCGCTATCTGTATGAACATGGAAATATCTACACCACTATCTGTATGAACTTGGAATTATCTACACCGCTATCTGTATGAACATGGATATATCTACACAGCCATCTGGATGAACATGGAAATATCTTCACCGCTATCTGTATGAACATGGAAATATCTACACCACTATCTGTATGAACATGGAAATATCTACACCGCTATGTGTTTGAACAGGGAAATATATACACCGCTATCTGCATGAAAATGGAAATATCTACACAGCTATCTGCATATACATGGAAATATCTATACAGCTATCCCTTTACACATGGAAATAACTACACCGCTATCTGTATGAACATGGAAATATCTACACCGCCATCTGTATGAACATGGAAATATCTACACCGCTATCTGTATAAACATGGAAATATCTACACTGCTACCTGTATAAACATGGAAATATCAGCACCGCTATCGGTATGAACACGGAAATATCTACACCGCTATCTGTATGAACATGGAAATATCTACACCGCTATCTGTATGAACATGGAAATATCTTCACTGCCATCTGTATGAACATGGATATATCTACACAGCCATCTGGATGAACATGGAAATATCTACACCGCTATCTGTATGAACATGGAAATATCTACACAGCCATCTGAATGAACATGAAAATATCTACACCGCTATATGTGTAAACATGCATACATCTTCACCGCTATCTGTATAAACATGGAAATATCTACACCGCTACCTGTATAAACATGGAAATATCTGCACCGCTATCTGTATGAACATGGAAATATCTGCACCGCTATCTCTATGAACATGGAAATATCCACACCGCTATCTGTATGAACATGGAAATAGCTACACCGCTATCTGTATGAACATGGAAATATCTACACCACTATCTGTATGAACATGGAAATATCTACACCGCTATCTGTTTGAACAGGGAAATATATACACCGCTATCTGCATGAAAATGGAAATATCTACACAGCTATCTGAATATACATGGGAATATCTACACAGCTATCTCTTTACACATGGAAATAACTACACTGCTATCTGTATGAACATGGAAATATCTACACCGCCATCTGTATGAACATGGAAATATCTGCACCGCCATCTGTATGAACATATAAATATCTACACCGCCATCTGCATTAAGAAGGAGATATCTACACTGATATCTGTATAAACATGGAAATATCTACACTGCTATCTGTATAAACATGGAAATATCTACACCGCTATCTGTACAAACATGGAAATATCTACATCGCTACCTGTATAAACATGGAAATATCAGCACCGCTATCAGTATGAACACGGAAATATCTCCACCGCTATCTGTATGAACATGGAAATATCTACATCGCTATCTGTATGAACATGGAAATATCTTCACTGCCATCTGTATGAACATGGATATATCTTCAATGCCATCTGGATGAACATGGAAATATCTACACCGCTATCTGCATGAACATGGAAACATCTACACTGCTATCCTTGTAAACATGCATACATCTTCACCGCTATCTGTATAAACATGGAAATATCTACACCGCTATCTGTATGAACATGGAAATAGCTACACCGCTATCTGTATGAACATGGAAATATCTACACCACTATCTGTATGAACATGGAATTATCTACACCGCTATCTGTATGAACATGGATATATCTACACAGCCATCTGGATGAACATGGAAATATCTACACAGCTATCTGTATGAACATGGAAATATCTACACCGCTATCTGTATGAACATGGAAATATCTTCACTGCCATGTGTATGAACATGGATATATCTACACAGACATCTGGATGAACATGGAAATATCTATACCGCTATTGGTATGAACATGGAAATATCAACACAGCCATCTGGATGAACATGAAAATATGTACACCGCTATATGTGTAAACATGCATACATCTTCACCGCTATCTGTATAAACATGGAAATATCTACACCGCTACCTGTATAAACATGAAAATATCAGCACCGCTATCTGTATGAACATGGAAATATCTACACCGCTATCTCTATGAACATGGAAATATCCACACCGCTATCTGTATGAACATGGAAATAGCTACACCGCTATCTGTATGAACATGGAAATACCTACACCGCTATCTGTATGAACATGGAAATAGCTACACCGCTATCTGTTTGAACAGGGAAATATATACACCGCTATCTGCGTGAAAATGGAAATATCTACACAGCTATCTGAATATACATGGGAAGATCTACACAGCTATCTCTTTACACATGGAAATAACTACACCGCTATCTGTATGAACATGGAAATATCTACACCGCCATCTGTATGAACATGGAAATATCTGCACCGCCATCTGTATGAACATATAAATATCTACACCGCAATCTGTATTAAGTAGGAGATATCTACACCGATATCTGTATAAACATGGAAATATCTACACTGCTATCTGTATAAACATGGAAATATCTACACCGCTATCTGTACAAACATGGAAATATCTACATCGCTACCTGTATAAACATGGAAATATCAGCACCGCTATCGGTATGAACACGGAAATATCTCCACCGCTATCTGTATGAACATGGAAATATCTACACCGCTATCTGTATGAACATGGAAATATCTTCACTGCCATCTGTATGAACATGGATATATTTACAATGCCATCTGGATGGACTTGGAAATATCTACACCGCTATCTGCATGAACTTGGAAACATCTACACTGCAATCCTTGTAAACATGCATACATCTTCAACGCTATCTGTATAAACATGGAAATATCTACACCGCTATCTGTATGAACATGGAAATATCTACACCGCTATCTGTTTGAACATGGAAATATCTACACCGCTATCTGCATGAAAATGGAAATACCTACACAGCTATCTGCATACACATGGAAATATCTACAAAGCTATCTCTTTACACATGGAAATAACTACACCACTATCTCTATAAACATGGAAATATCTACACCGCCATCTATATGAACATGGAAATATCAGCACCGCCATCTGTATGAACATATAAATATCTACACCTCCATCTGTATTAAGATGGAGATATCTACACCGCTATCTGTATAAACTTGGAAATATCTACACCGCTATCTGAATAAACATGGAAATATCTACATCAGTATCTGTATAAACATGGAAATATCTGCACAGCTACCTGTATAAACATGGAAATATCAGCACCGCTATCTGTATGAACATGTAAATATCTACACCGCTATCTCTATGAACATGGAAATATCTACACCGCTATCTGTATGAACATGGAAATAGCTACACCGCTATCTGTATGAACATGGAAATATCTACACCACTATCTGTATGAACATGGAAATATCTACACCTCTATCTGTATGAACATGGAAATTTCTACACCGCTATCTGTTTGAACAGGGAAATATATACACCGCTATCTGCATGAAAATGGAAATATCTACACAGCTATCTGCATATACATGGAAATATCTACACAGCTATCTCTTTACAGATGGAAATAACTACACCTCTATCTGTATGAACATGGAAATATCTACACCGCCATCTGTATGAACATGGAAATATCTGCACCGCCATCTGTATGAACATATAAATATCTACACCGCCATCTGTATTAAGAAGGAGATATCTACACCGCTATCTGTATAAACATGGAAATATCTACACTGCTATCTGTATAAACATGGAAATATCTACACCGCTATCTGTGTAAACATGGAAATATCTACACCGTTACATGTATAAACATGGAAATATCAGCACCGCTAACGGTATGAACACGGAAATATCTACGCCGCTATCTGTATGAACATGGAAATATCTATACCGCTATCTGTATGAACATGGAAATATGTTCACTGCCTTTTGTATGAACATGGATATATCTACACAGCCATCTGGATGAACATGGAAATATCTACACCGCTATCTGTGTAAACATGCATACATCTTCACCGCTATCTGTATAAACATGGAAATATCTACACCGCTATCTGTATGAACATGGAAATATCTACACCGCTATCTGTTTGAAGATGGAAATATCTACACCGCTATCCGCATGAAAATGGAAATATCTACACAGCTATCTGCATACACATGGAAATATCTACAAAGCTATCTCTTTACACATGGAAATAACTACACCGCTATCTCTATAAACATGGAAATATCTGCACCGCCTTCTGTATGAACATATAAATATCTACACCGCCATTTGTATTAAGATGGAGATATCTACACATCTATCTGTATAAACTTGGAAATATCTACACCGCTATCTGTATAAACATGGAAATATCTACACCACTATCTGTATCAACATGGAAATATCTACACCGCTACCTGTATAAACATGGAAATATCAGCACAGCTATCTGTATGAACATGGAAATATCTACACCGCTATCTGAATGAACATGGATATATCTACACAGCCATCTGGATTAACATGGAAATATCTACACTGCTATCTGTGTAGACATGCATACATCTTCACCGCTATCTGTATAAACGTGGAAATATCTACACCGCTATCTGTTTGAACATGGAAATATCTACAACGCCATCTGTATTAACATGGGAATATCTGCACCGCCATCTGTATGAACATATAAATATCTACACCGCCATCTGTAGGGACATGGATATATCTACACAGCCATCTGTATGAACATGGAAATATCTACACCGCTATCTGTATGAACATGGAAATATCTACACCGCTCTCTGTATGAACATGGAAATATCTTCACCGCCATCTGTATGAACATGGATATGTCTACACAGCCATCTGAATGAACATTTAAATATCTACACCGCCGTCTGTATTAAGATGGAGATATCTACACAACTATCTGCATAAACATGGAAATATCTACACCGCTATCTGTATAAACATGGAAATATCTACACCGCTATGTGTATAAACATGGAAATATCTACACTGCTATCTGCATAAACATGGAAATATCTACACCGCTACCTGTATAAACATGGAAGTATCAGCACCGCTATCAGTATGAACATGGAAGTTTCTACACCGCCATCTGTATGAACATGGAAATATCTTCACCGCTATATGAATGAACATGGAAATATCTACACTGCTATCTGTGTAAACATGCATACATCTTCACCGCTATCTGTATAAACATGGAAATATCTACACCGCTATCTGTATGAACATGGAAATATCTACACCGCTATCTGTTTGAACATGGAAATATCTACACCGCTATCTGCATGAAAATGGAAATATCTACACAACTATCTGCATATAAATGGAAATATCTACACAGCTATCTCTTTGCACATGGAAATAACTACACCGCTATCTCTATAAACATGGAAATATCTACACCGCCATCTGTATGAACATGGAAATATCTACACCGCCATCTGTATTAAGAAGGAGATATCTACACCGCTATCTGTATAAACATGGAAATATCTACACCGCTATCAGTATTAACATGGAAATATCTACACCGCTATCTGTATAAACACGGAAATATGTTCACCGCTACCTGTATAAACATGGAAGTATCAGCACCGCTATCGGTATGAACATGGCAATATCTACAAGGCTATCTGTAAGAACATGGAAATATCTACAACGCTATCTGTATGAACATGGAAATGTCTTCACCGCCATCTGTATGAACATGGATATATCTACACAGCCATCTGGATGAATATGGAAATATCTACACCGCTATCTGTATGAACATGGAAATATCTACACCGCTATCTGTATGAACATGGGAATATCTACACAGCCATCTGGATGAACATGGAAATATCTACACCGCTATCTGTATGAACATGGAAATACATACACCGCTATCTGTATGAACATGGAAATATCTACACCGCTATCTGTATGAACATGGAAATACATACACCGCTATCTGTATGAAGATGGAAATATCTACACTGCTATCTGTATTAACATGGAAATATCTACACCACTATCTGTATGAACATGGAAATATCTACACCGCTATCTGTATGAACATGGAAATAACTTCACCGCCATCTGTATGAACATGGATATATCTACACAGCCATCTGGATGAACGTGGAAATACCTACACCGCTATCTGTGTAAACATGCATACAACTTCACCGCTATCTGTATAAACATGGAAATATCTACACCGCTATCTTTATGAACATGGAAATATCTACACCGCTAACTGTTTGAACAGGGAAATATATACACAACTATCTGCTTAAAAATGGAAATATCTACACTGCTATGTGTATGAACATGGAAATACTTACACCGCTATCTGTATGAACATGGAAATATCTACACCGCTATCTGTATGAACATGGAAATATCTACACCGCTATCTGTATGAACATGGAAATACCTTCACCGCCATCTGTATGAACATGGATATATCTACACAGCCATCTGGATTAACATGGAAATATCTGCACCGCTATCTGTATGAATATGGAAATATCTACACCGCTATCTGCATGAACATGGATATATCTACACTGCCATCTGGATGAACATGGAAATATCTACACCGCTATCTGTGTAAACATGCATACATCTTCACCGCTATCTGTATAAACATGGAAATATCTACACCGCTATCTTTATGAACATAGAAATATCTACACCGCTAACTGTTTGAACAGGGAAATATATACACCGCTATCTGCATGAAAATGGAAATATCTACACAGCTATCTGCTTATACATGGAAATATCTACACAGCTATCTCTTTACACATGGAAAAAGATACACCGCTATCTGTATGAACATGGAAATATCTACACCGCCTTCTGTATGAACATGGAAATATCTGCACCGCCATCTGTATGAACATATAAATATCTACACCGCCATCTGTATTAAGATGGAGATATCTACACCGCTATCTGTATAAACTTGGAAATATCTACACAGCAATCTGTATAAACATGGAAATATCTACACCACTATCTGTATAAACATGGAAATATCTACACCGCTACCTGTATAAACATGGAAATATCAGCACCGCTATCTGTATGAACATGTAAATATCTAAACCGCTATCTCCATGAACATGGAAATATCTACACCGCTATCTGTATGAACATGGAAATAGCTACACCGCTATCTGTATGAAGATGGAAATATCTACACCACTATCTATATGAACATGGAAATATCTACACCGCTATCTGTATGAACATGGATATATCTACACAGCCATCTGGATGAACATGGAAATATCTACACCGCTATCTGTATGAACATGGAAATATCTACACCACTATCTGTTTGAACATGGAAATATCTACACCGCTATCTGTTTGAACAGGGAAATATATACCCCGCTATCTGCTTGAAAATGGAAATATCTACACAGCTATCTGCATATACATGGAAATATCTATACAGCTATCTCTTTACACATGGAAATAACTACACCGCTATCTGTATGAACATGGAAATATCTACACCGCCATCTGTATGAACATGGAAATATCTGCACCGCTATCTGTATAAACATGGAAATATCTACACTGCTATCTGTATAAACATGGAAATATCTACACCGCTATCTGTATAAACATGGAAATATCTACACCGCTACCTGTATAAACATGGAAATATCAGCACCGCTATCGCTATGAACACGGAAATATCTACACCGCTATCTGTATGAACATGGAAATATCTACACCGCTATCTGTATGAACATGGAAATATCTTCACTGCCATCTGTATGAACATGGATATATCTACACAGCCATCTGGATGAACATGGAAATATCTACACCGCTATCTGTATGAACATGGAAATATCTACACTGCTATCCTTGTAAACATGCATACATCTTCACCGCTATCTGTATAAACATGGAAATATCTACACCGCTATCTGTATGAACATGGAAATATCTAACCCGCTATCTGTATGAACATGGAAATATCTACACCGCTATCTGTATGAACATGGAAATATCTTCAACGCCATCTGTATGAAAATGGATATGTCTACACAGCCATCTGGATGAACATGGAAATATCCACACCGCTATCTGTATGAACATGGAAATATCTACACCGCTATCTGTGTAAACATGCATACATCTTCACCGCTATCTGTATAAACATGGAAATACCTACACCGCTCTCTGTATGATCATGGCAATATGTACACTGCTATCTATTTGAACATGGAAATATCTACACCACTATGTGCATGAAAATGGAAATATGTACACAGATATCTGCATATACATGGAAATATCTACACAGCTATCTCTTTACACATGGAAATATCTACACTGCTTTCTCTATAAACATGGAAATATCTACACCACTATCTGTATAAACATGGAAATAGCTACACAGCCATCTGTATGAACATGGAAATATCTTCACCGCCATCTGTATGAACATGGATATGTCTACACAGCCGTCTGGATGAACATGGAAATATCTACACCGCTATCTGTATGAACATGAAAATATCTACACCGCTATCTGTGTAAACATGCATACATCTTCCCCGCTATCTGTAAAAACATGGAAATATCCACAGCGCTCTCTGTATGAACATGGAAATATCTACACCGCTATGTTTGAAAATGGAAATATCTACACCACTATCTGCATGAAAATGGAAATATCTACAAAGCTATCTGCATATACATGCAAATATTTACACAGCTATCTCTTTGCACATGGAAATAACTACACCGCTATCTCTATAAACATGGAAATATCTACACCACCGTCTGTATGAACATGGACATATCTGCACTGCCATCTGTATGAACATATAAATATCTACACTGCCATCTGTATTAAGAAGTAGATATCTACACCGCTATCTGTATAAACATGGAAATATCTACACCGCTATCTGTATGAACATGGAAATATCTACACCGCTACCTGTATGAACACGGAAATATGTACACCGCTACCTGCATAAACGTGGAAGTATCAGCAGCGCTATCGGTATGAACATGGAAATATCTACACGGCTATCTGTATGAACATGGAAATATCTACACCGCTATCTGTATGAACATGGAAATATCTACACCACTATCTGTATGAACATGGAAATAGCTACACAGCCATCTGGAGGAACATGGAAATATCTACACCGCTATCTGTATGAACATGGAAATACATACACCGCTATCTGTATGAACATGGAAATATCTACACCGCTATCTGTATGAACATGGAAATATCTTCACCGCCGTCTGTATGAACATGGATATATCTACACAGCCATCTGGATTAACATGGAAATATCTGCACCGCTATCTGTATGAACATGGAAATATCTACACCGCTATCTGTATGAACATGGATATATCTACACAGCCATCTGGATGAACATGGAAATATCTACACCGCTATCTGTGTAAACATGCATACATCTTCACCGCTATCTGTATAAACATGGAAATATCTACACTGCTATCTTTATGAACATGGAAATATCTACTCCACTAACTGTTTGAACAGGGAAATATATACCCCGCTATCTGCATGAAAATGGAATTGTCTGCACAGCTATCTGCATATACATGGAAATATCTACACAGCTATCTCTTTACACATGGAAATAACTACACCGCTATCTGTATGAACATGGAAATATCTACTCCGCCATCTGTATGAACATGGATATATATGCACCGCCATCTGAATGAACTTATAAATATCTACACCGCCATCTGTATTAAGATGGAGATATCTACACCGCTATCTGTATAAACTTGGAAAAATCTACACCGCTATCTGTATAAGCATGGAAATATCTACACGGCTACCTGTATAATCATGGAAATATCAGAACCGCTATCTGTATGCACATATAAATTTCTACACCGCCATCTGTATTAAGATGGAGATATCTACACCGCTATCTGTATAAACTTGGAAAAATCTACACCGCTATCTGTATAAGCATGGAAGTATCTACACGGCTACCTGTATAAACATGGAAATATCAGAACCGCTATCTGTATGCACATATAAATATCTACACCGCCATCTGTATTAAGATGGAGATATCTTCACCGCTATCTGTATAAACCTGGAAATATCTACGCCGCTATCTGTATAAACATGGACATATCTACACCGCTATCTGTATAAACATGGAAATATCTACACTACTACCTGTATAAACATGGAAATATCAGCACCGCTATCTGCATGAACATAGAAATATCTACACCGCCATCTGTATGAACATGGAAAAATCTTCACCGCCATCTGTATGAACATGGATATATCTACACAGCCATCTGTATGAACATGGAAATACCTTCACAGCCATCTGTATGAACATGGATATTTCTACACAGCCGTCTGGACGAACATGGAAATATCTACACCGCTATCTGTATGAACATGGAAATATCTACACCGCAATCTGTGTAAACATGCATACAGCTTCACCGCTATCTGTATAAACATGGAAATATCCACACCGCTATCTGTATGAACATGGAAATATCTACACCGCTATCTGTTTGAACATGGAAATATCTACACCGCTATTTGCATGAAAATTTAAATATCTACACAGCTATCTGCATTTACATGGAAATATCAACACAGCAATCTCTTTGCACATGGAAATAACTACACCGCTATCTCTATAAACATGGAAATATCTACACCACCATCTGTATGAACATGGAAATATCTGCACCGCCATCTGTATGAACATATAAATATCTACACCGCCATCTGTATTAAGAAGGAGATATCTACACCGCTATCTGTATAAACATGGAAATATCTACACCGCTATCTGTATGAACATGGAAATATCTACACCGCTACCTATATAAACACGGAAATATGTACACCGCTACCTGTATAAACATGGAAGTATCAGCACAGCTATCGGTATGAACATGGCAATATCTACACGGCTATCTGTATGAACATGGAAATATCTACACCGCTATCTGTATGAACATGGAAATATCTACACCGCTACCTGTATGAACACGGAAATATGTACACCGCTACCTGCATAAACGTGGAAGTATCAGCAGCGCTATCGGTATGAACATGGAAATATCTACACGGCTATCTGTATGAACATGGAAATATCTACACCGCTATCTGTATGAACATGGAAATATCTTCACCACTATCTGTATGAACATGGAAATAGCTACACAGCCACCTGGAGGAACATGGAAATATCTACACCGCTATCTGTATGAACATAGAAATACACCGCTATCTGTATGAACATGGAAATATCTACACCGCTATCTGTATGAACATGGAAATATCTTCACCGCCGTCTGTATGAACATGGATATATCTACACAGCCATCTGGATTAACATGGAAATATCTGCACCGCTATCTGTATGAACATGGAAATATCTACACCGCTATCTGTATGAACATGGATATATCTACACAGCCATCTGGATGAACATGGAAATATCTACACCGCTATCTGTGTAAACATGCATACATCTTCACCGCTATCTGTATAAACATGGAAATATCTACACTGCTATCTTTATGAACATGGAAATATCTACTCCACTAACTGTTTGAACAGGGAAATATATACACCGCTATCTGCATGAAAATGGAATTGTCTGCACAGCTATCTGCATATACATGGAAATATCTACACAGCTATCTCTTTACACATGGAAATAACTACACCGCTATCTGTATGAACATGGAAATATCTACTCCGCCATCTGTATGAACATGGATATATATGCACCGCCATCTGAATGAACTTATAAATATCTACACCGCCATCTGTATTAAGATGGAGATATCTACACCGCTATCTGTATAAACTTGGAAAAATCTACACCGCTATCTGTATAAGCATGGAAATATCTACACGGCTACCTGTATAATCATGGAAATATCAGAACCGCTATCTGTATGCACATATAAATTTCTACACCGCCATCTGTATTAAGATGGAGATATCTACACCGCTATCTGTATAAACTTGGAAAAATCTACACCGCTATCTGTATAAGCATGGAAATATCTACACGGCTACCTGTATAAACATGGAAATATCAGAACCGCTATCTGTATGCACATATAAATATCTACACCGCCATCTGTATTAAGATGGAGATATCTTCACCGCTATCTGTATAAACCTGGAAATATCTACGCCGCTATCTGTATAAACATGGACATATCTACACCGCTATCTGTATAAACATGGAAATATCTACACCGCTACCTGTATAAACATGGAAATATCAGCACCGCTATCAGTATGAACATGGAAGTATCTACACCGCCATCTGTATGAACATGGAAATATCTTCACCGCCATCTGTATGAACATGGAAATATCTGCACCGCCATCTGTATGAACACATAAATATCTACACCGCCATCTGTATTAAGATGGAGATATCTACACCGCTATCTGTATAAACATGGAAATACCTACACCGCTATGTGTATAAACATGGAAATATCTACACCGCTATCTGTATAAACATGGAAATATCTACACTACTACCTGTATAAACATGGAAATATCAGCACCGCTATCTGCATGAACATAGAAATATCTACACCGCCATCTGTATGAACATGGAAAAATCTTCACCGCCATCTGTATGAACATGGATATATCTACACAGCCATCTGTATGAACATGGAAATACCTTCACAGCCATCTGTATGAACATGGATATTTCTACACAGCCGTCTGGACGAACATGGAAATATCTACACCGCTATCTGTATGAACATGGAAATATCTACACCGCAATCTGTGTAAACATGCATACAGCTTCACCGCTATCTGTATAAACATGGAAATAGCTACACAGCCATCTGGATGAACATGGAAATATCTACACCGCTATCTGAATGAACATGGATATATCTACACAGCAATCTGGATGAACATGGAAATATCTACACCGCTAAGTGTAGGAACATGGAAATATCTACACCGCCATCTGTATGAACATGGAAATATCTTCACCGCCATCTGTATGAACATGGATATATCTACACAGCCATCTGGATGAACATGGAAATATCTGCACCGCTATCTGTATGAACATGGAAATATCTACACCGCTATCTGTATGAACATGGATATATCTACACAGCCATCTGGATGAAAATGGAAATATCTACACCGCTATCTGTGTAAACATGCATTCATCTTCACCGCTATCTGTATAAACATGGAAATATCTACACTGCTATCTTTATGAACATGGAAAGATCTACACCGCTAACTGTTTGAACAGGGAAATATATACACCGCTATATGCATGAAAATGGAAATGTCTACACAGCTATCTGCATATACATGGAAATATCTACACAGCTATCTCTTTACACATGGAAATATCTACACCGCTATCTGTATGAACATGGAAATATCTACACCGCCATCTGTATGAACATGGAAATATCTGCACCGCCATCTGAATGAACATATAAATATCTACACCGCCATCTGTATTAAGATGGAGATATCTACACCGCTATCTGTATAAACATGGAAATATCTACACCGCTATGTGTATAAACATGGAAATATCTACAACGCTATCTGTATAAACATGGAAATATCTACACCGCTACCTGTATAAACATGGAAATATCAGCACCGCTATCAGTATGAACAAGGAAGTATCTACACCGCCATCTGTATGAACATGGAAATATCTTCACCTCTATCTGTATGAACATGGAAATATCTGCACTGCCATCTGTATGAACATATAAATATCTACACCGCCATCTGTATTAAGATGGAGATATCTACACCGCTTTCTGTATAAACTTGGAAATATCTACACCGCTATGTGTATAAACATGGAAATATCTACACCGCTATCTGTATAAACATGGAAATATCTACACTGCTACCTGTATAAACATGGAAATATCAGCCCCGCTATCTGTATGAACATGGAAATATCTACACCGCCATCTGCATGAACATGGAAAAATCTTCACCGCCATCTGTATGAACATGGATATATCTACACAGCCATCTGGATGAACATGGAAATATCTGCACCGCTATCTGTTTGAACATGGAAATATCTACACCGCTATCTGTATGAACATGGATATATCTACACAGCCATCTGGATGAAAATGGAAATATCTACACCGCTATCTGTGTAAACATGCATTCATCTTCACCGCTATCTGTATAAACATGGAAATATCTACACCGCTATCTTTATGAACATGGAAAGATCTACACCGCTAACTGTTTGAACAGGGAAATATATACACCGCTATATGCATGAAAATGGAAATGTCTACACAGCTATCTGCATATACATGGAAATATCTACACAGCTATCTCTTTACACATGGAAATAACTACACTGCAATCTCTATAAACATGGAAATATCTACACCGCCATCTGTATGAACATGGAAATATCTGCACCGCCATCTGTATGAACATATAAATATCTACACCGCCATCTGTATTAAGATGCAGATATCTACACCACTATCTGTATAAACACGGAAATATCTACACCGCTACCTGTAAAAACATGGAAATATCTACACCGCAATCTGTATACACATGGAAATATCTACACCGCCACCTGTATAAACATGGAAATATCAGCACCGCTATCTGTATGAACATGGAAATATCTACACCGCTATCTCTATGAACATGGAAATATCTACACCGATATCTGTAAGAACATGGAAATATCTCCACCGCCATCTGTATGAATATGGATATATCTACACAGCCATCTGGACGAAAATGGAAATATCAGCACCGCTGTCTGTATGAACATGGAAATATCTACACCGCTATCTCTATGAACATGGAAATATCCACACCGCTATCTGTATGAACATGGAAATAGCTACACCGCTATCTGTAAGAACATGGAAATATCTACACCACTATCTGTATGAACATGGAAATATCTACACCGGTATCTGTTTGAACAGGGAAGTATATACACCGCTATCTGCTTGAAAATGGAAATATCTACACAGCTATCTGCATATACATGGGAAAATCTACGCAGCTATCTCTTTACACATGGAAATAACTACACCGCTATCTGTATAAACATGGAAATATATACACTGCCATCTGTAAGAACATGGAAATATCTGCACCGCAATCTGTATGAACATATAAATATCTACACCGCCATCTGTATTAAGATGGAGATATCTACACCGCTATCTGTATAAACTTGGAAATATCTACACCGCTATCTGTATAAACATGGAAATATCTACACCACTATCTGTATAAACATGGAAATGTCTACACCGCTACATGTATAAACATGGAAATATCAGCACCGCTATCAGTATGAACATGTAAATATCTTCACTGCTATCTCTATGAACATGGAATTATCTACACCGCTATCTGTATGAACATGGAAATATCTACACCGCTATCTGTATAAACATGGAAATATGTACACCGCTACCTGTATAAACATGGAAGTATCAGCACCGCTATCGGTATAAACATGGCAATATCTACACGGCTATCTGTATGAACATGGAAATATCTGCACCGCTATCTGTATGAACATGGAAATATCTTCACCGCCATCTCTATGAACATGGATATATCTACACCGCCATCTGGATGAACATGAAAATATCTACACCGCTATCTGTATGAACATGGAAATATCTACTCAGCTATCTGTATGAACATGGAAATATCTACACCGCTATTTGTATGAACATAGAAATATCTACACCGCTATCTGTGTAAACATGTATACATCTTCACCGCTAACTGCATGAAAATGGAAATATCTACACAGCTATCCGCATATACATGGAAATATCTACAAAGCTATCTCTTTACACATGGAAATAACTACACTGCTATCTCTATAAACATGGAAATATCTACACCGCCATCTGTATGAACATGGAAATATCTGCACCGACATCTGTATGAACATATAAATATCTACACCGCCATCTGTATTAAGATGGAGATATCTACACCGCTATCTGTATAAACTTGGAAATATCTACACCGCTATCTGTATAAACATGGAAATATCTATGCCGCTTTCTGTATAAACAAGGAAATATCTACACTGCTACCTGTATAAACATGGAAATATCAGCACCACTATCTTTATGAACATGTAAATAGCTACACAGCCATCTGGATGAACATGGAAATATCTACACCGGTATCTCTATGAACATGGAAATATCTACACCGCTATCTGTATGAACATGGAAATATCTTCACCGCCATCTGTATGAACATGGATATATCTACACAGCCATCTGGATGAACATGGAAATATCTACACCGCTATCTGTATGAACATGGAAATAGCTACACTGCTATCTGCATATACATGGAAATATCTACACCGCTATCTGTATAAACATGGAAATATCTACACCGCTATCTGTATGAACATGGAAATATCTTCACCGCCATCTGTATGAACATGGAAATAACTACACAGCCATCTGGATGAACATGAAAATATCTACACTGCTATCTGTGTAAACATGCATACATCTTCACCGCTATCTGTATAAACATGGAAATATCTACACCGCTACCTGTATAAACATGGAAATATCTACACCGCTATCTCTATGAACATGGAAATATCCACACCGCTATCTGTATGAACATGGAAATAGGTACACCGCTATCTGTATGAACATGGAAATATCTACACCACTATCTGTATGAACATGGAATTATCTACACCGCTATCTGTTTGAACAGGGAAGTATATACACCGCTATCTGCTTGAAAATGGAAATATCTACACAGCTATCTGCATATACATGGGAATATCTACACAGCCGTCTCTTTACACATGGAAATAACTACACCGCTATCTGTATGAACATGGAAATATCTACACCGCCAACTGTATGAACATGGAAATATCTGCACCGCCATCTGTATGAACATATAAATATCTACACCGCCATCTGTATTAAGATGGAGATATCTACACCGCTATCTGTATAAACTTGGAAATATCTACACAGCAATCTGTATAAACATGGAAATATCTACACCACTATCTGTATGAACATGGAAATAACTACACCGCTACCTGTATAAACATGGAAATATCAGCACCGCTATCTGTATGAACATGGAAATATCTACACCGCTATCTCTATGAACATGGAAATATCTACACCGCTATCTGTATGAACATGGAAATAGCTACACCGCTATCTGTATGAACATGGAAATATCTACACCACTATCTGTATGAACATGGAAATATCTACACCGCTATCTGTATGAACATGGATATATCTACACAGCCATCTGGATGAACATGGAAATATCTTCACCGCTATCTGTGTGAACATGGAAATATCTACACCACTATCTGTATGAACATGGAAATATCTACACCGCTATGTGTTTGAACAGGGAAATATATACACCGCTATCTGCATGAAAATGGAAATATCTACACAGCTATCTGCATATACATGGAAATATCTATACAGCTATCTCTTTACACATGGAAATAACTACACCGCTATCTGTATGAACATGGAAATATCTACACCGCCATCTGTATGAACATGGAAATATCTACACCGCTATCTGTATAAACATGGAAATATCTACACCACTACCTGTATAAACATGGAAATATCAGCACCGCTATCGGTATGAACACGGAAATATCTACACCACTATCTGTATGAACATGGAAATATCTACACCGCTATCTGTATGAACATGGAAATACCTTCACTGCCATCTGTATGAACATGGATATATCTACACAGCCATCTGGATGAACATGGAAATATCTACACCGCTATCTGTATGAACATGGAAATATCTACACAGCCATCTGGATGAACATGAAAATATCTACACCGCTATATATGTAAACATGCATACATCTTCACCGCTATCTGTATAAACATGGAAATATCTACACCGCTACCTGTATAAACATGGAAATATCTGCACCGCTATCTGTATGAACATGGAAATATCTGCACCGCTATCTCTATGAACATGGAAATATCCACACCGCTATCAGTATGAACATGGAAATAGCTACACCGCTATCTGTATGAACATGGAAATATCTACACCACTATCTGTATGAACATGGAAATATCTACACCGCTATCTGTTTGAACAGGGAAATATATACACCGCTACCTGCATGAAAATGGAAATATCTACACAGCTATCTGAATATACATGGGAATATCTACACAGCTATCTCTTTACACATGGAAATAACTACACTGCTATCTGTATTAACATGGAAATATCTACACCGCCATCTGTATGAACATGGAAATATCTGCACCGCCATCTGTATGAACATATAAATATCTACACCGCCATCTGCATTAAGAAGGAGATATCTACACCGATATCTGTATAAACATGGAAATATCTACACTGCTATCTGTATAAACATGGAAATATCTACACCGCTATCTGTAAAAACATGGAAATATCTACATCGCTACCTGTATAAACATGGAAATATCAGCACCGCTATCGGTATGAACACGGAAATATCTCCACCGCTATCTGAATGAACATGGAAATATCTACATCGATATCTGTATGAACATGGAAATATCTTCACTGCCATCTGTATGAACATGGATATATCTACAATGCCATCTGGATGAACATGGAAATATCTACACCGCTATCTGCATGAACATGGAAACATCTACAATGCTATCCTTGTAAACATGCATACATCTTCACCGCTATCTGTATAAACATGGAAATATCTACACCGCTATCTGTATGAACATGGAAATAGCTACACCGCTATCTGTAAGAACATGGAAATATCTACACCACTATCTGTATGAACATGGAAATATCTACACCGGTATCTGTTTGAACAGGGAAGTATATACACCGCTATCTGCTTGAAAATGGAAATATCTACACAGCTATCTGCATATACATGGGAAAATCTACACAGCTATCTCTTTACACATTGAAATAACTACACCGCTATCTGTATGAACATGGAAATATATACACTGCCATCTGTATGAACATGGAAATATCTGCACCGCCATCTGTATGAACATATAAATATCTACACCGCCATCTGTATTAAGATGGAGATATCTACACCGCTATCTGTATAAACTTGGAAATATCTACACCGCTATCTGTATAAACATGGAAATATCTACACCACTATCTGTATAAACATGGAAATGTCTACACCGCTACATGTATAAACATGGAAATATCAGCACCGCTATCTGTATGAACATGTAAATATCTTCACTGCTATCTCTATGAACATGGAATTATCTACACCGCTATCTGTATGAACATGGAAATATCTACACCGCTATCTTTATATACATGGAAATATGTACACCGCTACCTGTATAAACATGGAAGTATCAGCACCGCTATCGGTATAAACATGGCAATATCTACACGGCTATCTGTATGAACATGGAAATATCTGCACCGCTATCTGTATGAACATGGAAATATCTTCACCGCCATCTCTATGAACATGGATATATCTACACAGCCATCTGGATGAACATGAAAATATCTACACCGCTATCTGTATGAACATGGAAATATCTACACCGCTATCTGTATGAACACGGAAATATCTACTCCGCTATCTGTATGAACATGGAAATATCTACACCGCTATTTGTATGAACATGGAAATATCTACACCGCTATCTGTGTAAACATGTATACAACCTCACCGCTAACTGCATGAAAATGGAAATATCTACACAGCTATCCGCATATACATGGAAATATCTACAAAGCTATCTCTTTACACATGGAAATAACTACACTGCTATCTCTATAAACATGGAAATATCTACACTGCCATCTGTATGAACATGGAAATATCTGCACCGACATCTGTATGAACATATAAATATCTACACCGCCATCTGTATTAAAATGGAGATATCTACACCGCTATCTGTATAAACTTGGAAATATCTACACCGCTATCTGTATAAACATGGAAATATCTGTGCCGCTTTCTGTATAAACAAGGAAATATCTACACTGCTACCTGTATAAACATGGAAATATCAGCACCGCTATCTGTATGAACAAGTAAATAGCTACACAGCCATCTGGATGAACATGGAAATATCTACACCGCTATCTGTATGAACATGGAAATATCTACACCGCTATCTGTATGAACATGGAAATATCTACACCGCTATCTGTATGAACGTGGAAATATCTACACCGCTATCTGTATGAACATGGAAATATCTACACCGCTATCTGTATGAACATGGAAATATCTTCACAGCCATCTGGATGAACATGGATATATCTACACAGCCATCTGGATGAACATGGAAATATCTACACCGCTATCTGTATGAACATGGAAATAGCTACACTGCTATCTGCATATACATGGAAATATCTACACCGCTATCTGTATAAACATGGAAATATCTACACCGCTATCTGTATGAACATGGAAATATCTTCACCGCCATCTGTATGAACATGGAAATAACTACACAGCCATCTGGATGAACATGAAAATATCTACACTGCTATCTGTGTAAACATGCATACATCTTCACCGCTATCTGTATAAACATGGAAATATCTACACCGCTACCTGTATAAACATGGAAATATCTACACCGCTATCGCTATGAACATGGAAATATCCACACCGCTATCTGTATGAACATGGAAATAGGTACACCGCTATCTGTATGAACATGGAAATATCTACACCACTATCTGTATGAACATGGAAATATCTACACCGCTATCTGTTTGAACAGGGAAGTATATACACCGCTATCTGCTTGAAAATGGAAATATCTACACAGCTATCTGCATATACATGGGAATATCTACACAGCCGTCTCTTTACACATGGAAATAACTACACCGCTATCTGTATGAACATGGAAATATCTACACCGCCATCTGTATGAACATGGAAATCTCTGCACCGCCATCTGTATGAACATATAAATATCTACACCGCCATCTGTATTAAGACGGAGATAGCTACACCGCTATCTGTATAAACTTGGAAATATCTACAGAGCAATCTGTATAAACATGGAAATATCTACACCACTATCTGTATAAACATGGAAATAACTACACCGCTACCTGTATAAACATTGAAATATCAGCACTGCTATCTGTATGAACATGGAAATATCTACACCGCTATCTCTATGAACATGGAGATATCTACACCGCTATCTGTATGAACATGGAAATAGCTACACCGCTATCTGTATGAACATGGAAATATCTACACCACTATCTGTATGAACATGGAATTATCTACACCGCTATCTGTATGAACATGGATATATCTACACAGCCATCTGGATGAACATGGAAATATCTTCACCGCTATCTGTATGAACATGGAAATATCTACACCACTATCTGTATGAACATGGAAATATCTACACCGCTATGTGTTTGAACAGGGAAATATATACACCGCTATCTGCATGAAAATGGAAATATCTACACAGCTATCTGCATATACATGGAAATATCTATACAGCTATCTCTTTGCACATGGAAATAACTACACCGCTATCTGTATGAACATGGAAATATCTACACCGCCATCTGTATGAACATGGAAATATCTACACCGCTATCTGTATAAACATGGAAATATCTACACCGCTACCTGTATAAACATGGAAATATCAGCACCGCTATCGGTATGAACACGGAAATATCTACACCGCTATCTGTATGAACATGGAAATATCTACACCGCTATCTGTATGAACATGGAAATATCTTCACTGCCATCTGTATGAACATGGATATATCTACAAAGCCATCTGGATGAACATGGAAATATCTACACCGCTATCTGTATGAACATGGAAATATCTACACAGCCATCTGGATGAACATGAAAATATCTACACCGCTATATGTGTAAACATGCATACATCTTCACCGCTATCTGTATAAACATGGAAATATCTACACCGCTACCTGTATAAACATGGAAATATCTGCACCGCTATCTGTATGAACATGGAAATATCTGCACCGCTATCTCTATGAACATGGAAATACCCACACCGCTATCTGTATGAACATGGAAATAGCTACACCGCTATCTGTATGAACATGGAAATATCTACACCACTATCTCTATAAACATGGAAATATCTACACCGCCATCTATATGAACATGGAAATATCAGCACCGCCATCTGTATGAACATATAAATATCTACACCGCCATCTGTATTAAGATGGAGATATCTACACCGCTATCTGTATAAACTTGGAAATATCTACACCGCTATCTGAAAAAACATGGAAATATCTACATCAGTATCTGTATAAACATGGAAATATCTACACAGCTACCTGTATAAACATGGAAATATCAGCGCCGCTATCTGTATGAACATGTAAATATCTACACCGCTATCTCTATGAACATGGAAATATCTACACCGCTATCTGTATGAACATGGAAATATCTACACCACTATCTGTATGAACATGGAAATATCTACACCTCTATCTGTATGAACATGGAAATATCTACACCGCTATCTGTTTGAACAGGGAAATATATACACCGCTATCTGCCTGAAAATGGAAATATCTACACAGCTATCTGCATATACATGGAAATATCTACACAGCTATCTCTTTACACATGGAAATAACTACACCGCTATCTGTATGAACATGGAAATATCTACACCGCCATCTGTATGAACATGGAAATATCTGCACCGCCATCTGTATGAACATATAAATATCTACACCGCCATCTGTATTAAGAAGGAGATATCTACACCGCTATCTGTATAAACATGGAAATATCTACACTGCTATCAGTATAAACATTGAAATATCTACACCGCTATCTGTGTAAACATGGAAATATCTACACCGTTACATGTATAAACATGGAAATATCAGCACCGCTATCGGTATGAACACGGAAATATCTACGCCGCTATCTGTATGAACATGGAAATATCTACACCGCTATCTGTATGAACATGGAAACATGTTCACTGCCTTTTGTATGAACATGGATATATCTACACAGCCATCTGGATGAACATGGAAATATCTACACCGCTATCTGTATGAACATGGAAATATCTACACTGCTATCCTTGTAAACATGCATACATCTTCACCGCTATCTGTATAAACATGGAAATATCTACACCGCTATCTGTATGAACATGGAAATATCTACACCGCTATCTGTTTGAAGATGGAAATATCTACACCGCTATCCGCATGAAAATGGAAATATCTACACAGCTATCTGCATACACATGGAAATATCTACAAAGCTATCTCTTTACACATGGAAATAACTACACCGCTATCTCTATAAACATGGAAATATCTACACCGCCATCTATATGAACATGGAAATATCTGCACCGCCATCTGTATGAACATATAAATATCTACACCGCCATCTGTATTAAGATGGAGATATCTTCACATCTATCTGTATAAACTTGGAAATATCTACACCGCTATCTGTATAAACATGGAAATATCTACACCACTATCTGTATAAACATGGAAATATCTACACCGCTACCTGTATAAACATGGAAATATCAGCACAGCTATCTGTATGAACATGGAAATATCTACACCGCTATCTCTTTGAACATGGAAATATCTACACCGCTATCTGTATGAACATGGAAATATCTACACCGCTATCTGTATGAACACGGATATATCTACACAGCCATCTGTATGAACATGGAAATATCTACACCGCTATCTGTATGAACATGGAATTATCTACACTGCTATCTGTATGAACATGGATATATCTACACAGCCATCTGGATGAACATGGAAATATCTACACTGCTATCTGTGTAGACATGCAAACATCTTCACAGCTATCTGTATAAACGTGGAAATATCTACACCGCTATCTGTTTGAACATGGAAATATCTACAACGCCATCTGTATTAACATGGGAATATCTGCACCGCCATCTGTATGAACTTATAAATATCTACACCGCCATCTGTAGGGACATGGATATATCTACACAGCCATCTGTATGAACATGGAAATATCTACACCGCTATCTGTATGAACATGGAAATATCTACACCGCTCTCTGTATGAACATGGAAATATCTTCACCGCCATCTGTATGAACATGGATATGTCTACACAGCCATCTGAATGAACATTTAAATATCTACACCGCCATCTGTATTAAGATGGAGATATCTACACAACTATCTGCATAAACATGGAAATATCTACACCGCTATCTGTATAAACATGGAAATATCTACACCGCTATGTGTATAAACATGGAAATATCTACACCGCTATCTGCATAAACATGGAAATATCTACACCGATACCTGTATAAACATGGAAGTATCAGCACCGCTATCAGTATGAACATGGAAGTTTCTACACCGCCATCTGTATGAACATGGAAATATCTTCACCGCTATATGTATGAACATGGAAATATCTACACTGCTATCTGTGTAAACATGCATACATCTTCACCGCTATCTGTATAAACATGGAAATATCTACACCGCTATCTGTATGAACATGGAAATATCTACACCGCTATCTGTTTGAACATGGAAATATCTACACCGCTATCTGCATGAAAATGGAAATATCTACACAACTATCTGCATATAAATGGAAATATCTACACAGCTATCTCCTTGCACATGGAAATAACTACACCGCTATCTCTATAAACATGGAAATATCTACACCGCCATCTGTATGAACATGGAAATATCTACACCGCCATCTGTATTAAGAAGGAGATATCTACACCGCTATCTGTATAAACATGGAAATATCTACACCGCTATCAGTATTAACATGGAAATATCTACACCGCTATCTGTATAAACACGGAAATATGTTCACCGCTACCTGTATAAACATGGAAGTATCAGCACGGCTATCGGTATGAACATGGCAATATCTACACTGCTATCTGTATGAACATGGAAATATCTACAACGCTATCTGTATGAACATGGAAATGTCTTCACCGCCATCTGTATGAACATGGATATATCTACACAGCCATCTGGATGAATATGGAAATATCTACACCGCTATCTGTATGAACATGGAAATATCTACACCGCTATCTGTATGAGCATGGGAATATCTACACAGCCATCTGGATGAACATGGAAATATCTACACCGCTATCTGTATGAACATGGAAATACATACACCGCTATCTGTATGAACATGGAAATATCTACACCGCTATCTGTATGAACATGGAAATACATAGACCGCTATCTGTATGAACATGGAAATATCTACACCGCTATCTGTATTAACATGGAAATAACTACACCACTATCTGTATGAACATGGAAATATCTACACGGCTATCTGTATGAACATGGAAATAAATTCACGGCCATCTGTATGAACATGGATATATCTACACAGCCATCTGGATGAACGTGGAAATACCTACACCGCTATCTGTGTAAACATGCATACAACTTCACCGCTATCTGTATAAACATGGAAATATCTACACCGCTATCTTTATGAACATGGAAATATCTACACCGCTAACTGTTTGAACAGGGAAATATATACACCACTATCTGCTTAAAAATGGAAATATCTACACTGCTATGTGTATGAACATGGAAATACTTACACCGCTATCTGTATGAACATGGAAATATCTACACCGCTATCTGTATGAACATGGAAATATCTACACCGCTATCTGTATGAAGATGGAAATACCTTCACCGCCATCTGTATGAACATGGATATATCTACACAGCCATCTGGATGAACATTGAAATATCTGCACCGCTATCTGTATGAACATGGAAATATCTACACCGCTATCTGCATGAACATGGATATATCTACACAGCCATCTGGATGAACATGGAAATATCTACACCGCTATCTGTGTAAACATGCATACATCTTCACCGCTATCTGTATAAACATGGAAATATCTACACCGCTATCTTTATGAACATAGAAATATCTACACCGCTAACTGTTTGAACAGGGAAATATATACACCGCTATCTGCATGAAAATGGAAATATCTACACAGCTATCTGCATATACATGGAAATATCTACACAGCTATCTCTTTACACATGGAAAAAAATACACCGCTATCTGTATGAACACGGAAATATCTACACCGCCATCTGTATGAACATGGAAATATCTGCACCGCCATCTGTATGAACATATAAATATCTACACCGCCATCTGTATTAAGATGGAGATATCTACACCGCTATCTGTATAAACTTGGAAATATCTACACAGCAATCTGTATAAACATGGAAATATCTACACCACTATCTGTATAAACATGGAAATATCTACACCGCTACCTGTATAAACATGGAAATATCAGCACCGCTATCTGTATGAACATGTAAATATCTACACCGCTATCTCCATGAACATGGAAATATCTACACCGCTATCTGTATGAACATGGAAATAGCTACACCGCTATCTGTATGAACATGGAAATATCTACACCACTCTCTATATGAACATGGAAATATCTACACCGCTATCTGTATGAACATGGATATATCTACACAGCCATCTGGATGAACATGGAAATATCTACACCTCTATCTGTATGAACATGGAAATATCTACACCACTATCTGTTTGAACATGGAAATATCTACACCGCTATCTGTTTGAACAGGGAAATATATACACCGCTATCTGCTTGAAAATGGAAATATCTACACAGCTATCTGCATATACATGGAAATATCTATACAGCTATCTCTTTACACATGGAAATAACTACACCGCTATCTGTATGAACATGGAAATATCTACACCGCCATCTGTATGAACATGGAAATATCTGCACCGCCATCTCTATGAACATATAAATATCTACACTGCCATCTGTATTAAGAAGGAGATATCTACACCGCTATCTGTATAAACATGGAAATACCTACACTGCTATCTGTATATACATGGAAATATCTACACCGCTATCTGTATAAACATGGAAATATCTACACCGCTACCTGTATAAACATGGAAATATCAGCACCGCTATCGGTATGAATACGGAAATATCTACACCGCTATCTGTATGAACATGGAAATATCTACACCGCTATCTGTATGAACATGGGAATATCTTCACTGCCATCTGTATGAACATGGATATATCTACACAGCCATCTGGATGAACATGGAAATATCTACACCGCTATCTGTATGAACATGGAAATACCTACACAGCCATCTGGATGAACATGAAAATATCTACACCGCTATATGTGTAAACATGCATACATCTTCACTGCTATCTGTATAAACATGGAAATATCTACACCGCTACCTGTATAAACTTGGAAATATCAGCACCGCTATCTGTATGAACATGGAAATATCTACACCGCTATCTCTATGAACATGGAAATATCCACACCGCTATCTGTATGAACATGGAAATAGCTACACCGCTATCTGTATGAACATGGAAATATCTACACCGCTATGTGTATGAACATGGAAATATCTACACCGCTATCTGTTTGAACAGGGAAATATATACACCGCTATCTGCATGAAAATGGAAATATCTACACAGCTATCTGAATATACATGGGAATATCTACACAGCTATCTCTTTAAACATGGAAATAACTACACCGCTATCTGTATGAACATGGAAATATCTACACCGCCATCTGTATGAACATGGAAATATCTGCACCGCCTTCTGTATGAACATTTAAATATCTACACCGCCATCTGCATTAAGAAGGAGATATCTACACCGATATCTGTATAAACATGGAAATATCTACACTACTATCTGTATAAACATGGAAATATCTACAACGCTATCTGTACAAAGATGGAAATATCTACATCGCTACCTGTATAAACATGGAAATATCAGCACCGCTATCGGTATGAACACGGAAATATCTCCACCGCTATCTGTATGAACATGGAAATATCTACACCGCTATCTGTATGAACATGGAAATATCTTCACTGCCATCTGTATGAACATGGATATATCTACAATGCCATCTGGATGAACATAGAAATATCTACACCGCTATCTGCATGAACATGGAAACATCTACACTGCTATCCTTGTAAACATGCATACATCTTCACCGCTATCTGTATAAACATGGAAATATCTACACCTCTATCTGTATGAACATGGAAATAGCTACACCGCTATCTGTATGAACATGGAAATATCTACACCACTATCTGAATGAACATGGAATTATCTACACCGCTATCTGTATGAACATGGATATATCTACGCAGCCATCTGGATGAACATGGAAATATCTACACCGCTATCTGTATGAACATGGAAATATCTACACCACTATCTGTATGAACATGGAAATATCTACACCGCTATCTGTTTGAACAGGGAAATATATACACCGCTATCTGCATGAAAATGGAAATATCTAAACAGCTATCTGCGTATACATGGAAATATCTATACAGCTATCTCTTTACACATGGAAATATCTACACCGCTATCTGTATGAACATGGAAATATCTACACCGCCACCTGTATGAACATGGAAATATCTGCACCGCCATCTCTATGAACATAGAAATATCCACACTGCCATCTGTATTAAGAAAGAGATATCTTCACCGCTACCTGTATAAACATGGAAATAACAGCATCGTTATCGGTATGAACACGGAAATATCTACACCGCTATCTGTATGAACATGGAAATATCTACACCGCTATCTGTATGAACATGGAAATATCTTCACTGCCATCTGTATGAACATGGATATATCTACACAGCCATCTGGATGAACATGGAAATATCTACACCGCTATCGGTATGAACATGGAAATATCTACACAGCCATCTGGATGAACATGAAAATATGTACACAACTATATGTGTAAACATGCATACATCTTCACCGCTATCTGTATAAACATGGAAATATCTACACCGCTACCTGTATAAACGTGGAAATATCAGCACCGCTATCTGTATGAACATGGAAATATCTACACCACTATCTCTATTAACATGGAAATACCCACACCGCTATCTGTATGAACATGGAAATAGCTACACTGCTATCTGTATGAACATGGAAATATCTACACCGCTATCTGTATGAACATGGAAATATCTACACCGCTATCTGTATGAACATGTAAATATCTACACCGCTATCTCCATGAACATGGAAATATCTACACCGCTATCTGTATGAACATGGAAATAGCTACACCGCTATCTCCATGAACATGGAAATATCTACACCGCTATCTGTATGAACATGGAAATAGCTACACCGCTATCTGTATGAACATGGAAATATCTACACCACTCTCTATATGAACATGGAAATATCTACACCGCTATCTGTATGAACATGGATATATCTACACAGCCATCTGGATGAACATGGAAATATCTACACCTCTATCTGTATGAACATGGAAATATCTACACCACTATCTGTTTGAACATGGAAATATCTACACCGCTATCTGTTTGAACAGGGAAATATATACACCGCTATCTGCTTGAAAATGGAAATATCTACACAGCTATCTGCATATACATGGAAATATCTATACAGCTATCTCTTTACACATGGAAATAACTACACCGCTATCTGTATGAACATGGAAATATCTACACCGCCATCTGTATGAACATGGAAATATCTGCACCGCCATCTCTATGAACATATAAATATCTACACTGCCATCTGTATTAAGAAGGAGATATCTACACCGCTATCTGTATAAACATGGAAATACCTACACTGCTATCTGTATATACATGGAAATATCTACACCGCTATCTGTATAAACATGGAAATATCTACACCGCTACCTGTATAAACATGGAAATATCAGCACCGCTATCGGTATGAATACGGAAATATCTACACCGCTATCTGTATGAACATGGAAATATCTACACCGCTATCTGTATGAACATGGGAATATCTTCACTGCCATCTGTATGAACATGGATATATCTACACAGCCATCTGGATGAACATGGAAATATCTACACCGCTATCTGTATGAACATGGAAATACCTACACAGCCATCTGGATGAACATGAAAATATCTACACCGCTATATGTGTAAACATGCATACATCTTCACTGCTATCTGTATAAACATGGAAATATCTACACCGCTACCTGTATAAACTTGGAAATATCAGCACCGCTATCTGTATGAACATGGAAATATCTACACCGCTATCTCTATGAACATGGAAATATCCACACCGCTATCTGTATGAACATGGAAATAGCTACACCGCTATCTGTATGAACATGGAAATATCTACACCGCTATGTGTATGAACATGGAAATATCTACACCGCTATCTGTTTGAACAGGGAAATATATACACCGCTATCTGCATGAAAATGGAAATATCTACACAGCTATCTGAATATACATGGGAATATCTACACAGCTATCTCTTTAAACATGGAAATAACTACACCGCTATCTGTATGAACATGGAAATATCTACACCGCCATCTGTATGAACATGGAAATATCTGCACCGCCTTCTGTATGAACATTTAAATATCTACACCGCCATCTGCATTAAGAAGGAGATATCTACACCGATATCTGTATAAACATGGAAATATCTACACTACTATCTGTATAAACATGGAAATATCTACAACGCTATCTGTACAAAGATGGAAATATCTACATCGCTACCTGTATAAACATGGAAATATCAGCACCGCTATCGGTATGAACACGGAAATATCTCCACCGCTATCTGTATGAACATGGAAATATCTACACCGCTATCTGTATGAACATGGAAATATCTTCACTGCCATCTGTATGAACATGGATATATCTACAATGCCATCTGGATGAACATAGAAATATCTACACCGCTATCTGCATGAACATGGAAACATCTACACTGCTATCCTTGTAAACATGCATACATCTTCACCGCTATCTGTATAAACATGGAAATATCTACACCTCTATCTGTATGAACATGGAAATAGCTACACCGCTATCTGTATGAACATGGAAATATCTACACCACTATCTGAATGAACATGGAATTATCTACACCGCTATCTGTATGAACATGGATATATCTACACAGCCATCTGGATGAACATGGAAATATCTACACCGCTATCTGTATGAACATGGAAATATCTACACCACTATCTGTATGAACATGGAAATATCTACACCGCTATCTGTTTGAACAGGGAAATATATACACCGCTATCTGCATGAAAATGGAAATATCTAAACAGCTATCTGCGTATACATGGAAATATCTATACAGCTATCTCTTTACACAAGGAAATAACTACACCGCTATCTGTATGAACATGGAAATATCTACACCGCCACCTGTATGAACATGGAAATATCTGCACCGCCATCTCTATGAACATAGAAATATCCACACTGCCATCTGTATTAAGAAAGAGATATCTTCACCGCTACCTGTATAAACATGGAAATAACAGCATCGTTATCGGTATGAACACGGAAATATCTACACCGCTATCTGTATGAACATGGAAATATCTACACCGCTATCTGTATGAACATGGAAATATCTTCACTGCCATCTGTATGAACATGGATATATCTACACAGCCATCTGGATGAACATGGAAATATCTACACCGCTATCGGTATGAACATGGAAATATCTACACAGCCATCTGGATGAACATGAAAATATGTACACAACTATATGTGTAAACATGCATACATCTTCACCGCTATCTGTATAAACATGGAAATATCTACACCGCTACCTGTATAAACGTGGAAATATCAGCACCGCTATCTGTATGAACATGGAAATATCTACACCACTATCTCTATGAACATGGAAATACCCACACCGCTATCTGTATGAACATGGAAATAGCTACACTGCTATCTGTATGAACATGGAAATATCTACACCGCTATCTGTATGAACATGGAAATATCTACACCGCTATCTGTTTGAACAGGGAAATATATACACCGCTATCTGCATGAAAATGGAAATATCTACACAGCTATCTGAATACACATGGGAAGATCTACACAGCTATCTCTTTACACATGGAAATAACTACACCGCTATCTGTATGAACATGGAAATATCTACACCGCCATCTGTATGAACATGGAAATATCTGCACCGCCATCTGTATGAACATATAAATATCTACACCGCCATCTGTATTAAGAAGGAGATATCTACACCGATATCTGTATAAACATGGAAATATCTACACTGCTATCTGTATAAACATGGAAACATCTACACCGCTATCTGTACAAACATGGAAATATCTACATCGCTACCTGTATAAACATGGAAATATCAGCACCGCTATCGGTATGAACACGGAAATATCTGCACCGCTATCTGTATGAACATGGAAATATCTACATCGCTATCTGTATGAACATGGAAATATCTTCACTGCCATCTGTATGAACATGGATATATCTACAATGCCATCTGGATGAACATGGAAATATCTACACCGCTATCTGCATGAACATGGAAACATCTACACTGCTATCCTTGTAAACATGCATACATCTTCACCGCTATCTGTATAAACATGGAAATATCTACACCGCTATCTGTATGAACATGGAAATATCTACACCGCTACCTGTTTGATCATGGAAATATCTACACCGCTATCCGCATGAAAATGGAAATATCTACACAGCTATCTGCATACACATGGAAATAACTACAAAGCTATCTCTTTACACATGGAAATAACTACACCGATAACTCTATAAACATGGAAATATCTACACCGCCTTCTATATGAACATAGAAATATCTGAACCGCCATCTGTATGAACATATGTATATCTACACCGCCATCTGTATTAAGATGGAGATATCTACGCATCTATCTGTATAAACTTGGAAATATCTACACCGCTGTCTGTATAAACATGGAAATATCTACACCACTATCTGTATAAACATGGAAATATCTACACCGCTACCTGTATAAACATGGAAATATCAGCACAGCTATCTGTATAAATATGGAAATATCAGCACAGCTATCTGTATGAACATGGAAATATCTACACCGCTATCTCCTTGAACATGGAAATATCTACACCGCCATCTGTATTAACATGGGAATATCTGCATCGCCATCTGTATGAACATATAAATATCTACACCGCCATCTGTATTAAGATGGAGATATCTACACCGCTATCTGTATAAACATGGACATATCTACACCGCTACCTGTATAAACATGGAAATATCAGCACCGCTATCTGTATGAACATGGAAATATCTACACCGCTATCTGTATGAACATGGAAATATCTACACCTCTATCTGTATGAACATGGAAATATCTACATCGCTATCTGTATGAACATGGAAATATCTACACCGCTATCTGTTTGAACATGGAAATATCTACACCACTATCTGCATGAAAATGGAAATATCTACACAGCTATCTGCATATACATGGAAATATCTACACAGCTATCTGTATGAACATGGAAATATCTGCACCGCCATCTGTATGAACATATAAACATCTACACCGCCATCTGTATTAAGAAGGAGATATCTACACCGCTGTGTCTATAAACATGGAAATATCTACACCGCCATCTGTATGAACATGGAAATATCTGCACCGCCATCTGTATGAACATATAAACATCTACACCGCCGTCTGTATTAAGAAGGAGATATCTACACCGCTATCTGTATAAACAAGGAAATATCTACACTGCTGTCTGTATAAACATGGAAATATCTACACCGCTATCTGTATGAACATGGAAATATCTACACCGCTACCTGTATAAACATGGAAATAACAGCACCGCTATCGGTATGAACATGGAAATATCTACACCGCTATGTGTAGGAACATGGAAATATCTACACCGCCATCTGTGTGAACATGGAAATATCTTCACTGCCATCTGTATGAACATGGATATATCTACACAGCCATCTGGATGAACATGGAAATATCTACACCGCTATCTGTATGAACATGGAAATATCTACACTGCTATCCTTGTAAACATGCATACGTCTTCACCGCTATCTGTATAAACATGGAAATATCTACACCGCTATCTGTATGAACATGGAAATATCTACACCGCTATCTGTTTGAACATGGAGATATCTACACCGCTATCCGCATGAAAATGGAAATATCTACACAGCTATCTGCATACACATGGAAATATCTACAAAGCTATCTCTTTGCACATGGAAATAACTACACCGCTATCTCTATAAACATGGAAATATCTACACGGCCATCTATATGAACACGGAAATATCTGCACCGCCATCTGTATGAACATATAAATATCTACACCACCATCTGTATTAAGATGGAGATATCTACACATCTATCTGTATAAACTTGGAAATATCTACACCGCTATCTGTATAAACATGGAAATATCTACACCACTATCTGTATAAACATGGAAATAACTACACCGCTACCTGTATAAATATGGAAATATCAGCATAGCTATCTGTATGAACATGGAAATATCTACACCGCTATCTCCTTGAACAAGGAAATATCTACACCGCTATCTGTATGAACATGGAAATAGCTACACCGCTATCTTTATGAACATGGAAATATCTACACCACTATCTGTATGAACATGGAAATATCTACACCGCTATCTGTATGAACATGGATATATCTATACAGCCATCTGGATGAACATGGAAATATCTACACCGCTATCTGTATGAACATGGAAATATCTACACCGCTATCTGTATGAACATGGATATATCTACACAGCCATCTGGATGAACATGGAAATATCTACACTGCTATCTGTGTAGACATGCATACATCTTCACCACTATCTGTATAAACATGGAAATATCTACACCGCTATCTGTTTGAACATGGAAATATATACACCGCTATCTGCATGAAAATGGAAATATCTACACAGCTATCTGCATATATATGGAAATATCTACGCAGCTATCTCTTTACACATGGAAAAAACTACACCGCTATCTGTATGAGCATGGAAATATCTACACAGCCATCTGTATTAACATGGGAATATCTGCACCACCATCTGTATGAACATATAAATACCTACACCGCCATCTCTATTAAGATGGAGATACCTACACCACTATCTGTATAAACATGGAAATATCTACACCGCTACCTGTATAAACATGGAAATATCAGCACCGCTATCTGTATGAACATGGAAATATCTACACTGCTATCTGTATGAACATGGAAATATCTACACCTCTATCTCTATGAACATGGAAATAACTACACCGCTATCTGTATGAACATGTAAATATCTACACCTGTATCTGTATGAACATGGAAATATCTGCACCGCCATCTGTATGAACATATAAACATCTACACCGCCGTCTGTATTAAGAAGGAGAAATCTACACCGCTATCTGTATGAACATGGAAATATCTACACCGCTACCTGTATAAACATGGAAATAACAGCACCGCTATCGGTATGAACATGGAAATATCTACACCGCCATCTGCATGAACATGGAAATATCTTCACCGCCATCTGTATGAACATGGATATATCTACACAGCCATCTGTATGAGCATGGAAATATCTAACCAGCTATCTGTATGAACATGGAAATATCTACACCGATATCTGTATTAACATGGAAATATCTTCAACGCCATCTGTATGAAAATGGATATGTCTACACAGCCATCTGGATGAACATGGAAATATCTACACCGCTATCTGTATGAACATAGAAATATCTACACCGCTATCTGTGTAAACATGCATACATCTTCACCGCTATCTGTATAAACATGGAAATATCTACACCGCTATCTGTATGAACATGGAAATATCTACACTGCTATCTATTTGAACATGGAAATATCTACACCTCTATCTGCATGAAAATGGAAATATCTACACAGATATCTGCATATACATGGAAATATCTACACAGCTATTTCTTTACACATGGAAATATCTACACCGCTATCTCCATAAACATGGAAATATCTACACCGCCATCTGTATGAACATGGAAATATCTGCACCGCCATCTGTATAAAGAAGGAGATATCTACACCGCTATCTGTATAAACATGGAAATATCTACACTGATATCTGTAAGAACATGGAAATATCTACACCGCTATCTGTATGAACATGGAAATATCTACACCGCTATGTGTATGAACATGGAAATATCTACACCGCTATCTGTTTGAACATGGAAATATCTACACCGCTATCTGTATGAACATGGAAATAGCTACACCACTATCTGTACGAACATGGAAATATCTAAACCGGTATCTGTATGAACATGGATATATCTACACAGCCATCTGTATGAACATGGAAATATCTACACCGCTATCTGTATGAACATGGATATATCTACACAGCCATCTGTATGAACATAGAAATATCTACACCGCTATCTGTATGAACATGGATATATCTACACAGCCATCTGTATGAACATGGAAATATCTACACTGCTATCTGTATGAACATGGATATATCTACACAGCCATCTGGATGAACATGGAAATATCTACACTGCTATCTGTGTAGACATGCATACATCTTCACCGCTATTTGTATAAACGTGGAAATATCTACACCGCTATCTGTTTGAACATGGAAATATCTACACCGCCATCTGTATTAACATGGGAATATCTGCACCGCCATCTGTATGAACATATAAAATCTACACCGCCATCTGTATTAAGATGGAGATATCTACACCGCTATCTGTATAAACATGGAAATATCTACACCGCTACCTGTATAAACATGGAAATATCAGCACCGCTATCTGTATGAACATGGAAATATCTACACCGCTATCTGTATGAACACGGAAATATCTACACCTCTATCTGTATGAACGTGGAAATATCTACATCGCTATCTGTATGAACATGGAAATATCTACACCGCTATCTGTTTGAACATGGAAATATCTACACCACTATCTGCATGAAAATGGAAATATCTACACAGCTATCTGCATATACATGGAAATATCTACACAGCTATCTGTATGAACATGGAAATATCTGCACCGCCATCTGTATGAACATATAAACATCTACACCGCCATCTGTATGAACATATAAACATCTACACCGCCATCTGTATTAAGAAGGAGATATCTACACCGCTATCTCTATAAACATGGAAATATCAACACCGCCATCTGTATGAACATGGAAATATCTGCACCGCCATCTGTATGAACATATAAACATCTACACCGCCGTCTGTATTAAGAAGGAGATATCTACACCGCTATCTGTATAAACAAGGAAATATCTACACTGCTGTCTGTATAAACATGGAAATATCTACACCGCTATCTGTATGAACATGGAAATATCTACACCGCTACCTGTATAAACATGGAAATAACAGCACCGCTATCGGTATGAACATGGAAATATCTACACCGCTATGTGTAGGAACATGGAAATATCTACACCGCCATCTGTGTGAAAATGGAAATATCTTCACTGCCATCTGTATGAACATGGATATATCTACACAGCCATCTGGATGAACATGGAAATATCTACACAGCTATCTGTATGAACATGGAAATATCTACACTGCTATCCTTGTAAACATGCATACATCTTCACCGCTATCTGTATAAACATGGAAATATCTACACCGCTATCTGTATGAACATGGAAATATCTACACCGCTATCTGTTTGAACATGGAGATATCTACACCGCTATCCACATGAAAATGGAAATATCTACACAGCTATCTGCATACACATGGAAATATCTACAAAGCTATATCTTTGCACATGGAAATAACTACACCGCTATCTCTATAAACATGGAAATATCTACACGGCCATCTATATGAACACGGAAATATCTGCACCGCCATCTGTATGAACATATAAATATCTACACCACCATCTATATTAAGATGGAGATATCTACACATCTATCTGTATAAACTTGGAAATATCTACACCGCTATCTGTATAAACATGGAAATATCTACACCACTATCTGTATAAACATGGAAATATCTACACCGCTACCTGTATAAATATGGAAATATCAGCACAGCTATCTGTATGAACATGGAAATATCTACACCGCTATCTCCTTGAACATGGAAATATCTACACCGCTATATGTATGAACATGGAAATAGCTACACCGCTATCTTTATGAACATGGAAATATCTACACCACTATCTGTATGAACATGGAAATATCTGCACCGCTATCTGTATGAAAATGGATATATCTATACAGCCATCTGGATGAACATGGAAATATCTACACCGCTATCTGTATGAACATGGAAATATCTACACCGCTATCTGTATGAACATGGATATATCTACACAGCCATCTGGATGAACATGGAAATATCTACACTGCTATCTGTGTAGACATGCATACATCTTCACCGCTATCTGTATAAACATGGAATTATCTACACCGCTATCTGTTTGAAGATGGAAATATCCACACCGCTATCTGCATGAAAATGGAAATATCTACATAGCTATCTGCATATACATGGAAATATCTACACAGCTATCTCTTTACACATGGAAAAAACTACACCGCTATCTGTATGAGCATGGAAATATCTACACCGCCATCTGTATTAACATGGGAATATCTGCACCGCCATCTGTTTGAACATATAAATATCTACACCGCCATCTCTATTAAGATGGACATATCTACACCGCTATCTGTATAAACATGGAAATATCTACACCGCTACCTGTATAAACATGGAAATATCAGCAAAGCTATCTGTATGAACATGGAAATATCTACACCGCTATCTGTATGAACCTGGAAATATCTACAACTCTATCTGTATGAACATGGAAATATCTACACCGCTATCTGTATGAACATGGAAATATCTACACCTTTATCTGTATGAACATGGAAATATCTGCACCGCCATCTGTATGAACATATAAACATCTACACTGCCGTCTGTATTAAGAAGGAGAAATCTACACCGCTATCTGTATAAACAAGGAAATATCTACACTGCTGTCTGTATAAACATGGAAATATCTACACCGCTATCTGTATGAACGTGGAAATATCTACACCGCTACCTGTATAAACATGGAAATAACAGCACCGCTATCGGTATGAACATGGAAATATCTACACCGCCATCTGTATGAACATGGAAATATCTTCACCGCCATCTGTATGAACATGGATATATCTACACAGCCATCTGTATGAACATGGAAATATCTAACCCGCTATCTGTATGAACATGGAAATATCTACACCGATATCTGTATGAACATGGAAATATCTTCAACGCCATCTGTATGAAAATGGATATGTCTACACAGCCATCTGGATGAACATGGAAATATCTACACCGCTATCTGTATGAACATAGAAATATCTACACCGCTATCTGTGTAAACATGCATGCATCTTCACCGCTATTTGTATAAACATGGAAATATCTACACCGCTATCTGTATGAACATGGAAATATCTACACTGCTATCTATTTGAACCTGGAAATATCTACACCGCTATCTGCATGAAAATGGAAATATCTACACAGACATCTGCATATACATGGAAATATCTACACAGCTATCTCTTTACACATGGAAATATCTACACCGCTATCTCTATAAACATGGAAATATCTACACCGCCATCTGTATGAACATGGAAATATCTGCACCGCCACCTGTATGAACATATAAATATCTCCACCGCCATCTGTATTAAGAAGTAGATATCTACACTGCTGTCTGTATAAACATGGAAATATCTACACCGCTATCTGTATAAACATGGAAATATCTACACCGATATCTGTATGAACATGGAAATATCTACACCGCTATCTGTATGAACATGGAAATATCTACACCGCTATGTGTATGAACATGGAAATATCTTCACAGCCATCTGTATGAACATGGATATATCTACACAGCCATCTGGATGAACATGGAAATATCTACACCGCTATCTGTATGCACATGGAAATATCTACACCTCTATCTGTATGAACATGGAAATATCTGCACCGCCATCTGTATGAACATATAAACATCTACACCGCCGTCTGTATTAAGAAGGAGAAATCTACACCGCTATCTGTATAAACAAGGAAATATATACACTGCTGTCTGTATAAACATGGAAATATCTACACCGCTATCTGTATGAACATGGAAATATCTTCACCGCTATCTGTATGAACATGGAAATATCTACACCGCTACCTGTATAAACATGGAAATATCTACACCGCTATCAGTATGAACATGGAAATATCTACACCGCTATGTGTAGGAACATGGAAATATCTACACCGCCATCTGTATGAACATGGAAATATCTTCACCGCCATCTGTATGAACATGGATATATCTACAGAGCCATCTGTATGAACATGGAAATATCTAACCCGCTATCTGTATGAACATGGAAATATCTACACTGCTATCTGTATGAACATGGAAATATCTTCAACGCCATCTGTATGAAAATGGATATGTCTACACAGCCATCTGGATGAACATGGAAATATCTACACCGCTATCTGTATGAACATGGAAATATCTACACCGCTACCTGTGTAAACATGCATACATCTTCACCGCTATCTGTATAAACATGGAAATTTCTACACCGCTATCTGTATGAACATGGAAATATCTACACTGCTATCTATTTGAACATGGAAATATCTACACCGCTATCTGCATGAAAATGGAAATATCTACACAGATATCTGCATATACATGGAAATATCTACACAGCTATCTCTTTACACATGGAAATATCTACACCGCTATCTCTATAAACATGGAAATATCTACACCACTATCTGTATAAACATGGAAATATCTACACCGCTTCCTGTATAAACATGGAAATATCAGCACCGCTATCTCTATGAACATGGAAATATCTACACCGCTATCTGTATGAACATGGAAATATCTACACCTCTATCAGTATGAACATGGAAATATCTACACCGCTATCTGTATGAACATGGAAATATCTACACCTCTATCTGTATGAACATGGAAATATCTGCACCGCCATCTGTATGAACATATAAACATCTACACCGGCGTCTGTATTAAGAAGGAGAAATCTACACCGCTCTCAGTATAAACAAGGAAATATCTACACTGCTGTCTGTATAAACATGGAAATATCTACACCGCTATCTGTATGAACATGGAAATATCTACACCGCTACCTGTATAAACATGGAAATAACAGCACCGCTATCGGTATGAACATGGAAATATCTACACCGCTATGTGTAGGAACATGGAAATATCTACACCGCCATCTGTATGAACATGGAAATATCTTCACCGCCATCTGTATGAACATGGATATATCTACACAGCCATCTGTATGAACATGGAAATATCTAACCCGCTATCTGTATGAACATGGAAATATCTACACCGCTATCTGTATGAACATGGAAATATCTTCAACGCCATCTGTATGAAAATGGATATGTCTACACAGCCATCTGGATGAACATGGAAATATCTACAACGCTATCTGTATGAACATGGAAATATCTACACCGCTATCTGTGTAAACATGCATACATCTTCACCGCTATCTGTATAAACATGGAAATATCTACACCGCTATCTGTATGAACATGGAAATATCTACACTGCTATCTATTTGAACATGGAAATATCTACACCGCTATCTGCATGAAAATGGAAATATCTACAAAGATATCTGCATATACATGGAAATATCTACACAGCTATCTCTTTGCACATGGAAATATCTACACCGCTATCTCTATAAACATGGAAATATCTACACCGCCATCTGTATGAACATGGAAATATCTGCACCGCCATCTGTATGAACATATAAATATCTCCACCGCCATCTGTATAAAGAAGGGGATATCTACACCGCTATCTGTATAAACATGGAAATATCTACACCACTATCTGTATGAACATGAAAATATCTACACCGCTATCTGAATGAACATGGAAATATCTACACTGATATCTGTATGAACATGGAAATATCTTCACCGCCATCTGTATGAACATGGATATATCTACACAGCCATCTGCATGAACATGGAAATATCTACACCGCTATCTGTATGCACATGGAAATATCTACACCGCTATCTGTGTAAACATGCATACATCTTCACCGCTATCTGCATGAAAATGGAAATATCTACACAGCTATCTGCATATACATGAAAATATCTACAAAGCTATCTCTTTACACATGGAAATAACTACACTGCTATCTCTATAATCATGGAAATATCTACACCGCCATCTGTATGAACATGGAAATATCTGCACCGCCATCTGTATGAACATATAAATTTCTACACCGCCATCTGTATTAAGATGGAGATATCTACACCGCTATCTGTATAAACTTGGAAAAATCTACACCGCTATCTGTATAAGCATGGAAATATCTACACGGCTACCTGTATAAACATGGAAATATCAGAACCGCTATCTGTATGCACATATAAATATCTACACCGCCATCTGTATTAAGATGGAGATATCTTCACCGCTATCTGTATAAACCTGGAAATATCTACGCCGCTATCTGTATAAACATGGACATATCTACACTGCTATCTGTATAAACATGGAAATATCTACACCGCTACCTGTATAAACATGGAAATATCAGCACCGCTATCAGTATGAACATGGAAGTATCTACACCGCCATCTGTATGAACATGGAAATATCTTCACCGCCATCTGTATGAACATGGAAATATCTGCACCGCCATCTGTATGAACATATAAATATCTACACCGCCATCTGTATTAAGATGGAGATATCTACACCGCAATCTGTATAAACATGGAAATATCTACACCGCTATGTGTATAAACATGGAAATATCTACACCGCTATCTGTATAAACATGGAAATATCTACACTACTACCTGTATAAACTTGGAAATATCAGCACTGCTATCGGTATGAACATAGAAATATCTACACCGCCATCTGTATGAACATGGAAAAATCTTCACCGCCATCTGTATGAACATGGAAATATCTACACCGCTATCTGTATGAACATGGAAATATATTCAACGCCATCTGTATGAAAATGGATATGTCTACACAGCCATCTGGATGAACATGGAAATATCTACACCGCTATCTGTATGAACATGGAAATATCTACACCGCTATCTGTGTAAACATGCATACATCTTCACCGCTATCTGTATAAACATGGAAATATCTACACCACTATCTGTATGAACATGGAAATATCTACACTGCTATCTATTTGAACATGGAAATATCTACACAGCTATCTGCATGAAAATGGAAATATCTACACAGATATCTGCATATACATGGAAATATCTACACAGCTATCTCTTTGCACATGGAAATATCTACACCGCTATCTCTATAAACATGGAAATATCTACACCGCCATCTGTATGAACATGGAAATATCTGCACCGCCATCTGTATGAACATATAAATATCTCCACCGCCATCTGTATAAAGAAGGAGATATCTACACCGCTATCTGTATAAACATGGAAATATCTACACCGCTATCTGTATGAACATGAAAATATCTACACCGCTATCTGTATGAACATGGAAATATCTACACCGCTATCTGTATGAACATGGAAATATCTTCACCGCCATCTGTATGATCATAGATATATCTAAACTGCCATCTGCATGAACATGGAAATATCTACACCGCTATCTGTGTAAACATGCATACATCTTCACCGCTATCTGCATGAAAGTGGAAATATCTACACAGCTATCTGCATATACATGGAAATATCTACAAAGCTATCTCTTTACACATGGAAATAACTACACCGATATATCTATAAACATGGAAATATCTACACCGCCATCTGTATGAACATGGAAATATCTGCACCGCCATCTGTATGAACATATAAATTTCCACACCGCCATCTGTATAAAGATGGAGATATCTACACCGCTATCTGTATAAACTTGGAAAAATCTACACCGCTATCTGTATAAGCATGGAAATATCTACACGGCTACCTGTATAAACATGGAAATATCAGAACCGCTATCTGTATGCACATATAAATATCTACACCGCCATCTGTATTAAGATGGAGATATCTTCACCGCTATCTGTATAAACCTGGAAATATCTACGCCGCTATCTGTATAAACATGGACAGAACTACACCGCTATCTGTATAAACATGGAAATATCTACACCGCTACCTGTATAAACATGGAAATATCAGCACTGCTATCAGTATGAACATGGAAGTATCTACACCGCCATCTGTATGAACATGGAAATATCTTCACCGCCATCTGTATGAACATGGAAATATCTGCACCGCCATCTGTATGAACACATAAATATCTACACCGCCATCTGTATTAAGATGGAGATATCTACACCGCTATCTGTATAAACATGGAAATATCTACACCGCTATGTGTATAAACATGGAAATATCTACACCGCTATCTGTATAAACATGGAAATATCTACACTACTACCTGTATAAACATGGAAATATCAGCACCGCTATCTGCATGAACATAGAAATATCTACACCGCCATCTGTATGAACATGGAAAAATCTTCACCGCCATCTGTATGAACATGGATATATCTACACAGCCATCTGTATGAACATGGAAATATCTTCACCGCCATCTGTATGAACATGGATATTTCTACACAGCCGTCTGGATGAACATGGAAATATCTACACCGCTATCAGTATGAACATGGAAATATCTACACCGCAATCTGTGTAAACATGCATACATCTTCACCGCTATCTGTATAAACATGGAAATATCCACACCGCTATCTGTATGAACATGGAAATATCTACACCGCTATCTGTTTGAACATGGAAATATCTACACCGCTATTTGCATGAAAATGGAAATATCTACACAGCTATCTGCATTTACATGGAAATATCAACACAGCTATCTCTTTGCACATGGAAATAACTACACCGCTATCTCTATAAACATGGAAATATCTACACCACCATCTGTATGAACATGGAAATATCTGCACCGCCATCTGTATGAACATATAAATATCTACACCGCCATCTGTATTAAGAAGGAGATATCTACACCGCTATCTGTATAAACATGGAAATATCTACACCGCTATCTGTATGAACATGGAAATATCTACACCGCTACCTATATAAACACGGAAATATGTACACCACTACCTGTATAAACATGGAAGTATCAGAACCGCTATCGGTATGAACATGGCAATATCTACACGGCTATCTGTATGAACATGGAAATATCCACACCGCTATCTGTATGAACATGGAAATATCTACACCACTATCTGTATAAACATGGAAATAGCTACACAGCCATCTGGATGAACATGGAAATATCTACACCGCTATCTGATTGAACATGGATATATCTACACAGCCATCTGGATGAACATGGAAATATCTACACCGCTATGTGTAGGAACATGGAAATGTCTACACCGCCATCTGTATGAACATAGAAATATCTTCACCGCCATCTGTATGAACATGGATATATCTACACAGCCATCTGGATGAACATGGAAATATCAGCACCGCTATCTGTATGAACATGGAAATATCTACACGGCTATCTGTATGAACATGGATATATCTACACAGCCATCTGGATGAAAATGGAAATATCTACACCGCTATCTGTGTAAACATGCATTCATCTTCACCGCTATCTGTATAAACATGGAAATATCTACACTGCTATCTTTATGAACATGGTAAGATCTACACCGCTAACTGTTTGAACAGTGAAATATATACACCGCTATATGCATGATAATGGAAATGTCTACACAGCTATCTGCATATACATGGAAATATCTACACAGCTATCTCTTTACACATGGAAATAACTACACCGCTATCTGTATGAACATGGAAATATCTACACCGCCATCTGTATGAACATGGAAATATCTGCACCGCCATCTGAATGAACATATAAATATCTACACCGCCATCTGTATTAAGATGGAGATATCTACACCGCTATCTGTATAAACATGGAAATATCTACACCGCTATGTGTATAAACATGGAAATATCTACAACGCTATCTGTATAAACATGGAAATATCTACACCGCTACCTGTATAAACATGGAAATATCAGCACCGCTATCAGTATGAACATGGAAGTATCTACACCGCCATCTGTATGAACATGGAAATATCTTCACCGCCATCTGTATGAACATGGAAATATCTGCACTGCCATCTGTATGAACATATAAATATCTACACCGCCATCTGTATTAAGATGGGGATATCTACACCGCTATCTGTATAAACTTGGAAATATCTACACCGCTATGTGTATAAACATGGAACTATCTACACCGCTATCTGTATAAACATGGAAATATCTACACTGCTACCTGTATAAACATGGAAATATCAGCCCCGCTATCTGTATGAACATGGAAATATCTACACCGCCATCTGCATGAACATGGAAAAATCTTCACCGCCATCTGTATGAAGATGGATATATCTACACAGCCATCTGTATGAGCATGGAAATATCTTCACCGCCATCTGTATGAACATGGATATGTCTACACAGCCGTCTGGATGAACATGGAAATATCTACACCGCTATCTGTTTGAACATGGAAATATCTACACCGCTATCTGCATGAAAATGGAAATATCTACAAAGCTATCTGCATATACATGGAAATATTTACACAGCTATCTCTTTGCACATGGAAATAACTACACCGCTATCTCTATAAACATGGAAATATCTACACCACCATCTGTATGAACATGGAAATATCTGCACTGCCATCTGTATGAACATATAAATATCTACACCGCCATCTGTATTAAGAAGGAGATATCTACACCGCTGTCTGTATAAACATGGAAATATCTACACCGCTATCTGTATGAACATGGAAATATCTACACCGCTACCTGTATAAACACGGAAATATGTACAGCGCTACCTGTATAAACATGGAAGTATCAGCAGCGCTATCTGTATGAACATGGAAATAGCTACACAGCCATCTGGATGAACATGGAAATATCTACACCGCTATCTGTATGAACATGGATATATCTACACAGCCATCTGGATGAACATGGAAATATCTACACCGCTATCTGTATGAACATGGAAATACATACTCCGCTATCTGTATGAACATGGAAATATCTACACCGCTATCTGCATGAACATGGAAACATCTACACTGCTATCCTTGTAAACATGCATACATCTTCACCGCTATCTGTATAAACATGGAAATATCTACACCGCTATCTGTATGAACATGGAAATAGCTACACCGCTATCTGTATGAACATGGAAATATCTACACCACTATCTGTATGAACATTGAAATATCTACACCGCTATCTGAATGAACATGGATATATCTACACAGCCATCTGGATGAACATGGAAATATCTACACCGCTATCTGTATGAACATGGAAATATCTACACCACTATCTGTATGAACATGGAAATATCTACACCGATATCTGTTTGAACAGGGAAATATATACACCGCTATCTGCATGAAAATGGAAATATGTACACAGCTATCTGCATATACATGGAAATATCTATACAGCTATCTCTTTACACATGGAAATAACTACACTGCTATCTGTATGAACATGGAAATATCTACACCGCCATCTGTATGAACATGGAAATATCTACACCACTATCTGTATAAACATGGAAATATCTACACTGCTATCTGTATAAACATGGAAATATCTACACCGCTATCTGTATAAACATGGAAATATCTACACCGCTACCTGTATAAACATGGAAATATCAGCACCGCTATCGCTATGAACATGGAAATATCTACACCGCTATCTGTATGAACATGGAAATATCTACACCGCTATCTGTATGAACATGGAAATATCTTCACTGCCATCTGTATGAACATGGATATATCTACACAGCCATCTGGATGAACATGGAAATATCTACACCGCTATCTGTATGAACATGGAAATATCTACACTGCTATCCTTGTAAACATGCATACATCTTCACCGCTATCTGTATAAACATGGAAATATCTACACCGCTCTCTGTATGAACATGGAAATATCTAACCCGCTATCTGTATGAACATGGAAATATCTACACCGCTATCTGTATGAACATGGAAATATCTTCAACGCCATCTGTATGAAAATGGATATGTCTACACAGCCATCTGGATGAACATGGAAATATCCACACCGCTATCTGTATGAACATGGAAATATCTACACCGCTATCTGTGTAAACATGCATACATCTTCACCGCTATCTGTATAAACATGGAAATACCTACACCGCTATCTGTATGATCATGGCAGTAAGTACACTGCTATCTATTTGAACATGGAAATATCTACACCGCTATCGGCATGAAAATGGAAATATCTACACAGATATCTGCATATACATGGAAATATCTACACAGCTATCTCTTTACACATGGAAATATCTACACCGCTTTCTCTGTAAACATGGAAATATCTACACCGCTATCTGTATAAACATGGAAATAGCTACACAGCCATCTGTATGAACATGGAAATATCTTCACCGCCATCTGTATGAACATGGATATGTCTACACAGCCGTCTGGATGAACATGGAAATATCTACACCGCTATCTGTATGAACATGAAAATATCTACACCGCTATCTGTGTAAACATGCATTCATCTTCCCCGCTATCTGTAAAAACATGGAAATATCCACACCGCTATCTGTATGAACATGGAAATATCTACACCGCTATGTTTGAAAATGGAAATATCTACACCGCTATTTGCATGAAAATGGAAATATCTACAAAGCTATCTGCATATACATGCAAATATTTACACAGCTATCTCTTTGCACATGGAAATAACTACACCGCTATCTCTATAAACATGGAAATATCTACACCACCATCTGTATGAACATGGACATATCTGCACTGCCATCTGTATGAACATATAAATATCTACACTGCCATCTGTATTAAGAAGTAGATATCTACACCGCTATCTGTATAAACATGGAAATATCTACACCGCTATCTGTATGAACAAGGAAATATCTACACCGCTACCTGTATGAACACGGAAATATGTACACCGCTACCTGCATAAACGTGGAAGTATCAGCAGCGCTATCGGTATGAACATGGAAATATCTACACGGCTATCTGTATGAACATGGAAATAGCTACACAGCCATCTGGAGGAACATGGAAATATCTACACCGCTATCTGTATGAACATGGAAATACATACACCGCTATCTGTATGAACATGGAAATATCTACACCGCTATCTGTATGAACATGGAAATATCTACACCGCTATCTGTATGAACATGGAAATATCTTCACCGCCGTCTGTATGAACATGGATATATCTACACAGCCATCTGGATGAACATGGAAATATCTGCACCGCTATCTGTATGAACATGGAAATATCTACACCGATATCTGTATGAACATGGATATATCTACACAGCCATCTGGATGAACATGGAAATATCTACACCGCTATCTGTGTAAACATGCATACATCTTCACTGCTATCTGTATAAACATGGAAATATCTACACTGCTTTCCTTATGAACATGGAAATATCTACTCCACTAACTGTTTGAACAGGGAAATATATACACCGATATCTGCATGAAAATGGAATTGTCTGCACAGCTATCTGCATATACAAGGAAATATCTACACAGCTATCTCTTTACACATGGAAATAACTACACCGCTATCTGTATGAACATGGAAATATCTACTCCGCCATCTGTATGAACATGGATATATATGCACCGCCATCTGAATGAACATATAAATATCTACACCGCCATCTGTATTAAGATGGAGATATCTACACCGCTATCTGTATAAACTTGGAAAAATCTACACCGCTATCTGTATAAGCATGGAAATATCTACACGGCTACCTGTATAAACATGGAAATATCAGAACCGCTATCTGTATGCACATATAAATTGCTACACCGCCATCTGTATTAAGGTGGAGGTATCTACACCGCTATCTGTATAAACTTGGAAAAATCTACACCGCTATCTGTATAAGCATGGAAATATCTACACGGCTACCTGTATAAACATGGAAATATCAGAACCGCTATCTGTATGCACATATAAATATCTACACCGCCATCTGTATTAAGATGGAGATATCTTCACCGCTATCTGTATAAACCTGGAAATATCTACGCCGCTATCTGTATAAACATGGACATATCTACACCGCTATCTGTATAAACATGGAAATATCTACACCGCTACCTGTATAAACATGGAAATATCAGCACCGCTATCAGTATGAACATGGAAGTATCTACACCGCCATCTGTATGAACATGGAAATATCTTCACCGCCATGTGTATGAACATGGAAATATCTGCACCGCCATCTGTATGAACACATAAATATCTACACCGCCATCTGTATTAAGATGGAGATATCTACACCGCTATCTGTATAAACATGGAAATATCTACACCGCTATGTGTATAAACATGGAAATATCTACACCGCTATCTGTATAAACATGGAAATATCTACACTACTACCTGTATAAACATGGAAATATCAGCACCGCTATCTGCATGAACATAGAAATATCTACACCGCCATCTGTATGAACATGGAAAAATCTTCACCGCCATCTGTATGAACATGGATATATCTACACAGCCATCTGTATGAACATGGAAATACCTTCACCGCCATCTGTATGAACATGGATATTTCTACACAGCCGTCTGGATGAACATGGAAATATCTACACCGCTATCTGTATGAACATGGAAATATCTACACCGCAATCTGTGTAAACATGCATACATCTTCACCGCTATCTGTATAAACATGGAAATATCCACACCGCTATCTGTATGAACATGGAAATATCTACACCGCTATCTGTTTGAACTTGGAAATATCTACACCGCTATTTGCATGAAAATGGAAATATCTACACAGCTATCTGCATTTACATGGAAATATCAACACAGCTATCTCTTTGCACATGGAAATAAATACACCGCTATCTCTATAAACATGGAAATCTCTACACCACCATCTGTATGAACATGGAAATATCTGCACCGCCATCTGTATGAACATATAAATATCTACACCGCCATCTGTATTAAGAAGGAGATATCTACACCGATATCTGTATAAACATGGAAATATCTACACCGCTATCTGTATGAACATGGAAATATCTACACCGCTACCTATATAAACACGGAAATATGTACACCGCTACCTGTACAAACATGGAAGTATCAGCACCGCTATCGGTATGAACATGGCAATATCTACACGGCTATCTGTATGAACATGGAAATATCTACACCGCTATCTGTATGAACATGGAAATATCTACACCACTATCTGTATAAACATGGAAATAGCTACACAGCCATCTGGATGAACATGGAAATATCTACACCGCTATCTGAATGAACATGGATATATCTACACAGCCATCTGGATGAACATGGAAATATCTACACCGCTATGTGTAGGAACATGGAAATATCTACACCGCCATCTGTATGAACATGGAAGTATCTTCACCGCCATCTGTATGAACATGGATATATCTACACAGCCATCTGGATGAACATGGAAATATCTGCACCGCTATCTGTATGAACATGGAAATATCTACACCGCTATCTGTATGAACATGGATATATCTACACTGCCATCTGGATGAACATGGAAATATCTACACCGCTATCTGTGTAAACATGCATTCATCTTCACCGCTATCTGTATAAACATGGAAATATCTACACTGCTATCTTTATGATCATGGAAATATCTACACCGCTAACTGTTTGAACAGGGAAATATATACACCGCTATATGCATGAAAATGGAAATGTCTACACAGCTATCTGCATATACATGGAAATATCTACACAGCTATCTCTTTACACATGGAAATAACTACACCGCTATCTGTATGAACATGGAAATATCTACACCGCCATCTGTATGAACATGGAAATATCTGCACCGCCATCTGAATGAACATATAAATATCTACACCGCCATCTGTATTAAGATGGAGATATCTACACCGCTATCTGTATAAACATGGAAATATCTACACCGCTATGTGTATAAACATGGAAATATCTACAACGCTATCTGTATAAACATGGAAATATCTACACAGCTACCTGTATAAACATGGAAATATCAGCACCGCTATCAGTATGAACATGGAAGTATCTACACCGCCATCTGTATGAACATGGAAATATCTTCACCGCCATCTGTATGAACATGGAAATATCTGCACCGCCATCTGTATGAACATATAAATATCTAAACCGCCATCTGTATTAAGATGGAGATATCTACACCGCTATCTGTATAAACTTGGAAATATCTACACCGCTATGTGTATAAACATGGAAATATCTACACCGCTATCTGTATAAACATGGAAATATCTACACTGCTACCTGTATAAACATGGAAATATCAGCCCCGCTATCTGTATGAACATGGAAATATCTACACCGCCATCTGCATGAACATGGAAAAATCTTCACCGCCATCTGTATGAACATGGATATACCTACACAGCCATCTGTATGAACATGGAAATATCTTCACCGTCATCTGTATGAACATGGATATGTCTACACAGCCGTCTGGATGAACATGGAAATATCTACACCGCTATCTGTTTGAACATGGAAATATCTACACCGCTATCTGCATGAAAATGGAAATATCTACAAAGCTATCTGCATATACATGGAAATATTTACACAGCTATCTCTTTGCACATGGAAATAACTACACCGCTATCTCTATAAACATGGAAATATCTACACCACCATCTGTATGAACATGGAAATATCTGCACTGCCATCTGTATGAACATATAAATATCTACACCGCCATCTGTATTAAGAAGGAGATATCTACACCGCTATCTGTATAAACATGGAAATATCTACACCGCTATCTGTATGAACATGGAAATATCTAGACTGCTACCTGTATAAACACGGAAATATGTACAGCGCTACCTGTATAAACATGGAAGTATCAGCAACGCTATCTGTATGAACATGGAAATAGCTACACAGCCATCTGGATGAACATGGAAATATCTACACCGCTATCTGTATGAACATGGATATATCTACACAGCCATCTGGATGAACATGGAAATATCTACACCGCTATCTGTATGAACATGGAAATACATACTCCGCTATCTGTATGAACATGGAAATATCTACACCGCTATCTGTATGAACATGGAAATAGCTACACCGCTATCTGTATGAACATGGAAATATCTACACCACTATCTGTATGAACATGGAAATATCTACACCGCTATCTGAATGAACATGGATATATCTACACAGCCATCTGGATGAACATGGAAATATCTACACCGCTATCTGTATGAACATGGAAATATCTACACCACTATCTGTATGAACATGGAAATATCTACACCGCTATCTGTTTGAACAGGGAAATATATACACCGCTATCTGCATGAAAATGGAAATATCTACACAGCTATCTGCATATACATGGAAATATCTATACAGCTATCTCTTTACACATGGAAATAACTACACCGCTATCTGTATGAACATGGAAATATCTACACCGCCATCTGTATGAACATGGAAATATCTACACCGCTATCTGTATAAACATGGAAATATCTACACTGCTATCTGTATAAACATGGAAATATCTACACCGCTATCTGTATAAACATGGAAATATCTACACCGCTACCTGTATAAACATGGAAATATCAGCACCGCTATCGCTATGAACACGGAAATATCTACACCGCTATCTGTATGAACATGGAAATATCTACACCGCTATCTGTATGAACATGGAAATATCTTCACTGCCATCTGTATGAACATGGATATATCTACACAGCCATCTGGATGAACATGGAAATATCTACACCGCTATCTGTATGAACATGGAAATACCTACACTGCTATCCTTGTAAACATGCATACATCTTCACCGCTATCTGTATAAACATGGAAATATCTACACCGCTATCTGTATGAACATGGAAATATCTAACCCGCTATCTGTATGAACATGGAAATATCTACACCGCTATCTGTATGAACATGGAAATATCTTCAAAGCCATCTGTATGAAAATTGATATGTCTACACAGCCATCAGTATGAACATGGAAATATCTACACCGCTATCTGTGTAAACATGCATACATCTTCACCGCTATCTGTATAAACATGGAAATACCTACACCGCTATCTGTATGATCATGGCAATATGTACACTGCTATCTATTTGAACATGGAAATATCTACACCACTATCTGCATGAAAATGGAAATATCTACACAGATATCTGCATATACATGGAAATATCTACACAGCTATATCTTTACACACGGAAATATCTACACCGCTTTCTCTATAAACATGGAAAAATCTTCACCGCCATCTGTATGAACATGGATATATCTACACAGCCATCTGTATGAACATGGAAATACCTTCACCGCCATCTGTATGAACATGGATATTTCTACACAGCCGTCTGGATGAACATGGAAATATCTACACCGCTATCTGTATGAACATGGAAATATCTACACCGCAATCTGTGTAAACATGCATACATCTTCACCGCTATCTGTATAAACATGGAAATATCCACACCGCTATCTGTATGAACATGGAAATATCTACACTGCTATGTTTGAAAATGGAAATATCTACACCGCTATCTGCATGAAAATGGAAATATCTACAAAGCTATCTGCATATACATGCAAATATTTACACAGCTATCTCTTTGCACATGGAAATAACTACACCGCTATCTCTATAAACATGGAAATATCTACACCACCATCTGTATGAACATGGACATATCTGCACTGCCATCTGTATGAACATATAAATATCTACACTGCCATCTGTATTAAGAAGTAGATATCTACACCGCTATCTGTATAAACATGGAAATATCTACACCGCTATCTGTATGAACAAGGAAATATCTACACCGCTACCTGTATGAACACGGAAATATGTACACCACTACCTGCATAAACGTGGAAGTATCAGCAGCGCTATCGGTATGAACATGGAAATATCTACACGGCTATCTGTATGAACATGGAAATATCTACACCGCTATGTGTATGAACATGGAAATATCTACACCACTATCTGTATGAACATGGAAATAGCTACACAGCCATCTGGAGGAACATGGAAATATCTACACCGCTATCTGTATGAACATGGAAATACATACACCGCTATCTGTATGAACATGGAAATATCTACACCGCTATCTGTATGAACATGGAAATATCTACACCGCTATCTGTATGAACATGGAAATATCTTCACCGCCGTCTGTATGAACATGGATATATCTACACAGCCATCTGGATGAACATGGAAATATCTGCACCGCTATCTGTATGAACATGGAAATATCTACACCGTTATCTGTATGAACATGGATATATCTACACAGCCATCTGGATGAACATGGAAATATCTACACCGCTATCTGTGTAAACATGCATACATCTTCACCGCTATCTGTATAAACATGGAAATATCTACACTGCTATCTTTATGAACATGGAAATATCTACTCCACTAACTGTTTCAACGGGGAAATATATACACCGCTATCTGCATGAAAATGGAATTGTCTGCACAGCTATCTGCATATACATGGAAATATCTACACAGCTATCTCTTTACACATGGAAATAACTACACCGCTATCTGTATGAACATGGAAATATCTACTCCGCCATCTGTATGAACATGGATATATATGCACCGCCATCTGAATGAACATATAAATATCTACACCGCCATCTGTATTAAGATGGAGATATCTACACCGCTATCTGTATAAACTTGGAAAAATCTACACCGCTATCTGTATAAGCATGGAAATATCTACACGGCTACCTGTATAAACATGGAAATATCAGAATCGCTATCTGTATGCACATATAAATTGCTACACCGCCATCTGTATTAAGATGGAGATATCTACACCGCTATCTGTATAAACTTGGAAAAATCTACACCGCTATCTGTATAAGCATGGAAATATCTACACGGCTACCTGTATAAACATGGAAATATCAGAACCGCTATCTGTATGCACATATAAATATCTACACCGCCATCTGTATTAAGATGGAGATATCTTCACCGCTATTTGTATAAACCTGGAAATATCTACGCCGCTATCTGTATAAACATGGACATATCTACACCGCTATCTGTATAAACATGGAAATATCTACACCGCTACCTGTATAAACATGGAAATATCAGCACCGCTATCAGTATGAACATGGAAGTATCTACACCGCCATCTGTATGAACATGGAAATATCTTCACCTCCATCTGTATGAACATGGAAATATCTGCACCGCCATCTGTATGAACACATAAATATCTACACCGCCATCTGTATTAAGATGGAGATATCTACACCGCTATCTGTATAAACATGGAAATATCTACACCGCTATGTGTATAAACATGGAAATATCTACACCGCTATCTGTATAAACATGGAAATATCTACACTACTACCTGTATAAACATTGAAATATCAGCACCGCTATCTGCATGAACATAGAAATATCTACACCGCCATCTGTATGAACATGGAAAAATCTTCACCGCCATCTGTATGAACATGGATATATCTACACAGCCATCTGTATGAACATGGAAATACCTTCACCGCCATCTGTATGAACATGGATATTTCTACACAGCCGTCTGGATGAACATGGAAATATCTACACCGCTATCTGTATGAACATGGAAATATCTACACCGCAATCTGAGTAAACATGCATACATCTTCACCGCTATCTGTATAAACATGGAAATATCCACACCGCTATCTGTATGAACATGGAAATATCTACACCGCTATCTGTTTGAACTTGGAAATATCTACACCGCTATTTGCATGAAAATGGAAATATCTACACAGCTATCTGCATTTACATGGAGATATCAACACAGCTATCTCTTTGCACATGGAAATAACTACACCGCTATCTCTATAAACATGGAAATATCTACACCACCATCTGTATGAACATGGAAATATCTGCACCGCCATCTGTATGAACATATAAATATCTACACCGCCATCTGTATTAAGAAGGAGATATCTACACCGCTATCTGTATAAACATGGAAATATCTACACCGCTATCTGTATGAAAATGGAAATATCTACACCGCTACCTATATAAACACGGAAATATGTACACCGCTACCTGTATAAACATGGAAGTATCAGCACCGCTATCGGTATGAACATGGCAATATCTACACGGCTATCTGTATGAACATGGAAATATCTACACCGCTATCTGTATGAACATGGAAATATCTACACCACTATCTGTATAAACATGGAAATAGCTACACAGCCATCTGGATGAACATGGAAATATCTACACCGCTACCTGTATAAACATGGAAATATCAGCACCGCTATCAGTATGAACATGGAAGTATCTACACCGCCATCTGTATGAACATGGAAATATCTTCACCGCCATCTGTATGAACATGGAAATATCTGCACCGCCATCTGTATGAACATATAAATATCTACACCGCCATCTGTATTAAGATGGAGATATCTACACCGCTATCTGTATAAACTTGGAAATATCTACACCGCTATGTGTATAAACATGGAAATATCTACACCGCTATCTGTATAAACATGGAAATATCTACACTGCTACCTGTATAAACATGGAAATATCAGCCCCGCTATCTGTATGAACATGGAAATATCTACACCGCCATCTGCATGAACATGGAAAAATCTTCACCGCCTTCTGTATGAACATGGATATATCTACACAGCCATCTGTATGAACATGGAAATATCTTCACCGCCATCTGTATGAACATGGATATGTCTACACAGCCGTCTGGATGAACATGGAAATATCTACACCGCTATCTGTTTGAACATGGAAATATCTACACCGCTATCTGCATGAAAATGGAAATATCTACAAAGCTATCTGCATATACATGGAAATATTTACACAGCTATCTCTTTGCACATGGAAATAACTACACCGCTATCTCTATAAACATGGAAATATCTACACCACCATCTGTATGAAAATGGAAATATCTGCACTGCCATCTGTATGAACATATAAATATCTACACCGCCATCTGTATTAAGAAGGAGATATCTACACCGCTATCTGTATAAACATGGAAATATCTACACCGCTATCTGTATGAACATGGAAATATCTACACCGCTACCTGTATAAACACGGAAATATGTACAGCGCTACCTGTATAAACATGGAAGTATCAGCAGCGCTATCTGTATGAACATGGAAATAGCTACACAGCCATCTGGATGAACATGGAAATATCTACACCGCTATCTGTATGAACATGGATATATCTACACAGCCATCTGGATGAACATGGAAATATCTACACCGCTATCTGTATGAACATGGAAATACATACTCCGCTATCTGTATGAACATGGAAATATCTACACCGCTATCTGCATGAACATGGAAACATCTACACTGCTATCCTTGTAAACATGCATACATCTTCACCGCTATCTGTATAAACATGGAAATATCTACACCGCTATCTGTATGAACATGGAAATAGCTACACCGCTATCTGTATGAACATGGAAATATCTACACCACTATCTGTATGAACATGGAAATATCTACACCGCTATCTGAAAGAACATGGATATATCTACACAGCCATCTGGATGAACATGGAAATATCTACACCGCTATCTGTATGAACATGGAAATATCTACACCACTATCTCTATGAACATGGAAATATCTACACCGCTATCTGTTTGAACAGGGAAATATATACACCGCTATCTGCAAGAAAATGGAAATATCTACACAGCTATCTGCATATACATGGAAATATCTATACAGCTATCTCTTTACACATGGAAATAACTACACCGCTATCTGTATGAACATGGAAATATCTACACCGCCATCTGTATGAACATGGAAATATCTACACCGCTATCTGTATAAACATGGAAATATCTACACTGCTATCTGTATAAACATGGAAATATCTACACCGCTATCTGTATAAACATGGAAATATCTACACCGCTACCTGTATAAACATGGAAATATCAGCACCGCTATCGCTATGAACATGGAAATATCTACACTGCTATCTGTATAAACATGGAAATATCTACACCGCTATCTGTATGAACATGGAAATATCTTCACTGCCATCTGTATGAACATGGATATATCTACACAGCCATCTGGATGAACATGGAAATATCTACACCGCTATCTGTATGAACATGGAAATATCTACACTGCTATCCTTGTAAACATGCATACATCTTCACCGCTATCTGTATAAACATGGAAATATCTACACCGCTCTCTGTATGAACATGGAAATATCTAACCCGCTATCTGTATGAACATGGAAATATCTACACCGCTATCTGTATGAACATGGAAATATCTTCAACGCCATCTGTATGAAAATGGATATGTCTACACAGCCATCTGGATGAACATGGAAATATCCACACCGCTATCTGTATGAACATGGAAATATCTACACCGCTATCTGTGTAAACATGCATACATCATCACCGCTATCTGTATAAACATGGAAATACCTACACCGCTATCTGTATGATCATGGCAATAAGTACACTGCTATCTATTTGAACATGGAAATATCTACACCGCTATCGGCATGAAAATGGAAATATCTACACAGATATCTGCATATACATGGGAATATCTACACAGCAATCTCTTTACACATGGAAATATCTACACCGCTTTCTCTATAAACATGGAAATACCTACACCACTATCTGTATAAACATGGAAATAGCTACACAGCCATCTGTATGAACATGGAAATATCTTCACCGCCATCTGTATGAACATGGATATGTCTACACAGCCGTCTGGATGAACATGGAAATATCTACACCGCTATCTGTATGAACATGAAAATATCTACACCGCTATCTGTGTAAACATGCATTCATCTTCCCCGCTATCTGTAAAAACATGGAAATATCCACACCGCTATCTGTATGAACATGGAAATATCTACACCGCTATGTTTGAAAATGGAAATATCTACACCGCTATCTGCATGAAAATGGAAATATCTACAAAGCTATCTGCATATACATGCAAATATTTACACAGCTATCTCTTTGCACATGGAAATAACTACACCGCTATCTCTATAAACATGGAAATATCTACACCACCATCTGTATGAACATGGACATATCTGCAATGCCATCTGTATGAACATATAAATATCTACACTGCCATCTGTATTAAGAAGTAGATATCTACACCGCTATCTGTATAAACATGGAAATATCTACACTGCTATCTGTATGAACAAGGAAATATCTACACCGCTACCTGTATGAACACGGAAATATGTACACCGCTACCTGCATAAACGTGGAAGTATCAGCAGCGCTATCGGTATGAACATGGAAATATCTACACGGCTATCTGTATGAACATGGAAATATCTACACCGCTATCTGTATGAACATGGAAATATCTACACCACTATCTGTATGAACATGGAAATAGCTACACAGCCATCTGGAGGAACATGGAAATATCTACACCGCTATCTGTATGAACATGTAAATACATACACCGCTATCTGTATGAACATGGAAATATCTACACCGCTATCTGTATGAACATGGAAATATCTACACCGCTATCTGTATGAACATGGAAATATCTTCACCGCCGTCTGTATGAACATGGATATATCTACACAGCCATCTGGATGAACATGGAAATATCTGCACCGCTATCTGTATGAACATGGAAATATCTACACCGCTATCTGTATGAACATGGATATATCTACACAGCCATCTGGATGAACATGGAAATATCTACACCGCTATCTGTGTAAACATGCATACATCTTCACCGCTATCTGTATAAACATGGAAATATCTACACTGCTATCTTTATGAACATGGAAATATCTACTCCACTAACTGTTTGAACAGGGAAATATATACACCGCTATCTGCATGAAAATGGAATTGTCTGCACAGCTATCTGCATATACATGGAAATATCTACACAGCTATCTCTTTACACATGGAAATAACTACACCGCTATCTGTATGAACATGGAAATATCTACTCCGCCATCTGTATGAACATGGATATATATGCACCGTCATCTGAATGAACATATAAATATCTACACCGCCATCTGTATTAAGATGGAGATATCTACACCGCTATCTGTATGAACATGGAAATATCTACACAGCCATCAGGATGAACATGGAAATATCTACACCGCTATCTGTATGAACATGGAAATACATACACCGCTATCTGTATGAACATGGAAATATCTACACCACTATCTGTATGAACATGGAAATATCTACACTGCTATCTGTATGAACATGGAAATATCTTCACCGCCATCTGTATGAACATGGATATATCTACACAGCCATGTGGATGAACATGGAAATATCTACACCGCTATCTGTGTAAACATGCATACATCTTCACCGCTATCTGTATAAACATGGAAATATCTACACCGCTATCTTTATGTACATGGAAATATCTACACCGCTAACTGTTTGAACAGGGAAATACACACACCGCTATCTGCATGAAAACGGAAATATCCACACAGCTATCTGCTTACACACGGAAATATCTACACAGCTATCTCTTTACACATGGAAATAACTACACCGCTATCTGTATGAACATGGAAATATCTACACCGCCATCTGTATGAACATGGAAATATCTGCACAGACATCTGTATGAACATTTAAATATCTACACCGCCATCTGTATTAAGATGGAGATATCTACAACACTATCTGCATAAACATGGAAATATCTACACCGCTATCTGTATAAACATGGAAATATCTACACCGCTATGAGTATAAACATGGAAATATCTACACTGCTATCTGTATAAACATGGAAATATCTACACCGCTACCTGTTTAAACATGGAAATATCAGCACAGCTATCAGTAAGAACATGGAAGTTTCTACACCGCCATCTGTATGAACATGGAAATATCTTCACCGCCATCCGTATGAACATGGAAATATCTGCACCGCCATCTGTATGAACATATAAATATCTACACCTCCATCTGTATTAAGATGGAGATATCTACACCGCTATCTGTATAAACATGGAAATATCTACACCGCTATGTGTATAAACATGGAAATATCTACACCGCTCCCTTTATCAACATGGAAGTATCAGCACAGCTATTGGTATGAACATCGCAATATCTACACGGCTATCTGTATGAACATGGAAATATCTACACCGCTATCTGTATGAACATGGAAATGTCTTCACCGCCATCTGTATGAACATGGATATATCTACACAGCCTTCTGAATGAACATGGAAATATCTACACCGCTATCTGTATGAACGTGGAAATATCTACACAGCCATCTGGATGAACATGGAAATATCTTCACCGCTATCAGTATGAACTTGGAAATACATACACCGCTATCTGTATGAACATGGAAATATCTACTCCGCTATCTGTGTGAACATGGAAATATCTACACCGCCATCTGTATGAACATGGAAATATCTACACCGCTATATGTATGAACTTGGAAATATCTTCACCGCCATCTGTATGAACATGGATATATGTACACAGCCATCTGGATGAACGTGGAAATATCTACACCGCTATCTGTGTAAACATGCATACAACTTCACCGCTATCTGTATAAACATGGAAATATCTACACCGCTATCTTTATGAACATGGAAATATCTACACCGCAAACTGAACAGGGAAATATATACACCGCTATCTGCATGAAAACGGAAATATCGACACAGCTATCTGCTTATACATGGAAATATCTACACAGCTATCTCTTTACACATGGAAATAACTACACCGCTATCTCTATAAACATGGAAATATCTACACCACTACCTGTATAAACATTTAAATATCAGCCCCGCTATCTGTATGAACATGGAAATAGATACACCGCTATCTGTATGAACATGGAAATATCTTCACAGCCATACGTATGAACATGGAAATATCTGCACCGCAATCTGTATGAACATATCAATATCTTCACCGCCATCTGTATTAAGATGGAGATATCTACACCGCTATCTGTATAAACATGGAAATATCTACACCGCTATCTGTATGAACATGGAAATATCTACACCGCTATCTGCATGAAAATGGAAATATCTACACAACTATCTGCATATAAATGGAAATATCTACACAGCTATCTCTTTGCTCATGGAAATAACTACACCGCTATCTCTATAAACATGGAAATATATACACCGCTATCTGTATTAAGAAGGAGATATCTACACCGCTATCTGTATAAACATGGAAATAACTTCACCGCTATCTGTATGAAGATGGAAATATCTACACCGCTATCTGTAGAAACACGGAAATATGTACACCTCTACCTGTATAAACATGGAAGAATCAGCACCGCTATCAGTATGAACATGGCAATATCTACACGGCTATCTGTATGAACATGGAAACATCTACACCGCTATCTGTATAAACATGGAAATATCTACACCGCTATCTTTATGAACATGGAAATATCTACACCGCAAACTGAACAGGGAAATATATACACCGCTATCTGCATGAAAACGGAAATATCCACACAGCTATCTGCTTATACATGGAAATATCTACACAGCTATCTCTTTACACATGGAAATAACTACACCGCTATCTGTATGAACATGGAAATAGATACACCGCCATCAGTATGAACATGGAAATATCTGCACCGCCATCTGAATCAACATATAAATATCTACACCGCCATCTGTATTAAGATGGAGATATCTACACCGATATCTGTATAAACATGGAAATATGTACACAGCCATCAGGATGAACATGGAAATATCTACACCGCTATCTGTATGAACATGGAAATACATACACCGCTATCTGTATGAACATGGAAATAACTACACCGCTATCTGTACGAACATGGAAATATCTACACTGCTATATGTATGAACATGGAAATATCTTCACCGAAATCTGTATGAACATGGATATATCTACACAGCCATGTAGATGAACATGGAAGTATCTACACCGCTATCTGTGTAAACATGCATAGATCTTCACCGCTATCTGTATAAACATGGAAATATCTACACCGCTATCTTTATGAACATGGAAATATCTACACCGCTAACTGTTTGAACAGGGAAATATATACACCGCTATCTGCATGAAAATGGAAATATCTACACCACTATCTGTATGAACATGGAAATACATACACCACTATCTGTATGAACTTGGAAATATCTACACCGCTATCTGTATGAACATGGAAATATCTGCACCGCTATCTGTATGAACATGGAAATATCTACACCACTATCTGTATGAACATGGATATATCTACACTGCTATCTGTATGAACAGGGAAGTATATACACCGCTATCTGCTTGAAAATGGAAATATCTACACAGCTATCTGCATATACATGGGAATATCCACACAGCTATCTCTTTACACATGGAAATAACTACACCGCTATCTGTATGAACATGGAAATATCTACACCGCCATCTGTATGAACATGGAAATATCTGCACCGCCATCTGAATGAACATATAAATATCTACACCGCCATCTGTATTAAGATGGAGATATCTACACCGCTATCTGTATAAACACGGAAATATCTACACCGCTATGTGTATAAACATGGTAATATCTACACCACTATCTGTATGAACATGGAAATACATACACCACTATCTGTATGAACATGGAAATATCTACACCGCTATCTGCATGAACATGGAAATATCTGCACCGCTATCTGTATGAACATGGAAATATCTACACCACTATCTGTATGAACATGGATATATCTACACCGCTATCTGTATGAATATGGAAATATCTTCACCGCCATCTGTATGAACATGGATATATCTACACAGCCATCTGGATGAATATGGAAATATCTACACCGCTATCTGTAGGAACATGGAAATAGCTACACCGCTATCTGTATAAACATGGAAATATCTACACCGCTATCTGTATGAACATGGAAATATCTTCACTGCCATCTGTATGAACATGGATAAATCTACACAGCCATGTGGATGAACATGGAAATATCTACACCGCTATTTGTATGAACATGGAAATATCTACACTGCTATCCTTGTAAACATGCATACATCTTCACCGCTATCTGTATAAACATGGAAATATCTACACCGCTCTCTGTATGAACATGGAAATATCTAACCCGCTATCTGTATGAACATGGAAATATCTACACCGCTATCTGTATGAACATGGAAATATCTTCAACGCCATCTGTATGAAAATGGATATGTCTACACAGCCATCTGGATGAACATGGAAATATCCACACCGCTATCTGTATGAACATGGAAATATCTACACCGCTATCTGTGTAAACATGCATACATCTTCACCGCTATCTGTATAAACATGGAAATACCTACACCGCTATCTGTATGATCATGGCAATAAGTACACTGCTATCTATTTGAACATGGAAATATCTACACCGCTATCGGCATGAAAATGGAAATATCTACACAGATATCTGCATATAAATGGAAATATCTACACAGCTATCTCTTTACACATGGAAATATCTACACCGCTTTCTCTATAAACATGGAAATACCTACACCACTATCTGTATAAACATGGAAATAGCTACACAGCCATCTGTATGAACATGGAAATATCTTCACCGCCATCTGTATGAACATGGATATGTCTACACAGCCGTCTGGATGAACATGGAAATATCTACACCGCTATCTGTATGAACATGAAAATATCTACACCGCTATCTGTGTGAACATGCATTCATCTTCCCCGCTATCTGTAAAAACATGGAAATATCCACACCGCTATCTGTATGAACATGGAAATATCTACACCGCTATGTTTGAAAATGGAAATATCTACACCGCTATCTGCATGAAAATGGAAATATCTACAAAGCTATCTGCATCTACATGCAAATATTTACACAGCTATCTCTTTGCACATGGAAATAACTACACCGCTATCTCTATAAACATGGAAATATCTACACCACCATCTGTATGAACATGGACATATCTGCACTGCCATCTGTATGAACATATAAATATCTACACTGCCATCTGTATTAAGAAGTAGATATCTACACCGCTATCTGTATAAACATGGAAATATCTACACTGCCATCTGTATGAACAAGGAAATATCTACACCGCTACCTGTATGAACACGGAAATATGTACACCGCTACCTGAATAAACATGGAAGTATCAGCAGCGCTATCGGTATGAACATGGAAATATCTACACGGCTATCTGTATGAACATGGAAATATCTACACCGCTATCTGTATGAACATGGAAATATCTACACCACTATCTGTATGAACATGGAAATAGCTACACAGCCATCTGGAGGAACATGGAAATATCTACACCGCTATCTGTATGAACGTGGAAATACATACACCGCTATCTGTATGAACATGGAAATATCTACACCGCTATCTGTATGAACATGTAAATATCTACACCGCTATCTGTATGAACATGGAAATATCTTCACCGCCGTCTGTATGAACATGGATATATCTACACAGCCATCTGGATGAACATGGAAATATCTGCACCGCTATCTGTATGAACATGGAAATATCTACACCGCTATCTGTATGAACATGGATATATCTACACAGCCATCTGGATGAACATGGAAATATCTACACCGCTATCTGTGTAAACATGCATACATCTTCACCGCTATCTGTATAAACATGGAAATATCTACACTGCTATCTTTATGAACATGGAAATATCTACTCCACTATCTGTCTGAACAGGGAAATATATACACCGCTATCTGCATGAAAATGGAATTGTCTGCACAGCTATCTGCATATACATGGAAATATCTACACAGCTATCTCTTTACACATGGAAATAACTACACCGCTATCTGTATGAACATGGAAATATCTACTCCGCCATCTGTATGAACATGGATATATATGCACCGTCATCTGAATGAACATATAAATATCTACACCGCCATCTGTATTAAGATGGAGGTATCTACACCGCTATCTGTATGAACATGGAAATATCTACACAGCCATCAGGATGAACATGGAAATATCTACACCGCTATCTGTATGAACATGGAAATACATACACCGCTATCTGTATGAACATGGAAATATCTACACCACTATCTGTATGAACATGGAAATATCTACACCGCTATCTGTATGAACATGGAAATATCTTCACCGCCATCTGTATGAACATGGATATATCTACACAGCCATGTGGATGAACATGGAAATATCTACACCGCTATCTGTGTAAACATGCATACATCTTCACCGCTATCTGTATAAACATGGAAATATCTACACCGCTATCTTTATGTACATGGAAATATCTACACCGCTAACTGTTTGAACAGGGAAATACACACACCGCTATCTGCATGAAAACGGAAATATCCACACAGCTATCTGCTTACACACGGAAATATCTACACAGCTATCTCTTTACACATGGAAATAACTACACCGCTATCTGTATGAACATGGAAATATCTACACCGCCATCTGTATGAACATGGAAATATCTGCACAGACATCTGTATGAACATTTAAATATCTACACCGCCATCTGTATTAAGATGGAGATATCTACAACACTATCTGCATAAACATGGAAATATCTACACCGCTATCTGTATAAACATGGAAATATCTACACCGCTATGAGTATAAACATGGAAATATCTACACTGCTATCTGTATAAACATGGAAATATCTACACCGCTACCTGTTTAAACATGGAAATATCAGCACAGCTATCAGTAAGAACATGGAAGTTTCTACACCGCCATCTGTATGAACATGGAAATATCTTCACCGCCATCCATATGAACATGGAAATATCTGCACCGCCATCTGTATGAACATATAAATATCTACACCTCCATCTGTATTAAGATGGAGATATCTACACCGCTATCTGTATAAACATGGAAATATCTACACCGCTATGTGTATAAACATGGAAATATCTACACCGCTCCCTTTATCAACATGGAAGTATCAGCACAGCTATTGGTATGAACATCGCAATATCTACACGGCTATCTGTATGAACATGGAAATATCTACACCGCTATCTGTATGAACATGGAAATGTCTTCACCGCCATCTGTATGAACATGGATATATCTACACAGCCTTCTGAATGAACATGGAAATATCTACACCGCTATCTGTATGAACATGGAAATATCTACACAGCCATCTGGATGAACAGGGAAATATCTTCACCGCTATCAGTATGAACATGGAAATACATACACCGCTATCTGTATGAACATGGAAATATCTACACCGCTATCTGTGTGAACATGGAAATATCTACACCGCTATCTGTATGAACATGGAAATATCTACACCGCTATATGTATGAACTTGGAAATATCTTCACCGCCATCTGTATGAACATGGATATATCTACACAGCCATCTGGATGAACGTGGAAATATCTACACCTCTATCTGTGTAAACATGCATACAACTTCACCGCTATCTGTATAAACATGGAAATATCTACACCGCTATCTTTATGAACATGGAAATATCTACACCGCAAACTGAACAGGGAAATATATACACCGCTATCTGCATGAAAACGGAAATATCCACACAGCTATCTGCTTATACATGGAAATATCTACACAGCTATCTCTTTACACATGGAAATAACTACACAGCTATCTCTATAAACATGGAAATATCTACACCGCTACCTGTATAAATATTTAAATATCAGCCCCGCTATCTGTATGAACATGGAAATAGATACACCTCTATCTGTATGAACATGGAAATATCTTCACAGCCATACGTATGAACATGGAAATATCTGCACCGCAATCTGTATGAACATATCAATATCTTCACCGCCATCTGTATTAAGATGGAGATATCTACACCGCTATCTGTATAAACATGGAAATATCTACACCGCTATCTGTATGAACATGGAAATATCTACACCGCTATCTGCATGAAAATGGAAATATCTACACAACTATCTGCATATAAATGGAAATATCTACACAGCTATCTCTTTGCTCATGGAAATAACTACACCGCTATCTCTATAAACATGGAAATATATACACCGCTATCTGTATTAAGAAGGAGATATCTACACCGCTATCTGTATAAACATGGAAATAACTTCACCGCTATCTGTATGAAGATGGAAATATCTACACCGCTATCTGTAGAAACACGGAAATATGTACACCTCTACCTGTATAAACATGGAAGAATCAGCACCGCTATCAGTATGAACATGGCAATATCTACACGGCTATCTGTATGAACATGGAAACATCTACACCGCTATCTGTATAAACATGGAAATATCTACACCGCTATCTTTATGAACATGGAAATATCTACACCGCAAACTGAACAGGGAAATATATACACCGCTATCTGCATGAAAACGGAAATATCCACACAGCTATCTGCTTATACATGGAAATATCTACACAGCTATCTCTTTACACATGGAAATAACTACACCGCTATCTGTATGAACATGGAAATAGATACACCGCCATCTGTATGAACATGGAAATATCTGCACCGCCATCTGAATCAACATATAAATATCTACACCGCCATCTGTATTAAGATGGAGATATCTACACCGATATCTGTATAAACATGGAAATATGTACACAGCCATCAGGATGAACATGGAAATATCTACACCGCTATCTGTATGAACATGGAAATACATACACCGCTATCTGTATGAACATGGAAATAACTACACCGCTATCTGTACGAAGATGGAAATATCTACACCGCTATATGTATGAACATGGAAATATCTTCACCGAAATCTGTATGAACATGGATATATCTACACAGCCATGTAGATGAACATGGAAGTATCTACACCGCTATCTGTGTAAACATGCATAGATCTTCACCACTATCTGTATAAACATGGAAATATCTACACCGCTATCTTTATGAACATGGAAATATCTACACCGCTAACTGTTTGAACAGGGAAATATATACACCGCTATCTGCATGAAAATGGAAATATCTACACAACTATCTGTATGAACATGGAAATACATACACCACTATCTGTATGAACTTGGAAATATCTACACCGCTATCTGTATGAACATGGAAATATCTGCACCGCTATCTGTATGAACATGGAAATATCTACACCACTATCTGTATGAACATGGATATATCTACACTGCTATCTGTATGAACAGGGAAGTATATACACCGCTATCTGCTTGAAAATGGAAATATCTACACAGCTATCTGCATATACATGGGAATATCCACACAGCTATCTCTTTACACAAGGAAATAACTACACCGCTATCTGTATGAACATGGAAATATCTACACCGCCATCTGTATGAACATGGAAATATCTGCACCGCCATCTGAATGAACATATAAATATCTACACCGCCATCTGTATTAAGATGGAGATATCTACACCGCTATCTGTATAAACACGGAAATATCTACACCGCTATGTGTATAAACATGGTAATATCTACACCACTATCTGTATGAACATGGAAATACATACACCACTATCTGTAAGAACATGGAAATATCTACACCGCTATCTGCATGAACATGGAAATATCTGCACCGCTATCTGTATGAACATGGAAATATCTACACCACTATCTGTATGAACATGGATATATCTACACCGCTATCTGTATGAATATGGAAATATCTTCACCGCCATCTGTATGAACATGGATATATCTACACAGCCATCTGGATGAACATGGAAATATCTACACCGCTATCTGTAGGAACATGGAAATAGCTACACCGCTATCTGTATAAACATGGAAATATCTACACCGCTATCTGTATGAACATGGAAATATCTTCACCGCCATCTGTATGAACATGGATATATCTACACAGCCATCTGGATGAACATGGAAATATCTACGCCGCTATCTGTATGAACATGGAAATATCTACACAGCCATCTGGATGAACATGAAAATATCTACACCGCTATCTGTGTAAACATGCATACACCTTCACCGTTATCTGTATAAACATGGAAATATCTACACTGATACCTGTATAAACATGGAAATATCTACACCGCTATCTCTATGAACATGGAAATATCCACACCGCTATCTGTATGAACATGGAAATAGCTACACCGCTATCTGTATGAACATGGAAATATCTACACCACTATCTGTATGAACATGGAAATATCTACACCGCTATCTGTTTGAACAGGGAAGTATATACAACGCTATCTGCAAGAAAATGGAAATATCTACACAGCTATCTGCATATACATGGAAATATCTACACAGCTATCTCTTTGCACATGGAAATAACTACACCGCTATCTCTATAAACATGGAAATATCTACACCACCATCTGTATCAACATGGAAATATCTGCACCGCCATCTGTATGAACATATAAATATCTACACCGCCGTCTGTATTAAGAAGGAGATATCTACACCGCTATCTGTATAAACATGGAAATATCTACACCGCTATCTGTATGAACATGGAAATATCTACACCGCTACCTGTATAAACACAGAAATATGTACACCGCTACCTGTATAAACATGGAAGTATCAGCACCGCTCTCGGTATGGACATGGCAATATCTACACGGCTATCTGTATGAACATGGAAATAACTACAACGCCATCTGTATGAACATGGAAATATCTTCACCGCCATCTGTATGAACATGGATATATGTAAACAGCCATCTGGATGAACATGGAAATATCTACACCGCTATCTGTATGAACATGGAAATATCTACACCGCTATCTGCATGAACATGGAAATATGTACACAGCCAAGAGGATGAACATGGAAATATCTACACCGCTATCTGTATGAACATGGAAATACATACACCGCTATCTGTATGAACATGGAAATAACTACACCGCTATCTGTACGAACATGGAAATATCTACACCGCTATATGTATGAACATGGAAATATCTTCACCGAAATCTGTATGAACATGGATATATCTACACAGCCATGTGGATGAACATGGAAATATCTACACCGCTATCTGTGTAAACATGCATACATCTTTACCGCTATCTGTATAAACATGGAAATATCTACTCCGCTATCTTTATGAACATGGAAATATCTACACCGCTAACTGTTTGAACAGGGAAATATATACACCGCTATCTGCATGAAAATGGAAATATCTACACCACTATCTGTATGAACTTGGAAATACATACACCACTATCTGTATGAACATGGAAATATCTACACCGCTATCTGTATGAACATGGAAATATCTGCACCGCTATCTGTATGAACATGGAAATATCTACACCACTATCTGTATGAACATGGATATATCTACACCGCTATCTGTATGAACAGGGAAGTATATACACCGCTATCTGCTTGAAAATGGAAATATCTACACATCTATCTGCATATACATGGGAATATCTACACAGCTATCTCTTTACACATGGAAATAACTACACCGCTATCTCTATAAACATGGAAATATCTACACCGCTACCTGTATAAACATGGAAATATCAGCATCGCTATCTGAATGAACATGGAAATAACTACACCGCTATCTGTATGAACGTGGAAATATCTACTCCACTAACTGTATGAACATGGAAATATCTTCACCGCCATCTGTATGAACATGGATATATCTACACAGCCATCTGGATGAACATGGAAATATCTACACCGCTATCTGTATGAACATGGAAATAGCTACACCGCTATCTGTATGAACATGGAAATAGCTACACCGCTATCTGTATGAACATGGAAATATCTACACCGCTATCTGTATGAACATGGAAATATCTTCACCGCTATCTGTATGAACATGGATATATCTACACAGCCATCTGGATGAACATGGAAATATCAACACCGCTATCTGTATGAACATGGAAATATCTACACCGCTATCTGTTTTAACATGCATACGTCTTCACCGCTATCGTATAAACATGGAAATATCTACACCGCTATCTGTATGAACATGGAAATATCTACACAGCTATCTGTTTGAACATGGAAATATCTCCACCGCTATCTGCATTAAAATGGAAATATCTACACAGCTATCTGCATATACATGGAAATATCTACAAAGCTATTTCTCTACACATGGAAATATCTACACCGCAATCTATATAAACATGGAAATATCTACACCGCCATCTGTATGAACATGGAAATATCTGCACCGCCATCTGTATGAACATATAAATATCTAGACCGCCATCTGTATTAAGATGGAGATATCTACACCGCTATCTGTATAAAGATGGATATATCTACACCGCTATCTGTATAAACATGGAAATATCTACACCGCTACCTGTATAAACATGGAAATATCAGCACCTCTATCTGTATGAACATGGAAATATCTACACCGCTATCTGTATGAACATGGAAATATCTTCAGCGTCATCTGTATGAACATGGATATATCTACACAGCCATCTGGACGAACATGGAAATATCAGCACCGCTGTCTGAATGAACATGGAAATATCTACACCGCTATCTGTATGAACATGGAAATATCTACACCGCTATCTGTATGAACATGGAAATAACTTCACCGACATCTGTATGAACATGGATATATCTACACAGCCATCTGGATGAACATGGAAATATCTACACCGCTATCTGTATGAACATGGAAATATCTACACCGCTATCTGTTTAAACAGGCATACATCTTCACCGCTGTCTGTATAAACATGGATATATCTACACCGCTATCTGTATAAACATGGAAATATCTACACCGCTACCTGTATAAACATGGAAATATCAGCACCGTTATCTGTATGAACATGGAAATATCTACACAGCCATCTGGATGAAAATGGAAATAGTTACACCGCTATCTGTATGAACATGGAAATAGCTACTCCGCTATCTGTATGAACATGGAAATATCTACACCGCTATATGTAAGAACATGGAAATATCTACACCGCTATCTGTATGAACATGGAAATATCTTCACCGCCATCTGTATAAACATGAATATATCTACACAGCCATCTGGATGAACATGGAAATATCTACACCGCTATATGTATGAACATGGAATTAGCTACACCGCTATCTGTATGAACATGGAAATATCTACACCGCTATCTGTGTGAACATGGAAATATCTACAACGCTATCTGTATGAACATGGAAATATCTTCACCGCCATCTGTATGAACATGGATATATCTACACAGCCATCTGGATGAACATGGAAATATCTACACCGCTATCTGTATGAACATGGAAATATCTACAACACTATCAGTGTAAACATGCATACATCTTCACCGCTATCTGTATAAACATGGAAATATCTACACCGCTATGTGTATGACCATGAAAATATCTACACCGCTATCTGTTTGAACACGGAAATATCTACTCCGCTATCTGCATGAAAATGGAAATATCTTCAACGCCACCTGTATGAACATGGATATATCTACACAGCAATCTGGATGAACATGGAAATATCTACACCGCTATCTGTATGAACATGGAAAGATCTACACCGCTATCTGTATGAACATGGAAATATCTACACCGCTATCTGTATGAACATGGAAAGATCTACACCGCTATCTGTATGAACATATAAATATCTACACCGCCGTCTGTATTAAGAAGGAGATATCTACACCGCTATCTGTATAAACATGGAAATATCTACACCATTATCTGTATAAACATGGAAATGTCTACACCGCTACATGTATAAACATGGAAATATCAGCACCGCTATCAGTATGAACATGTAAATATCTTCACTGCTGTCTCTATGAACATGGAATTATCTACACCGATATCTGTATGAACATGGAAATATCTACACCGCTATCTGTATAAACATGGAAATATGTACACCGCTACCTGTATAAACATGGAAGTATCAGCACCGCTATCGGTATAAACATGGCAATATCTACACGGCTATCTGTATGAACATGGAAATATCTGCACCGCTATCTGTATGAACATGGAAATATCTTCACCGCCATCTCTATGAACATGGATATATCTACACAGCCATCTGGATGAACATGAAAATATCTACACCGCTATCTGTATGAACATGGAAATATCTACTCAGCTATCTGTATGAACATGGAAATATCTACACCGCTATTTGTATGAACATGGAAATATCTATACCGCTATCTGTGTAAACATGTATACATCTTCACCGCTAACTGCATGAAAATGGAAATATCTACACAGCTATCCGCATATACATGGAAATATCTACAAAGCTATCTCTTTACACATGGAAATAACTACACTGCTATCTCTATAAACATGGAAATATCTACACCGCCATCTGTATGAACATGGAAATATCTGCACCGACATCTGTATGAACATATAAATATCTACACCGCCATCTGTATTAAGCTGGAGATATCTACACCGCTATCTGTATAAACTTGGAAATATCTACACCGCTATCTGTATAAACATGGAAATATCTATGCCACTTTCTGTATAAACAAGGAAATATCTACACTGCTACCTGTATAAACATGGAAATATCAGCACCGCTATCTGTATGAACATGTAAATAGCTACACAGCCATCTGGATGAACATGGAAATATCTACACCGCTATCTGTATGAACATGGAAATATCTACACCGCTATCTGTATGAACATGGAAATATCTTCACCGCCATCTGTATGAACATGGATATATCTACACAGCCATCTGGATGAACATGGAAATATCTACACCGCTATCTGTATGAACATGGAAATAGCTACACTGCTATATGCATATACATGGAAATATCTACTCCGCTATCTGTATAAACATGGAAATATCTACACCGCTATCTGTATGAACATGGAAATATCTTCACCGCCATCTGTATGAACATGGAAATAACTACACAGCCATCTGGATGAACATGAAAATATCTACACTGCTATCTGTGTAAACATGCATACATCTTCACCGCTATCTGTATAAACATGGAAATATCTACACCGCTACCTGTATAAACATGGAAATATCTACACCGCTATCTCTATGAACATGGAAATATCCACACCGCTATCTGTATGAACATGGAAATAGCTACACCGCTATCTGTATGAACATGGAAATATCTACACCACTATCTGTATGAACATGGAAATATCTACACCGCTATCTGTTTGAACAGGGAAGTATATACACCGCTATCTGCTTGAAAATGGAAATATCTACACAGCTATCTGCATATACATGGGAATATCTACACAGCCGTCTCTTTACACATGGAAATAACTACACCGCTATCTGTATGAACATGGAAATATCTACACCGCCATCTGTATGAACATGGAAATATCTGCACCGCCATCTGTATGAACATATAAATATCTACACCGCCATCTGTATTAAGATGGAGATATCTACACCGCTATCTGTATAAACTTGGAAATATCTACACAGCAATCTGTATAAACATGGAAATATCTACACCACTATCTGTATGAACATGGAAATAACTACACCGCTACCTGTATAAACATGGAAATATCAGCACCGCTATCTGTATGAACATGGAAATATCTACACCGCTATCTCTATGAACATGGAAATATCTACACCGCTATCTGTATGAACATGGAAATAGCTACACCGCTATCTGTATGAACATGGAAATATCTACACCACTATCTGTTTGAACATGGAAATATCTACACCGCTATCTGTATGAACATGGATATATCTACACAGCCATCTGGATGAACATGGAAATACCTTCACCGCTATCTGTGTGAACATGGAAATATCTACACCACTATCTGTATGAACTTGGAAATATCTACACCGCTATGTGTTTGAACAGGGAAATATATACACCGCTATCTGCATGAAAATGGAAATATCTACACAGCTATCTGCATATACATGGAAATATCTATACAGCTATCTCTTTACACATGGAAATAACTACACCGCTATCTGTATGAACATGGAAATATCTACACCGCCATCTGTATGAACATGGAAATATCTACGCCGCTATCTGTATAAACATGGAAATATCTACACCGCTACCTGTATAAACATGGAAATATCAGCACCGCTATCGGTATGAACACGGAAATATCTACACCGCTATCTGTATGAACATGGAAATATCTACACCGCTATCTGTATGAACATGGAAATATCTTCACTGCCATCTGTATGAACATGGATATATCTACACAGCCATCTGGATGAACATGGAAATATCTACACCGCTATCTGTATGAACATGGAAATATCTACACAGCCATCTGGATGAACATGAAAATATCTACACCGCTATATGTGTAAACATGCATACATCTTCACCGCTATCTGTATAAACATGGAAATTTCTACACCGCTACCTGTATAAACATGGAAATATCTGCACCGCTATCTGTATGAACATGGAAATATCTGCACCGCTATCTGTTTGAACAGGGAAATATCTACACTGCTATCTGTACGAACATGGAAATATCTACAAAGCTATCTGCATATACATGGAAATATCTACACAGCTATCTCTTTACACATGGAAATAACTACACTGCTATCTGTTTGAACAGGGAAATATATACACCGCTATCTGCAAGAAAATGGAAATATCTACACAGCTATCTGAATATACATGGGAATATCTACACAGCTATCTCTTTACACATGGAAATAACTACACTGCTATCTGTATGAACATGGAAATATCTACACCGCCATCTGTATGAACATGGAAATATCTGCACCGCCATCTGTATGAACATATAAATATCTACACAGCCATCTGCATTAAGAAGGAGATATCTACACCGATATCTGTATAAACATGGAAATATCTACACTGCTATCTGTATAAACATGGAAATATCTACACCGCTATCTGTACAAACATGGAAATATCTACATCGCTACCTGTATAAACATGGAAATATCAGCACCGCTATCGGTATGAACACGGAAATATCTCCACCGCTGTCTGTATGAACATGGAAATATCTACATCGCTATCTGTATGAACATGGAAATATCTTCACTGCCATCTGTATGAACATGGATATATCTACAATGCCATCTGGATGAACATGGAAATATCTACACCGCTATCTGCATGAACATGGAAACATCTACACTGCTATCCTTGTAAACATGCATACATCTTCACCGCTATCCGTATAAACATGGAAATATCTACACCGCTATCTGTATGAACATGGAAATAGCTACACCGCTATCTGTAAGAACATGGAAATATCTACACCACTATCTGTATGAACATGGAAATATCTACACCGCTATCTGAATGAACGTGGATATATCTACACAGCCATCTGGATGAACATGGAAATATCTACACCGCGATCTGTATGAACATGGAAATATCTACACCGCTATCCGTATGAACACGGAAATATCTACTCCGCTATCTGTATGAACATGCAAATATCTGCACCGCTATTTGTATGAACATGGAAATATCTACACCGCTATCTGTGTAAACATGTATACATCTTCACCGCTAACTGCATGAAAATGGAAATATCTACACAGCTATCCGCATATACATGGAAATAACTACAAAGCTATCTCTTTACACATGGAAATAACTACACTGCTATCTCTATAAACATGGAAATATCTACACCGCCATCTGTATGAACATGGAAATATCTGCACCGACATCTGTATGAACATATAAATATCTACACCGCCATCTGTATTAAGATGGAGATATCTACACCGCTATCTGTATAAACTTGGAAATATCTACACCGCTATCTGTAGAAACATGGAAATATCTATGCCGCTTTCTGTATAAACAAGGAAATATCTACACTGCTACCTGTATAAACATGGAAATATCAGCACCGCTATCTGTATGAACAAGTAAATAGCGACACAGCCATCTGGATGAACATGGAAATATCTACACCGCTATCTGTATGAACATGGAAATATCTACACTGCTATCTGTATGAACATGGAAATATCTACACCGCTATCTGTATGAACATGGAAATATCTTCACAGCCATCTGGATGAACATGGATATATCTACACAGCCATCTGGATGAACATGGAAATATCTACACCGCTATCTGTATGAACATGGAAATAGCTACACTGCTATCTGCATATACATGGAAATATCTACACCGCTATCTGTATAAACATGGAAATATCTACACCGCTATCTGTATGAACATGGAAATATCTTCACCGCCATCTGTATGAACATGGAAATAACTACACAGCCATCTGGATGAACATGAAAATATCTACACTGCTATCTGTGTAAACATGCATACATCTTCACCGCTATCTGTATAAACATGGAAATATCTACACCGCTACCTGTATAAACATGGAAATATCTACACCGCTATATCTATGAACATGGAAATATCCACACCGCTATCTGTATGAACATGGAAATAGGTACACCGTTATCTGTATGAACATGGAAATATCTACACCACTATCTGTATGAACATGGAAATATCTACACCGCTATCTGTTTGAACAGGGAAGTATATACACCGCTATCTGCTTGAAAATGGAAATATCTACACAGCTATCTGCATATACATGGGAATATCTACACAGCCGTCCCTTTACACATGGAAATAACTACACCGCTATCTGTATGAACATGGAAATATCTACACCGCCATCTGTATGAACATGGAAATCTCTGCACCGCCATCTGTATGAACATATAAATATCTACACCGCCATCTGTATTAAGATGGAGATATCTACACCGCTATCTGTATAAACTTGGAAATATCTACACAGCAATCTGTATAAACATGGAAATATCTACACCACTATCTGTATAAACATGGAAATAACTACACCGCTACCTGTATAAACATGGAAATATCAGCACTGCTATCTGTATGAACATGGAAATATCTACACCGCTATCTCTATGAACATGGAAATATCTACACCGCTATCTGTATGAACATGGAAATAGCTACACCGCTATCTGTATGAACATGGAAATATCTACACCACTATCTGTATGAACATGGAATTATCTACACCGCTATCTGTATGAACATGGATATATCTACACAGCCATCTGGATGAACATGGAAATATCTTCACCGCTATCTGTATGAACATGGAAATATCTACACCACTATCTGTATGAACATGGAAATATCTACACCGCTATCTGTATAAACATGGAAATATCTACACCGCTACCTGTATAAACATGGAAATATCAGCACCGCTATCGGTATGAACACGGAAATATCTACACCGCTATCTGTATGAACATGGAAATATCTACACCGCTATCTGTATAAACATGGAAATATCTTCACTGCCATCTGTATGAACATGGATATATCTACACAGCCATCTGGATGAACATGGAAATGTCTACACAGCTATCTGTATGAACATGGAAATATCTACACCGCTATCTGTATGAACATGGAAATATCTTCACTGCCATGTGTATGAACATGGATATATCTACACAGACATCTGGATGAACATGGAAATATCTATACCGCTATTGGTATGAACATGGAAATATCAACACAGCCATCTGGATGAACATGAAAATATGAACACCGCTATATGTGTAAACATGCATACATCTTCACCGCTATCTGTATAAACATGGAAATATCTACACCGCTACCTGTATAAACATGAAAATATCAGCACCGCTATCTGTATGAACATGGAAATATCTACACCGCTATCTCTATGAACATGGAAATATCCACACCGCTATCTGTATGAACATGGAAATAGCTACACCGCTATCTGTATGAACATGGAAATATCTACACCGCTATCTGTATGAACATGGAAATAGCTACACCGCTATCTGTTTGAACAGGGAAATATATACACCGCTATCTGCATGAAAATGGAAATATCTACACAGCTATCTGAATATACATGGGAAGATCTACACAGCTATCTCTCTACACATGGAAATAACTACACCGCTATCTGTATGAACATGGAAATATCTACACCGCCATCTGTATGAACATGGAAATATCTGCACCGCCATCTGTATGAACATATAAATATCTACACCGCCATCTGTATTAAGAAGGAGATATCTACACCGCTATCTGTATAAACATGGAAATATCTACACTGCTATCTGTATAAACATGGAAATATCTACACCGCTATCTGTGTAAACATGGAAATATCTACACCGTTACATGTATAAACATGGAAATATCAGCACCGCTATCGGTATGAACACGGAAATATCTACGCCGCTATCTGTATGAACATGGAAATATCTACACCGCTATCTGTATGAACAAGGAAATATGTTCACTGCCTTTTGTATGAACATGGATATATCTACACAGCCATCTGGATGAACATGGAAATATCTACACCGCTATCCGTATGAACATGGAAATATCTACACTGCTATCCTTGTAAACATGCATACATCTTCACCGCTATCTGTATAAACATGGAAATATCTACAGCGCTATCTGTATGAACATGGAAATATCTACACCGCTATCTGTTTGAAGATGGAAATATCTACACCGCTATCCGCATGAAAATGGAAATATCTACACAGCTATCTGCATACACATGGAAATATCTACAAAGCTATCTCTTTACACATGGAAATAACTACACCGCTATCTCTATAAACATGGAAATATCTACACCGCCATCTATGAACATGGAAATATCTGCACCGCCATCTGTATGAACATATAAATATCTACACCGCCATCTGTATTAAGATGGAGATATCTACACATCTATCTGTATAAACTTGGAAATATCTACACCACTATCTGTATAAACATGGAAATATCTACACCGCTACCTGTATAAACATGGAAATATCAGCACAGCTATCTGTATGAACATGGAAATATCTACACCACTATCTGTATAAACATGGAAATATCTACCCCACTATCTGTATAAACATGGAAATATCTACACCGCTACCTGTATAAACATGGAAATATCAGCACAGCTATCTGTATGAACATGGAAATATCTACACCGCTATCTCTTTGAACATGGAAATATCTACACCGCTATCTTATGAACATGGAAATATCTACACCGCTATCTGTATGAACATGGATATATCTACACAGCCATCTGTATGAACATGGAAATATCTACACCGCTATCTGTATGAACATGGAAATATCTACACTGCTATCTGTATGAACATGGATATATCTACACAGCCATCTGGATGAACATGGAAATATCTACACTGCTATCTGTGTAGACATGCATACATCTTCACAGCTATCTGTATATACGTGGAAATATCTACACCGCTATCTGTTTGAAAATGGAAATATCTACAACGCCATCTGTAGTAACATGGGAATATCTGCACCGCCATCTGTATGAACATATAAATATCTACACCGCCATCTGTAGGGACATGGATATATCTACACAGCCATCTGCATGAACATGGAAATATCTACACCGCTATCTGTATGAACATGGAAATATCTACACCGCTCTCTGTATGAACATGGAAATATCTTCACCGCCATCTGTATGAACATGGATATGTCTACACAGCCATCTGAATGAACATTTAAATATCTACACCGCCATCTGTATTAAGATGGAGATATCTACACAACTATCTGCATAAACATGGAAATATCTACACCGCTATCTGTATAAACATGGAAATAACTACACCGCTATGTGTATAAACATGGAAATATCTACACCGCTATCTGCATAAACATGGAAATATCTACACCGCTACCTGTATAAACATGGAAGTATCAGCACCGCTATCAGTATGAACATGGATGTTTCTACACCGCCATCTGTATGAACATGGAAATATCTTCACCGCTATATGTATGAACATGGAAATATCTACACTGCTATCTGTGTAAACATGCATACTTCTTCACCGCTATCTGTATAAACATGGAAATATCTACACCGCTATCTGTATGAACATGGAAATATCTACACCGCTATCTGTTTGAACATGGAAATATCTACACTGCTATCTGCATGAAAATGGAAATATCTACACAACTATCTGTATATAAATGGAAATATCTACACAGCTATCTCTTTGCACATGGAAATAACTACACCGCTATCTCTATAAACATGGAAATATCTACACCGCCATCTGTATGAACATGGAAATATCTACACCGCCATCTGTATTAAGAAGGAGATATCTACACCGCTATCTGTATAAACATGGAAATATCTACACCGCTATCAGTATTAACATGGAAATATCTACACCGCTATCTGTATAAACACGGAAATATGTACACCGCTACCTGTATAAACATGGAAGTATCAGCACGGCTATCGGTATGAACATGGCAATATCTACACTGCTATCTGTATGAACATGGAAATATCTACAACGCTATCTGTATGAACATGGAAATGTCTTCACCGCCATCTGTATGAACATGGATATATCTACACAGCCATCTGGATGAATATGGAAATATCTACACCGCTATCTGTATGAACATGGAAATATCTACACCGCTATCTGTATGAACATGGGAATATCTACACAGCCATCTGGATGAACATGGAAATATCTACACCGCTATCTGTATGAACATGGAAATACATACACCGCTATCTGTATGAACATGGAAATATCTACACCGCTATCTGTATGAACATGGAAATACATACACCGCTATCTGTATGAACATGGAAATATCTACACCGCTATCTGTATTAACATGGAAATAACTACACCACTATCTGTATGAACATGGAAATATCTACACCGCTATCTGTATGAACATGGAAATAACTTCACCGCCATCTGTATGAACATGGATATATCTACACAGCCATCTGGATGAACGTGGAAATACCTACACCGCTATCTGTGTAAACATGCATACAACTTCACCGCTATCTGTATAAACATGGAAATATCTACACCGCTATCTTTATGAACATGGAAATATCTACACCGCTAACTGTTTGAACAGGGAAATATATACACCACTATCTGCTTAAAAATGGAAATATCTACACTGCTATGTGTATGAACATGGAAATACTTACACCGCTATCTGTATGAACATGGAAATATCTACACCGCTATCTGTATGAACATGGAAATATCTACACCGCTATCTGTATGAAGATGGAAATACCTTCACCGCCATCTGTATGAACATGGATATATCTACACAGCCATCTGGATGAACATTGAAATATCTGCACCGCTATCTGCATGAACATGGAAATATCTACACCACTATCTGCATGAACATGGATATATCTACACAGCCATCTGGATGAACATGGAAATATCTACACCGCTATCTGTGTAAACATGCATACATCTTCACCGCTATCTGTATAAACATGGAAATATCTACACCGCTATCTTTATGAACATAGAAATATCTACACCGCTAACTGTTTGAACAGGGAAATATATACACCGCTATCTGCATGAAAATGGAATTGTCTGCACAGCTATCTGCATATACATGGAAATATCTACACAGCTATCTCTTTACACATGGAAATAACTACACCGCTATCTGTATGAACATGGAAATATCTACTCCGCCATCTGTATGAACATGGATATATATGCACCGTCATCTGAATGAACATATAAATATCTACACCGCCATCTGTATTAAGATGGAGATATCTACACCGCTATCTGTATGAACATGGAAATATCTACACAGCCATCAGGATGAACATGGAAATATCTACACCGCTATCTGTTTGAACATGGAAATACATACACCGCTATCTGTATGAACATGGAAATATCTACACCACTATCTGTATGAACATGGAAATATCTACACCGCTATCTGTATGAACATGGAAATATCTTCACCGCCATCTGTATGAACATGGATATATCTACACAGCCATGTGGATGAACATGGAAATATCTACACCGCTATCTGTGTAAACATGCATACATCTTCACCGCTATCTGTAAACATGGAAATATCTACACTGCTATCTTTATGTACATGGAAATATCTACACCGCTAACTGTTTGAACAGGGAAATACACACACCGCTATCTGCATGAAAACGGAAATATCCACACAGCTATCTGCTTACACACGGAAATATCTACACAGCTATCTCTTTACACATGGAAATAACTACACCGCTATCTGTATGAACATGGAAATATCTACACCGCCATCTGTATGAACATGGAAATATCTGCACAGACATCTGTATGAACATTTAAATATCTACACCGCCATCTGTATTAAGATGGATATATCTACAACACTATCTGCATAAACATGGAAATATCTACACCGCTATCTGTATAAACATGGAAATATCTACACCGCTATGAGTATAAACATGGAAATATCTACACTGCTATCTGTATAAACATGGAAATATCTACACCGCTACCTGTTTAAACATGGAAATATCAGCACAGCTATCAGTAAGAACATGGAAGTTTCTACACCGCCATCTGTATGAACATGGAAATATCTTCACCGCCATCCGTATGAACATGGAAATATCTGCACCGCCATCTGTATGAACATATAAATATCTACACCTCCATCTGTATTAAGATGGAGATATCTACACCGCTATCTGTATAAACATGGAAATATCTACACCGCTATGTGTATAAACATGGAAATATCTACACCGCTCCCTTTATCAACATGGAAGTATCAGCACAGCTATTGGTATGAACATCGCAATATCTACACGGCTATCTGTATGAACATGGAAATATCTACACCGCTATCTGTACGAACATGGAAATGTCTTCACCGCCATCTGTATGAACATGGATATATCTACACAGCCTTCTGAATGAACATGGAAATATCTACACCGCTATCTGTATGAACATGGAAATATCTACACAGCCATCTGGATGAACAGGGAAATATCTTCACCGCTATCAGTATGAACATGGAAATACATACACCGCTATCTGTATGAACATGGAAATATCTACACCGCTATCTGTTTGAACATGGAAATATCTACACCGCTATCTGTATGAACATGGAAATATCTACACCGCTATATGTATGAACTTGGAAATATCTTCACCGCCATCTGTATGAACATGGATATATCTACACAGCCATCTGGATGAACGTGGAAATATCTACACCACTATCTGTGTAAACATGCATACAACTTCACCGCTATCTGTATAAACATGGAAATATCTACACCGCTATCTTTATGAACATGGAAATATCTACACCGCAAACTGAACAGGGAAATATATACACCGCTATCTGCATGAAAACGGAAATATCCACACAGCTATCTGCTTATACATGGAAATATCTACACAGCTATCTCTTTACACATGGAAATAACTACACCGCTATCTCTATAAACATGGAAATACCTACACCGCTACCTGTATAAACATTTAAATATCAGCCCCGCTATCTGTATGAACATGGAAATAGATACACCTCTATCTGTATGAACATGGAAATATCTTCACAGCCATACGTATGAACATGGAAATATCTGCACCGCAATCTGTATGAACATATCAATATCTTCACCGCCATCTGTATTAAGATGGAGATATCTACACCGCTATCTGTATAAACATGGAAATATCTACACCGCTATCTGTATGAACATGGAAATATCTACACCGCTATCTGCATGAAAATGGAAATATCTACACAACTATCTGCATATAAATGGAAATATCTACACAGCTATCTCTTTGCTCATGGAAATAACTACACCGCTATCTCTATAAACATGGAAATATATACACCGCTATCTGTATTAAGAAGGAGATATCTACACCGCTATCTGTATAAACATGGAAATAACTTCACCGCTATCTGTATGAAGATGGAAATATCTACACCGCTATCTGTAGAAACACGGAAATATGTACACCTCTACCTGTATAAACATGGAAGAATCAGCACCGCTATCAGTATGAACATGGCAATATCTACACGGCTATCTGTATGAACATGGAAACATCTACACCGCTATCTGTATAAACATGGAAATATCTACACCGCTATCTTTATGAACATGGAAATATCTACACCGCAAACTGAACAGGGAAATATATACACCGCTATCTGCATGAAAACGGAAATATCCACACAGCTATCTGCTTATACATGGAAATATCTACACAGCTATCTCTTTACACATGGAAATAACTACACCGCTATCTGTATGAACATGGAAATAGATACACCGCCATCTGTATGAACATGGAAATATCTGCACCGCCATCTGAATCAACATATAAATATCTACACCGCCATCTGTATTAAGATGGAGATATCTACACCGATATCTGTATAAACATGGAAATATGTACACAGCCATCAGGATGAACATGGAAATATCTACACCGCTATCTGTATGAACATGGAAATACATACACCGCTATCTGTATGAACATGGAAATAACTACACCGCTATCTGTACGAAGATGGAAATATCTACACCGCTATATGTATGAACATGGAAATATCTTCACCGAAATCTGTATGAACATGGATATATCTACACAGCCATGTAGATGAACATGGAAGTATCTACACCGCTATCTGTGTAAACATGCATAGATCTTCACCGCTATCTGTATAAACATGGAAATATCTACACCGCTATCTTTATGAACATGGAAATATCTACACCGCTAACTGTTTGAACAGGGAAATATATACACCGCTATCTGCATGAAAATGGAAATATCTACACTACTATCTGTATGAACATGGAAATACATACACCACTATCTGTATGAACTTGGAAATATCTACACCGCTATCTGTATGAACATGGAAATATCTGCACCGCTATCTGTATGAACATGGAAATATCTACACCACTATCTGTATGAACATGGATATATCTACACTGCTATCTGTATGAACAGGGAAGTATATACACCGCTATCTGCTTGAAAATGGAAATATCTACACAGCTATCTGCATATACATGGGAATATCCACACAGCTATCTCTTTACACATGGAAAAAACTACACCGCTATCTGTATGAACATGGAAATATCTACACCGCCATCTGTATGAACATGGAAATATCTGCACCGCCATCTGAATGAACATATAAATATCTACACCGCCATCTGTATTAAGATGGAGATATCTACACCGCTATCTGTATAAACACGGAAATATCTACACCGCTATGTGTATAAACATGGTAATATCTACACCACTATCTGTATGAACATGGAAATACATACACCACTATCTGTATGAACATGGAAATATCTACACCGCTATCTGCATGAACATGGAAATATCTGCACCGCTATCTGTATGAACATGGAAATATCTACACCACTATCTGTATGAACATGGATATATCTACACCGCTATCTGTATGAATATGGAAATATCTTCACCGCCATCTGTATGAACATGGATATATCTACACAGCCATCTGGATGAACATGGAAATATCTACACCGCTATCTGTAGGAACATGGAAATAGCTACACCGCTATCTGTATAAACATGGAAATATCTACACCGCTATCTGTATGAACATGGAAATATCTTCACCACCATCTGTATGAACATGGATATATCTACACAGCCATCTGGATGAACATGGAAATATCTACGCCGCTATCTGTATGAACATGGAAATATCTACACAGCCATCTGGATGAACATGAAAATATCTACACCGCTATCTGTGTAAACATGCATACACCTTCACCGCTATCTGTATAAACATGGAAATATCTACACTGCTACCTGTATAAACATGGAAATATCTACACCGCTATCTCTATGAACATGGAAATATCCACACCGCTATCTGTATGAACATGGAAATAGCTACACCGCTATCTGTATGAACATGGAAATATCTACACCACTATCTGTATGAACATGGAAATATCTACACCGCTATCTGTTTGAACAGGGAAGTATATACAACGCTATCTGCAAGAAAATGGAAATATCTACACAGCTATCTGCATATACATGGAAATATCTACACAGCTATCTCTTTGCACATGGAAATAACTACACCGCTATCTCTATAAACATGGAAATATCTACACCACCATCTGTATCAACATGGAAATATCTGCACCGCCATCTGTATGAACATATAAATATCTACACCGCCGTCTGTATTAAGAAGGAGATATCTACACCGCTATCTGTATAAACATGGAAATATCTACACCGCTATCTGTATGAACATGGAAATATCTACACCGCTACCTGTATAAACACAGAAATATGTACACCGCTACCTGTATAAACATGGAAGTATCAGCACCGCTCTCGGTATGAACATGGCAATATCTACACGGCTATCTGTATGAACATGGAAATAACTACAACGCCATCTGTATGAACATGGAAATATCTTCACCGCCATCTGTATGAACATGGATATATGTAAACAGCCATCTGGATGAACATGGAAATATCTACACCGCTATCTGTATGAACATGGAAATATCTACACCGCTATCTGCATGAACATGGAAATATGTACACAGCCAAGAGGATGAACATGGAAATATCTACACCGCTATCTGTATGAACATGGAAATACATACACCGCTATCTGTATGAACATGGAAATAACTACACCGCTATCTGTACGAACATGGAAATATCTACACCGCTATATGTATGAACATGGAAATATCTTCACCGAAATCTGTATGAACATGGATATATCTACACAGCCATGTGGATGAACATGGAAATATCTACACCGCTATCTGTGTAAACATGCATACATCTTTACCGCTATCTGTATAAACATGGAAATATCTACTCCGCTATCTTTATGAACATGGAAATATCTACACCGCTAACTGTTTGAACAGGGAAATATATACACCGCTATCTGCATGAAAATGGAAATATCTACACCACTATCTGTATGAACTTGGAAATACATACACCACTATCTGTATGAACATGGAAATATCTACACCGCTATCTGTATGAACATGGAAATATCTGCACCGCTATCTGTATGAACATGGAAATATCTACACCACTATCTGTATGAACATGGATATATCTACACCGCTATCTGTATGAACAGGGAAGTATATACACCGCTATCTGCTTGAAAATGGAAATATCTACACATCTATCTGCATATACATGGGAATATCTACACAGCTATCTCTTTACACATGGAAATAACTACACCGCTATGTCTATAAACATGGAAATATCAGCATCGCTATCTGAATGAACATGGAAATAACTACACCGCTATCTGTATGAACGTGGAAATATCTACTCCACTAACTGTATGAACATGGAAATATCTTCACCGCCATCTGTATGAACATGGATATATCTACACAGCCATCTGGATGAACATGGAAATATCTACACCGCTATCTGTATGAACATGGAAATAGCTACACCGCTATCTGTATGAACATGGAAATATCTACACCGCTATCTGTATGAACATGGAAATATCTTCACCGCTATCTGTATGAACATGGATATATCTACACAGCCATCTGGATGAACATGGAAATATCAACACCGCTATCTGTATGAACATGGAAATATCTACACCGCTATCTGTTTTAACATGCATAAGTCTTCACCGCTATCGTATAAACATGGAAATATCTACACCGCTATCTGTATGAACATGGAAATATCTACACAGCTATCTGTTTGAACATGGAAATATCTACATCGCTATCTGCATTAAAATGGAAATATCTACACAGCTATCTGCATATACATGGAAATATCTACAAAGCTATTTCTCTACACATGGAAATATCTACACCGCAATCTATATAAACATGGAAATATCTACACCGCCATCTGTATGAACATGGAAATATCTGCACCGCCATCTGTATGAACATATAAATATCTAGACCGCCATCTGTATTAAGATGGAGATATCTACACCGCTATCTGTATAAAGATGGAAATATCTACACCGCTATCTGTATAAACATGGAAATATCTACACCGCTACCTGTATAAACATGGAAATATCAGCACCTCTATCTGTATGAACATGGAAATATCTACACCGCTATCTGTATGAACATGGAAATATCTTCAGCGTCATCTGTATGAACATGGATATATCTACACAGCCATCTGGACGAACATGGAAATATCAGCACCGCTGTCTGAATGAACATGGAAATATCTACACCGCTATCTGTATGAACATGGAAATATCTACACCGCTATCTGTATGAACATGGAAATAACTTCACCGACATCTGTATGAACATGGATATATCTACACAGCCATCTGGATGAACATGGAAATATCTACACCGCTATCTGTATGAACATGGAAATATCTACACCGCTATCTGTTTAAACAGGCATACATCTTCACCGCTGTCTGTATAAACATGGATATATCTACACCGCTATCTGTATAAACATGGAAATATCTACACCGCTACCTGTATAAACATGGAAATATCAGCACCGTTATCTGTATGAACATGGAAATATCTACACAGCCATCTGGATGAAAATGGAAATAGTTACACCGCTATCTGTATGAACATGGAAATAGCTACTCCGCTATCTGTATGAACATGGAAATATCTACACCGCTATATGTAAGAACATGGAAATATCTACACCGCTATCTGTATGAACATGGAAATATCTTCACCGCCATCTGTATAAACATGAATATATCTACACAGCCATCTGGATGAACATGGAAATATCTACACCGCTATATGTATGAACATGGAATTAGCTACACCGCTATCGGTATGAACATGGAAATATCTACACCGCTATCTGTATGAACATGGAAATATCTACAACGCTATCTGTATGAACATGGAAATATCTTCACCGCCATCTGTATGAACATGGATATATCTACACAGCCATCTGGATGAACATGGAAATATCTACACCGCTATCTGTATGAACATGGAAATATCTACAACACTATCAGTGTAAACATGCATACATCTTCACCGCTATCTGTATAAACATGGAAATATCTACACCGCTATGTGTATGACCATGAAAATATCTACACCGCTATCTGTTTGAACACGGAAATATCTACTCCGCTATCTGCATGAAAATGGAAATATCTTCACCGCCACCTGTATGAACATGGATATATCTACACAGCAATCTGGATGAACATGGAAATATCTACACCGCTATCTGTATGAACATGGAAATATCTACACCGCTATCTGTATGAACATGGAAATATCTACACCGCTATCTGTATGAACATGGAAAGATCTACACCGCTATCTGTATGAACATGGAAATAGCTACACCTCTACCTGTATGAACATGGAAATATCTACACCGCTATCTGTATGAACATGGAAAGATCTACACCGCTATCTGTATGAACATGGAAATATCTTCACCGCCATCTGTATGAACATGGATATATCTACACAGCCATCTGGATGAACATGGATATATATCCACCGCTAACTGCATGAACATAGAAATATCTACACCGCTATCTGTGTAAACATGCATACATCTTCTCCGCTATCTGAATAAACATGGAAATATCTACATCGCTATCTGTATGAACATGGAAATATCTACACCACTATCTGTTTGAACATGGAAATATCTACACCGCTATCTGTGTAAACATGCATACATCTTCACCGCTATCTGTATAAACATGGAAATGTCTACACCGCTATGTGTATGAACGTGGAAATATCTACACCGCTATCTGCTTGAACATGGAAATATCTACACCGCTATCTGCATGAAAATGTAAATATCTACACAGCAATCTGCATATACATGGAAATATCTACAAAGCTATTTCTTTACACATGGAAATATCTACACCGCTATCTCTATAAACATGGAAATATCTACACCGCCATCTGTATGAACATGGAAATATCTGCACCGCCATCAGTATGAACATATAAATATCTACACCGCCATCTGTATTAAGATGGAGATATCTACACCATTATCTGTATAAACATGGAAATATCTACACCGCTATCTCTATAAACATGGAAATATCTACACCGCTATCTGTATAAACATGGAAATATCTACACCGCTACCTGTATAAACATGGAAATATCACCACCGCTATCTGTATGAACATGGAAATATCTACACAGCCATCTGAATGAACATGGAAATATCTACAACGCTATCTGTATTAACATGGAAATAGCTACACCGCTATCTGTATGAACATGGAAATATCTACGCCACTATCTGTATGAACATGGAAATATCTACACCGCTATCTGTATGAACATGGAAATATCTTCACCGCCATCTGTATGAACATGGATATATCTACACAGCCATCTGGATGAACATGGAAATATCTACAACGCTATCTGTATGAACATGGAAATAGCTACACCGCTATCTGTGTGAACATGGAAATATCTACACCGCTATCTGTATGAACTTGGAAATATCTACACCGCAATCTGCATGAACATGGAAATATCTACACCGCTATCTGCATGAACATGGAAATATCTTCACCGCCATCTGTAAGAACATGGATATATCTACACAGCCATCTGGATGAACATGGAAATATCAGCACCGCTTTCTGTATGAACATGGAAATATCTACACCGCTATCTCTATGAACATGGAAATATCTACACCGATATCTGTATGAACATGGAAATATCTTCACCGCCATCGGTATCAACATGGATATATCTACACAGCCATCTGGATGAACATGGAAATATCAGCACCGCTGTCTGTATGAACATGGAAATATCTACACCGCTATCTGTATGAACATGGAAATATCTACACCGCTATCTGTGTGAACATGGAAATATCTTCACCGCTATCAGTATGAACATGGAAATACATACACCGCTATCTGTATGAACATGGAAATATCTACACCGCTATCTGTATGAACATGGAAATATCTACACCGCTATCTGTATGAACATGGAAATATCTACACCTCTATATGTATGAACTTGGAAATATCTTCACCGCCATCTGTATGAACATGGATATATCTACACAGCCATCTGGATGAACGTGGAAATATCTACACCGCTATCTGTGTAAACATGCATACAACTTCACCGCTATCTGTATAAACATGCAAATATCTACACCGCTATCTTTATGAACATGGAAATATCTACACCGCTAACTGTTTGAGCAGGGAAATATATACACAGCTATCTGCATGAAAATGGAAATATATACACCGCTATCTGTATGAAAATGGAAATACATACACAGCTATCTGTATGAACATGGAAATATCTACACCGCTATGTGTATAAACATGGAAATATCTACACCGCTATCTGTATAAACATGGAAATATCTACACCGCTACATGTATAAACATTTAAATATCAGCCCCGCTATCTGTATGAACATGGAAATAGATACACCGCTATCTGTATGAACATGGAAATATCTTCACAGCCATACGTATGAACATGGAAATATCTGCACCGCAATCTGTATGAACATATCAATATCTTCACCGCCATCTGTATTAAGATGGAGATATCTACACCGCTATCTGTATAAACATGGAAATATCTACACCGCTATCTGTATGAACATGGAAATATCTACACCGCTATCTGCATGAAAATGGAAATATCTACACAACTATCTGCATATAAATGGAAATATCTACACAGCTATCTCTTTGCACATGGAAATAATTACACTGCTATCTCTATAACCATGGAAATATCTACACCGCTATCTGTATTAAGAAGGAGATATCTACACCGCTATCTGTATAAACATGGAAATAACTTCACCGCTATCTGTATGAAGATGGAAATATCTACACCGCTATCTGTAGAAACACGGAAATATGTACACCTCTACCTGTATAAACATGGAAGAATCAGCACCGCTATCAGTATGAACATGGCAATATCTACATGGCTATCTGTATGAACATGGAAACATCTACACCGCTATCTGTATAAACATGGAAATATCTACACCGCTATCTTTATGAACATGGAAATATCTACACCGCTAACTGAACAGGGAAATATATACACCGCTATCTGCATGAAAACGGAAATATCCACACAGCTATCTGCTTATACATGGAAATATCTACACAGCTATCTCTTTACACATGGAAATAACTACACCGCTATCTGTATGAACATGGAAATAGATACACCGCCATCTGTATGAACATGGAAATATCTGCACCGCCATCTGAATCAACATATAAATATCTACACCGCCATCTGTATTAAGATGGAGATATCTACACCGATATCTGTATAAACATGGAAATATGTACACAGCCATTAGGATGAACACGGAAATATCTACACCGCTATCTGTATGAACATGGAAATACATACACCGCTATCTGTATGAACATGGAAATAACTACACCGCTATCTGTACGAACATGGAAATATCTACACCGCTATATGTATGAACATGGAAATATCTTCACCGAAATCTGTATGAACATGGATATATCTACACAGCCATGTAGATGAACATGGAAGTATCTACAACGCTATCTGTGTAAACATGCATAGATCTTCACCGCTATCTGTATAAACATGGAAATATCTACACCGCTATCTTTATGAACATGGAAATATCTACACCGCTAACTGTTTGAACAGGGAAATATATACACCGCTATCTGCATGAAAATGGAAATATCTACACCACTATCTGTATGAACATGGAAATACATACACCACTATCTGTATGAACTTGGAAATATCTACACCGCTATCTGTATGAACATGGAAATATCTGCACCGCAATCTGTATGAACATGGAAATATCTACACCATTATCTGTATGAACATGGATATATCTACACCGCTATCTGTATGAACAGGGAAGTATATACACCGCTATCTGCTTGAAAATGGAAATATCTACACAGCTATCTGCATATACATGGGAATATCCACACAGCTATCTCTTTACACATGGAAATAACTACACCGCTATCTGTATGAACATGGAAATATCTACACCGCCATCTGTATGAACATGGAAATATCTGCACCGCCATCTGAATGAACATATAAATATCTACACCGCCATCTGTATTAAGATGGAGATATCTACACCGCTATCTGTATAAACACGGAAATATCTACACCGCTATGTGTATAAACATGGTAATATCTACACCACTATCTTTATGAACATGGAAATACATACACCACTATCTGTATGAACATGGAAATATCTACACCGCTATCTGCATGAACATGGAAATATCTGCACCGCAATCTGTATGAACATGGAATTATCTACACCACTATCTGTATGAACATGGATATATCTACACCGCTATCTGTATGAATATGGAAATATCTTCACCGCCATCTGTATGAACATGGATATATCTACACAGCCATCTGGATGAACATGGAAATATCTACACCGCTATCTGTAGGAACATGGAAATAGCTACACCGCTATCTGTATAAACATGGAAATATCTACACCGCTATCTGTATGAACATGGAAATATCTTCACCGCCATCTGTATGAACATGGATATATCTACACAGCCATCTGGATGAACATGGAAATATCTACGCCGCTATCTGTATGAACATGGAAATATCTACACAGCCATCTGGATGAACATGAAAATATCTACACCGCTATCTGTGTAAACATGCATACACCTTCACCGCTATCTGTATAAACATGGAAATATCTACACTGCTACCTGTATAAACATGGAAATATCTACACCGCTATCTCTATGAACATGGAAATATCCACACCGCTATCTGTATGAACATGGAAATAGCTACACCGCTATCTGTATGAACATGGAAATATCTACACCACTATCTGTATGAACATGGAAATATCTACACCGCTATCTGTTTGAACAGGGAAGTATATACAACGCTATCTGCAAGAAAATGGAAATATCTACACAGCTATCTGCATATACATGGAAATATCTACACAGCTATCTCTTTGCACATGGAAATAACTACACCGCTATCTCTATAAACATGGAAATATCTACACCACCATCTGTATGAACATGGAAATTTCTTCACCGCCATCTGTATGAACATATAAATATCTACACCGCCGTCTGTATTAAGAAGGAGATATCTACACCGCTATCTGTATAAACATGGAAATATCTACACCACTATCTGTATAAACATGGAAATGTCTACACCGCTACATGTATAAACATGGAAATATCAGCACCGCTATCAGTATGAACATGTAAATATCTTCACTGCTATCTCTATGAACATGGAATTATCTACACCGATATCTGTATGAACATGGAAATATCTACACCGCTATCTGTATAAACATGGAAATATGTACACCGCTACCTGTATAAACATGGAAGTATCAGCACCGCTATCGGTATAAACATGGCAATATCTACACGGCTATCTGTATGAACATGGAAATATCTGCACCGCTATCTGTATGAACATGGAAATATCTTCACCGCCATCTCTATGAACATGGATATATCTACACAGCCATCTGGATGAACATGAAAATATCTACACCGCTATCTGTATGAACATGGAAATATCTACTCAGCTATCTGTATGAACATGGAAATATCTACACCGCTATTTGTATGAACATGGAAATATCTACACCGCTATCTGTGTAAACATGTATACATCTTCACCGCTAACTGCATGAAAATGGAAATATCTACACAGCTATCCGCATATACATGGAAATATCTACAAAGCTATCTCTTTACACATGGAAATAACTACACTGCTATCTCTATAAACATGGAAATATCTACACCGCCATCTGTATGAACATGGAAATATCTGCACCGACATCTGTATGAACATATAAATATCTACACCGCCATCTGTATTAAGATGGAGATATCTACACTGCTATCTGTATAAACTTGGAAATATCTACACCGCTATCTGTATAAACATGGAAATATCTATCCCGCTTTCTGTATAAACAAGGAAATATCTACACTGCTACCTGTATAAACATGGAAATATCAGCACCGCTATCTGTATGAACATGTAAATAGCTACACAGCCATCTGGATGAACATGGAAATATCTACACCGCTATCTGTATGAACATGGAAATATCTACACCGCTATCTGTATGAACATGGAAATATCTTCACCGCCATCTGTATGAACATGGATATATCTACACAGCCATCTGGATGAACATGGAAATATCTACACCGCTATCTGTATGAACATGGAAATAGCTACACTGCTATCTGCATATACATGGAAATATCTACTCCGCTATCTGTATAAACATGGAAATATCTACACCGCTATCTGTATGAACATGGAAATATCTTCACCGCCATCTGTATGAACATGGAAATAACTACACAGCCATCTGGATGAACATGAAAATATCTACACTGCTATCTGTGTAAACATGCATACATCTTCACCGCTATCTGTATAAACATGGAAATATCTACACCGCTACCTGTATAAACATGGAAATATCTACACCGCTATCTCTATGAACATGGAAATATCCACACCGCTATCTGTATGAACATGGAAATAGGTACACCGCTATCTGTATGAACATGGAAATATCTACACCACTATCTGTATGAACATGGAAATATCTACACCGCTATCTGTTTGAACAGGGAAGTATATACACCGCTATCTGCTTGAAAATGGAAATATCTACACAGCTATCTGCATATACATGGGAATATCTACACAGCCGTCTCTTTACACATGGAAATAACTACACCGCTATCTGTATGAACATGGAAATATCTACACCGCCATCTGTATGAACATGGAAATATCTGCACCGCCATCTGTATGAACATATAAATATCTACACCGACATCTGTATTAAGATGGAGATATCTACACCGCTATCTCTATGAACATGGAAATATCTACACCGCTATCTGTATGAACATGGAAAAAGCTACACCGCTATCTGTATGAACATGGAAATATCTACACCACTATCTGTTTGAACATGGAAATATCTACACCGCTATCTGTATGAACATGGATATATCTACACAGCCATCTGGATGAACATGGAAATACCTTCACCGCTATCTGTGTGAACATGGAAATATCTACACCACTATCTGTATGAACATGGAAATATCTACACCGCTATGTGTTTGAACAGGGAAATATATACACCACTATCTGCATGAAAATTGAAATATCTACACAGCTATCTGCATATACATGGAAATATCTATACAGCTATCTCTTTACACATGGAAATAACTACACCGCTATCTGTATGAACATGGAAATATCTACACCGCCATCTGTATGAACATGGAAATATCTACGCCGCTATCTGTATAAACATGGAAATATCTACACCGCTACCTGTATAAACATGGAAATATCAGCACCGCTATCGGTATGAACACGGAAATATCTACACCGCTATCTGTATGAACATGGAAATATCTACACCGCTATCTGTATGAACATGGAAATATCTTCACTGCCATCTGTATGAACATGGATATATCTACACAGCCATCTGGATGAACATGGAAATATCTACACCGCTATCTGTATGAACATGGAAATATCTACACAGCCATCTGGATGAACATGAAAATATCTACACCGCTATATGTGTAAACATGCATACATCTTCACCGCTATCTGTATAAACATGGAAATTTCTACACCGCTACCTGTATAAACATGGAAATATCTGCACCGCTATCTGTATGAACATGGAAATATCTGCACCGCTATCTCTATGAACATGGAAATATCCACACCGCTATCTGTATGAACATGGAAATAGCTACACCGCTATCTGTATGAACATGGAAATATCTACACCACTATCTGTATGAACATGGAAATATCTACACCGCTATCTGTTTGAACAGGGAAATATATACACCGCTATCTGCAAGAAAATGGAAATATCTACACAGCTATCTGAATATACATGGGAATATCTACACAGCTATCTCTTTACACATGGAAATAACTACACTGCTATCTGTATGAACATGGAAATATCTACACCTCCATCTGTATGAACATGGAAATATCTGCACCGCCATCTGTATGAACATATAAATATCTACACCGCCATCTGCATTAAGAAGGAGATATCTACACCGATATCTGTATAAACATGGAAATATCTACACTGCTATCTGTATAAACATGGAAATATCTACACCGCTATCTGTACAAACATGGAAATATCTACATCGCTACCTGTATAAACATGGAAATATCAGCACCGCTATCGGTATGAACACGGAAATATCTCCACCGCTATCTGTATGAACATGGAAATATCTACATCGCTATCTGTATGAACATGGAAATATCTTCACTGCCATCTGTATGAACATGGATATATCTACAATGCCATCTGGATGAACATGGAAATATCTACACCGCTATCTGCATGAACATGGAAACATCTACACTGCTATCCTTGTAAACATGCATACATCTTCACCGCTATCTGTATAAACATGGAAATACCTACACCGCTATCTGTATGAACATGGAAATAGCTACACCGCTATCTGTAAGAACATGGAAATATCTACACCACTATCTGTATGAACATGGAAATATCTACACCGCTATCTGAATGAACATGGATATATCTACACAGCCATCTGGATGAACATGGAAATATCTACACCGCGATCTGTATGAACATGGAAATATCTACACCGCTATCAGTATGAACACGGAAATATCTACTCCGCTATCTGTATGAACATGGAAATATCTACACCGCTATTTGTATGAACATGGAAATATCTACACCGCTATCTGTGTAAACATGTATACATCTTCACCGCTAACTGCATGAAAATGGAAATATCTACACAGCTATCCGCATATACATGGAAATATCTACAAAGCTATCTCTTTACACATGGAAATAACTACACTGCTATCTCTATAAACATGGAAATATCTACACCGCCATCTGTATGAACATGGAAATATCTGCACCGACATCTGTATGAACATATAAATATCTACACCGCCATCTGTATTAAGATGGAGATATCTACACCGCTATCTGTATAAACTTGGAAATATCTACACCGCTATCTGTATAAACATGGAAATATCTATCCCGCTTTCTGTATAAACAAGGAAATATCTACACTGCTACCTGTATAAACATGGAAATATCAGCACCGCTATCTGTATGAACATGTAAATAGCTACACAGCCATCTGGATGAACATGGAAATATCTACACCGCTATCTGTATGAACATGGAAATATCTACACCGCTATCTGTATGAACATGGAAATATCTTCACCGCCATCTGTATGAACATGGATATATCTACACAGCCATCTGGATGAACATGGAAATATCTACACCGCTATCTGTATGAACATGGAAATAGCTACACTGCTATCTGCATATACATGGAAATATCTACTCCGCTATCTGTATAAACATGGAAATATCTACACCGCTATCTGTATGAACATGGAAATATCTTCACCGCCATCTGTATGAACATGGAAATAACTACACAGCCATCTGGATGAACATGAAAATATCTACACTGCTATCTGTGTAAACATGCATACATCTTCACCGCTATCTGTATAAACATGGAAATATCTACACCGCTACCTGTATAAACATGGAAATATCTACACCGCTATCTCTATGAACATGGAAATATCCACACCGCTATCTGTATGAACATGGAAATAGGTACACCGCTATCTGTATGAACATGGAAATATCTACACCACTATCTGTATGAACATGGAAATATCTACACCGCTATCTGTTTGAACAGGGAAGTATATACACCGCTATCTGCTTGAAAATGGAAATATCTACACAGCTATCTGCATATACATGGGAATATCTACACAGCCGTCTCTTTACACATGGAAATAACTACACCGCTATCTGTATGAACATGGAAATATCTACACCGCCATCTGTATGAACATGGAAATATCTGCACCGCCATCTGTATGAACATATAAATATCTACACCGCCATCTGTATTAAGATGGAGATATCTACACCGCTATCTCTATGAACATGGAAATATCTACACCGCTATCTGTATGAACATGGAAAAATCTACACCGCTATCTGTATGAACATGGAAATATCTACACCACTATCTGTTTGAACATGGAAATATCTACACCGCTATCTGTATGAACATGGATATATCTACACAGCCATCTGGATGAACATGGAAATACCTTCACCGCTATCTGTGTGAACATGGAAATATCTACACCACTATCTGTATGAACATGGAAATATCTACACCGCTATGTGTTTGAACAGGGAAATATATACACCACTATCTGCATGAAAATGGAAATATCTACACAGCTATCTGCATATACATGGAAATATCTATACAGCTATCTCTTTACACATGGAAATAACTACACCGCTATCTGTATGAACATGGAAATATCTACACCGCCATCTGTATGAACATGGAAATATCTACGCCGCTATCTGTATAAACATGGAAATATCTACACCGCTACATGTATAAACATGGAAATATCAGCACCGCTATCGGTATGAACACGGAAATATCTACACCGATATCTGTATGAACATGGAAATATCTACACCGCTATCTGTATGAACATGGAAATATCTTCACTGCCATCTGTATGAACATGGATATATCTACACAGCCATCTGGATGAACATGGAAATATCTACACCGCTATCTGTATGAACATGGAAATATCTACACAGCCATCTGGATGAACATGAAAATATCTACACCGCTATATGTGTAAACATGCATACATCTTCACCGCTATCTGTATAAACATGGAAATTTCTACACCGCTACCTGTATAAACATGGAAATATCTGCACCGCTATCTGTATGAACATGGAAATATCTGCACCGCTATCTCTATGAACATGGAAATATCCACACCGCTATCTGTATGAACATGGAAATAGCTACACCGCTATCTGTATGAACATGGAAATATCTACACCACTATCTGTATGAACATGGAAATATCTACACCGCTATCTGTTTGAACAGGGAAATATATACACCGCTATCTGCAAGAAAATGGAAATATCTACACAGCTATCTGAATATACATGGGAATATCTACACAGCTATCTCTTTACACATGGAAATAACTACACTGCTATCTGTATGAACATGGAAATATCTACACCTCCATCTGTATGAACATGGAAATATCTGCACCGCCATCTGTATGAACATATAAATATCTACACCGCCATCTGCATTAAGAAGGAGATATCTACACCGATATCTGTATAAACATGGAAATATCTACACTGCTATCTGTATAAACATGGAAATATCTACACCGCTATCTGTACAAACATGGAAATATCTACATCGCTACCTGTATAAACATGGAAATATCAGCACCGCTATCGGTATGAACACGGAAATATCTCCACCGCTATCTGTATGAACATGGAAATATCTACATCGCTATCTGTATGAACATGGAAATATCTTCACTGCCATCTGTATGAACATGGATATATCTACAATGCCATCTGGATGAACATGGAAATATCTACACCGCTATCTGCATGAACATGGAAACATCTACACTGCTATCCTTGTAAACATGCATACATCTTCACCGCTATCTGTATAAACATGGAAATATCTACACCGCTATCTGTATGAACATGGAAATAGCTACACCGCTATCTGTAAGAACATGGAAATATCTACACCACTATCTGTATGAACATGGAAATATCTACACCGCTATCTGAATGAACATGGATATATCTACACAGCCATCTGGATGAACATGGAAATATCTACACCGCGATCTGTATGAACATGGAAATATCTACACCGCTATCCGTATGAACACGGAAATATCTACTCCGCTATCTGTATGAACATGGAAATATCTACACCGCTATTTGTATGAACATGGAAATATCTACACCGCTATCTGTGTAAACATGTATACATCTTCACCGCTAACTGCATGAAAATGGAAATATCTACACAGCTATCCGCATATACATGGAAATATCTACAAAGCTATCTCTTTACACATGGAAATAACTACACTGCTATCTCTATAAACATGGAAATATCTACACCGCCATCTGTATGAACATGGAAATATCTGCACCGACATCTGTATGAACATATAAATATCTACACCGCCATCTGTATTAAGATGGAGATATCTACACCGCTATCTGTATAAACTTGGAAATATCTACACCGCTATCTGTATAAACATGGAAATATCTATGCCGCTTTCTGTATAAACAAGGAAATA